>NC_134862.1:92062778-92362778 GCF_049852395.1 Peromyscus maniculatus bairdii
TGTGGATTATGCAAACCATTGCTTGTTCGTGTGCTTTCGGTGAGTCAAGAAAGCTGATTCACACAGGAGCTGCTGCCTGGGGTTCATGTGTCTTTTAATTTCCTAGGTGCGGCCATCTTCTTTGAATTCAAACATTACAAGCCTAAAAAGAGGTTTACCAGCACCAAGTGTTTTGCCTTCATGGAGATGGATGAAATTAAACCCGGGCCAATTGTAATAGAATTGTAAGTTTGGGGCATGGCAAATGGAACGTGGGAGTCAACCAGAGTATTTTAAACAATAATCTTTCTGTTGTGGTTCCAGATACAAGAAACCCACTGACTTTAAAAGAAAAAAATTACAGTTATTGACCAAGAAACCACTTTATCTTCATCTACATCAGACTTTGCACAAGGAATGATCCTGATACAAATACCCGGAACCTGTGTGAATTTACCACCCAGAAACCGTCATAATCTGTGTAGCATATCATTCTGCAACAGGCAGGAAATGAGCCCTACCCATGCCATTTGGCCAGCCAGCCCACCACAGAGCCGGACCCCAGAACTCAAACGCTCAGCACATCACTGACCTATCCCTCCTTTGGATATAGGTTTAGTGGAGATTTTGAAACATTTTTACTTTTCTATTCATTGTGCAATTAATTGTCTGTTTCTTATTACCACTACTCCTTCCCTGCTTCCCGGACAGTACTGTTGTGGTAGATGTGCTGAACTTCAGACAATGCAGCAATAAGAATGTGCTAGAGTTTACATTTCTGCTCACTTTTGCTCCAATATGCTCTTCTGGCTTGAATGTCACACTCTGGGTTGAGGTGGGTAGAATTGCTCTGAGAGGAAGTGGACTAGTTACATTGCCTAGGAAAGTATCTGGAAGCTTATAGGTACTCCTTAGAAGTGGCCTAGCTGAATGCCATAGATCTCCTGCATGGAAAGTGTGCCCTGACCAGATGAGAAACCCACATGGAATGTTCCCTGGATGACCAGATTGTTTTCCTGAAGTGAGCACTGTAGTCAGGTCGATTATCTGCTCTTCTCTATCATACTGCTATTCTTCCTGGTAGATTCTAGGGTTAACGTTGGAACCATCTCAGAATAACTCCAGGTTTTTAAATGTGTTTACAATATCTTTGAAATGGCATCGTTAGGAAGAGTTGAGTCAGATGTTAAGATACTGCGGATAATTGCTGCTTTCCTGACAACCCATTGTGAGACCTTAAGACCGCATACCTCTCCTTAGTATGCAAAATCTGGAAAGATAGTTTATTTTTTTTAATATAGGTAGATAGAATTGCCATTTATTTCTTATTTAGATATACAATCATTCATTCCTTTTGAAAATATGCAGGTGATTAGTTTATTTTAAATTGACTATTTACTTTTAATGTAACGAGGCATAAATAAGACTTTCTTCATAGCACATGATGAATAGTTACACAGAACATTAAGATTTGTGAGGGGCTTTCTGTGGGTTAGACATAGAACCCACATATTTTAATATTCACTTTTTAATGAACAGTGCATGAGGGGACTGCACTGTCAGTCCTGGGCCTGTTTTTAAATAGTATAACCTCATCACACCATTCAATATATTTGCTTTTTCAAGTAAGTAATCTCAATGAAGATGTTTTAACCTTCCCCTTCAAGAGATCTAGTCTTGACTTTCAGCACCCACTAGGTCACTGTTTACTAGATGGATGTTAATAAAAACTGTATTCAGCCTAAAAAATATCCACAACCAAATTAATCTTGATTGGATTAATTCCAAATGCTGAAATAATTCCATCTACAGTAGCTCTAGGAGATGAAGAATATGCCTTAAATTAACTCATTGTCTGACTCTTAAGCTTTAGGTTGTGGATCTCAAGACTGTAAGCTCCTCAAGGGGCAAGGGCCACATCTCTGGGTCATGTGAAGGTTCTAAGGTGCTTAGCAGTACTCTGGACCTGGGGAGTACTCAATACCCTGGGCAGTACTCTGGACCTGGGGGGTACTCAATACCTAGGGAGTACTCTGTACCCTGGGCAGTGCTCTGTACCCAGTGGGTACCCAGTACTTGGGGAATACTCAGTACCCTGTACCCTGGGGAGTACTGAATACCTTCTGTCTGATGTTGCTGACTAGGCCTAAAAAAGAATCCCTTAAAACCTACCATTATTAAAATGTAGCAAAGACTGTACATTGTCCTTTCTCTTTTCTCAGACCATAAGAGGAATAGCAAAGTGGCAATTTTCTGTGCTCCAGCACCGATCCTTCCCAAAGTGTGTTTATGTCAACTACAGATGCCTGCCATCGGGGTCCAAGAGCTTTAGTGGAGCATCCATCCTGTGATAAGCTGAGCTTTGATTCAGACCTGAATGACAAGACTATCTTAAAGCAGTTAACAGAGAGCATCCCACATTTCACAAGTGACGTTTCTGTTGCAGTCGCTGAACAATAAATAAATAGCCTTTGCTCTGGCAGAAATGCTTTCAGGCTGAGGTACTGCTCCTAGTGCGAGTTTTGGCTGCTCAGTCCAGAAACAGTTAGTTGGCTGGAGGCAACTTTAGAAACAGGAACTTCTGAAATGGAAAAGTGGTTCAACTGAGGTCTGTCGTCCTCTGTGCCGTCTGTAGACTGACAGCTTGTTAGGGGCTTTTGGAGCCCAGGATGTTCAGTAGGACTGGGCCGAGGATACAGTGGTAGACCATCCCAGAACTGCCCAGCTATGCAGTTTCTGTCTTCCTCGTGATGTTTACGATATACAGCAGGATAACCAAAGGGCTTTAGAGGGGAAACAGCCTAGTTTTGAAATTTTTTTTAAAGCAAAAAAGGGTGGGGGGTTACTTAGATTTACTATTTCTCTTCTTAGCTGGTATAATCTTTTTTTTTTTTTTTTTTTTTTTTTTTTTTTAATTTTTCGAGACAGGGTTTCTCTGTGTAGCTTTGCGCCTTTCCTGGGACTCACTTGGTAGCCCAGGCTGGCCTCGAACTCACATTAAAGGCGTGCGCCACCACCGCCCGGCTTAGCTGGTATAATCTTTATATGCCTTCTAAACCTAGGTAGCTGAGATAGTGGAGGCAGGAGGAAATCAAGTTTGAGAAAGCCTGAACTACATAGGTGAGAGAGACTCTTGTCTTTAAAAAAAATTTAGAAATTACATTAACTTCACTATTTTGTGTCTTGAGGTTGACAGATAAATCCAAAAAGTTGTGTTTGCAATTCAGTCTTATTTTATATGGTTAAAAATGACATAGGCTAGGGGCTTAAGAGATGGTTCAGGGGTTAAGAGCACTGGCTGTTCTTGCCCAGAACCAGGGTTCAGTCCCAGCACCCATATGGTGGCTCACAACTGCCTGGAACTCCAGTTCTAGGGGATCTGGTACCCTCTTCTGGACCCATGGACACCAGACATACATGTGGTACACATACATACATGCAGGCACAACACATGCATAAAATAAAAATTAATTTTTTAATGACATCCATTATCCTGTGGCGTTTTCTTATGATATAAAATCTTCTGTAATTCCAGATTGGGGCCAGGCATATTGAACTCTTCCTGGGGGGCTTCCAGCCTCCCTTGGAATGTCCTGCATTCAGAGAGCCTGTCTTTGTATAGTATGTCTTCAACTGTTGACGATTTTATTTCACATTGAAGCTTTTGCTCATTTTTCAGAATCCCCATGGATTTAACATCCCAATAATGACATGGTAAGTCCTAGGTGTCAATGTCATGACTTCACAGGACTTTAGAGAATACAGTGTCACAGTAAGCAGTTGTCACCTTTTATAACTTTACATATTATGGCTCTTACAGAATGTGCTGCTAAGGTTACTGTAAATAGTCTGAACCGGTTGTTTTAAAGGCAGTGTAATGGGTGCAAGACTTTACATACAACGCAATACCAGATTTCTAGACTTACCTGATTTACAAATAAAAGCACCAATATTTGGTTAATTCCTGAATAGTATGTTGAAGAATTGAACTAGGCAATGTAACTCAGGCCTGAAATTCCAGCCTCTGAGGAGCTGAGACAGGAGGATCACTGAGCGTCTGAGGCCAGGCTGGGCTACAAAATGAGACCCTGTCTCAAAACAACCATCTAATTGAGTTCAGCCCATAGTTATGGACTGAAGACATAGGTAAGTTTCCTAGTTTGCAATCATTCTTCCTCATGGCACCTTCCGGATTCTTTCTTGTCACATTCCTTAAAAATCAGCTGCAAGGTGATATGAGAAATAAAAGAATATACATTTCTAAAAAGAAATGATCTTACAGTCATGGCACATGGTTTTTATCTTCTTATCTACCCTTAGTGCAAGAATGGTTTTAAAAGCAACAAAATATCAGGTCAAATAATTTTACATTTTCCCTATGTTCCAAGGGGTGTGAGTGTGTGTATGTGTTTAGGTCAGAGGACAACTTGTGGGATTTGGTTTTCTTTGCTGTGTGGATCCAGGGAGCTATCAGGTTTGACATTGTCTTTACCTGCTGAGCCATCTTGCTGGCCTAAATAATCTTTTTTTTCCCCCCTCAGTTTTTGAGACAGGCTCTATATAACCCTGGCTGTCCTGTAACTCAGATCCACCTGCCTCTGCCTCCCAGATGCTGGGATTAAAGGTGTGTCCACCACATCCAGCCCCAGGTAATTCTTGTTACTAATGCAAACTTTGACTCAGAAAACCGTTCCCAAACAGGCAGTGAGCGTCAAGGAGGTGCAGATGCTAGGATGGGTGGGGCTGCCGACTCACTTGAGTAAGAGGAAGAATCCCCTAGTGCTCACTGGTGACTTCAGAGGGAGACCTCAGCAGTGCCGCGTGGAGTGTGCACACCCACCACTGCAGGTCCAGAAGCCCAGCTGTCAGGTTTCCCAAGTGATACACGTGTCAAAACAACCCAAAGAATCAGCAGACACTTGGAAAATATTAATAAACAAAGTTTATGAACTATTACTACAAAGAACTTTAGCAACAGGAGAGTTTATGATCCTTGAGTAAATGTTTTTTAGCGTAACAGTCTTTGAGAGACAAAGGGAGCTGTAAACACCTTGCTCTGTATCAGCTGGCACACACTAAACCAAGGCCATGGAAATACGTGTTCTTAAAGCATTTCCACAGGAAATGTTCATATTTTATGATATTCTAAATCATTTAGCAATTACATATGCTACAATAAACTAAACACAGGTATTCTTTATTGCACATTTCAAAGTTGGAAGGACACTCTAGCTTAAGAGGTGATTTTTACTTAGAAGGGAAAATAGTATTTTTTGTTTGGCTCAAAAATGCACACTGCCAAGGCAGCTTAGTACTAAAAACAAACTTTGTAAAACAACCTTTCAGGTTTTGAAGCCAATGAAATCCTTTGCTGTAATGAATAATGCACTGTCCGCTTTCTCTCTGACTCATGACAGAGGTCAAAGCTAGGGGCTGGGTTTTGAAGCCTGTGAATGGTCCTGGACACTGCTTGGAGAGGCAGGTGTGGCTTCCTCTCTTGGGCCGGAAGGCAGTGAGTCTCTTGCAGCAGGTGGTGGCATCGGGTAGTCCTGAGGACCATGAGTTGGAGGTGGTAATCTGGTACCAGGAATAAAGTACTCTCTTGGACCAAGTGAACCTGGAGGTCTAAATGGTATGTGTCCTGGTAAAAACTCCCGAGGGTCAACAGGCAGGTCCCGTTTCCCAGGCAGAACACCTGGTGCATATTCTCTTATGCCTAATGGTGGATGCATGCCTGGAACTAGAAAACATTAGTCATGTAAATACAAAGCAACATATTTAAATGAGCAATCACTGCAAGTATAGTAACATATTTAGTAATTTCTCAGCCCTAGAAAGTCAAGTATGGCACCATTACTTTAAAATAAGGCAAATGAGAATTAGCAAATTTAAATTAGTCTGTGGCCACTAAGCAAAGGACAGGTTTAAACACAGCTCTGCTTAATTTCAAGTTTTCTTTTTACTGCAATTCTGCATTTCAGAACCGCTCCATTCAGAATAACAGCCATGCCAAGAGGATAATGAAAATCACAGATTCACTCTGAAACACACCTTCCACTGCAACAAAGTTGGTAAAGGAAATGTTACTGCCTACCACTGTGTCAACCGAAAGCTCATGCAGCCAAAATACATTGACTAGGTTGCTATTGTGTTCTCTGTAACACCTATCCTCTATCTAGTCCCAGTGAGAAGGGACTGTTTAGCTTTCCTGTCTCTATTCTGTGACCTAGAGGGTGTTACGGCATGTGTCACCCATCTTTTCCATACATAATGTGTAACGACTGGTGTTCAAATGCACCTGCAGAGGGAACTTGACTGGCTTTCCTGAATGACCCCTTTCCTTGTCTAGCCATGCCCAACTCAGTTTAGGAAGATTAAATAATACCTATATGTGCTCAGAAGCTTGAGGATAGGTTACAATGTACTTTCAGCTTTATCCTCAACTGGAAAGCTCTATGGTAGTAACTATGTTAGCAAAGAACAGGGAAGATGAGTATGTTTTACAAGTCAATACTGTTCAGATCATCATACCAAATGGTGGAGGAGGAGGAGGAAGTGGCCGAGGCCCAAAAGGCCCACAGAGCTGAGGAGGTGGTCCATATCGAATGGGTGGTGGCATGGGGCCTCCCAAAGGGGCACCCAAGAGAGGTACCCCTGGAAACGGAGGGGGCCCTTTGGGGGCCATGTTAACCTGTAGAAAAGAAGCAGATAGAGTTTGGAAATGCTTTCACATGATAAAATGCTGAGACTAGTAAGCTGGCACCTGTCCAAAGAACCATCAGCTTAACAACACCACACGTGGCACATTGCCAGTGACAACTCGGGTTAGAAGGATGCCGCCAGCAGTGAATGGGGTTACTGCCTGCTGTCTGCACAGGGAAGGAAAAAGCCAGAGGACTATCAGCATTATAAGAAGTGACTGTGACACAGGCCGTGCCACACACACTGCAATCTGTATCAAAAGTACTCTATCTCTCATCACTATAATTCCATGTGTGTGGTGATATGTTGTGTACCCTAATAAAGCTTGCCTGAGGGTCAGAGAAGCAGAGTAAGCCACAGCCAACCTCACCTCACCAACTCCTCAGCTGATCCTGATTCCATGAATCCTCAGACTGAAGCCTCTGAGTCCTCACTCAAAAGACCTCAGCCAATAAGCCTTTAGTTCCTGTTTCCTCACGCCTTGTATACCTTTCTCCGCCCTGCCACATTTCTTCCTGGGATTAAAGGTGTGTGTGCCTCCCAAGCAAAGGCATGAGATCTCAAGTGCTGGGATTAAGTGTGTGTGCCACAACTGTCTGGCTCTGTTTCTCTCTTAGACTGAGTCAATCTCATGTAGTCCAGGGTGGCTTTGACTCACAAAGATCCAGAGGGATCTCTGCCTCCCGAGTGCTAGGATTAAAGGTGTGTATGCCACCACTGCCTGGCCTCTGTTGAATCGAGTGGCTTGTTCTGTCCTCTGATCCTAAAGAACTAAAGGCTCTTTTTGGGTGAGGATTCAGAGGCTTTCAGTCTAAGGATTTGTAGAAACAGGATCAGCTGAGGAGTTGGTGAGATTAGGTTGGCTGTGGCTTGCTCTGCTTCTCTGATCCTCAGGCACGCTTTATTCGGGTACACAACATATCACCACACACATGTACATATTAAGAATACAGAGAACGAATGCAAATATGTTTTCTACACAAGCAGTAATAGCAACTATTCAGGGAAGCATCAGTAGGTAGGCCTTTACTATATTATCCAAATTCTTAGATCATTCCGTCTGTAAGTGACTATCCTGCTTTAAACATGAACAAGCAGAGGCAAGAGGAGTTGAGCTGATTTGCTGGAGGTCATACTGCATGTAAAAGGGCAAGATGGAACTCAAATACCAGGCTCCACTCCAAGGCTGTGCCCCTCCTCACCCTCCATAATTTAAGTCTCTGAAGTCTGGAAAGGCCTCTGGGTCTCCCCAGACTAGCCTTGGATAAAGACTTCTCAAGACATGCACATCCCTGGAACCCTGTACTGCACTTCACAGTATTTCCCAGCAGTTTTATGTTCATGGTTAGGAAGACGGCACTCAGTAGTGACCTTCACTGGCTGGTAACACTACAGGACAGGAGTTTCCATGTTGTGTTAGTGTAGAGCAGAAGGCTGAGTAACTGCAATAGCCATACATGTCACTTCTGTGAACACTGAACAAGTCCAGCCACTACTCAGGACCAGATCAACAGCTGTTACACTCGTCTCTGTTTGTAAGCAGTCCGACTTCATATCATTCAAAACAGTCTGCCAGGGACACAGGTGCAGGGGGTTTTCAATAGCACAGTTCCAAGCAGATAATGACAACGAATAATATGACTTACAGTGAGTTTATTTCACTCGAGTTTTCAGCACAAAGCACACAACATAAGTTCTACTGATGATTTTTCACTCTATAGTAATAGTTATAGCAAATGCTCTAAACTAGTTAGTAATTTAACCCAAATAGGAAAAAACGACACCAACAACCAACCACTCTGGCTCAGTGACACTCCAAGGTCAAGGAGCATGAACAAGACGAGTATCATGCTTTCATAAACTTACTAAGGACAAACCAAGCAAAGCTAAAGCCTGCTCCAGCCCTCAATCTCTAAATACTTACTGCTACTGGATGCTCAGCTAAAGGGGCCAGGCTGGAACCTAAGGGGCCGTCAGGCTCTTGGAGAACAGTTGGCTTTTAAAGAAACAAATAGACATATAAACAAGAGAGGAAGTGGAGACCAGTAGGGAATACTCATCTGCCTGCAGAGCGTACCTTGCTCTCATCTGTGGCCTTCGCTGGAGAGGAGCTCCTGGAGCTGCTGTTTATCACAGGAGCCGGACCTGGGTCTGCAAGAGGCCAGAGAACAACTCAGATTCACCGCCATATGTTCTGAAGAGAACCAAAGTCCCACATGCATGAGGCTCAGAAAGTACTTAGGCCCCTTACCAGAAGCAGCGTGTTTCCCAGAAGCCTCTGATGACCATCGCGGACTAGGTAAATGCCTGTCCAGTGACCCTTGAGAAAAAACCAACAGAGCCCTTGACATGTAGTTTTCAGGGGGAATAAACTTATTGTGGCTAGGGCTCAACTCTTAACTAGAAAGCAGCATCACAAATAGATCTGCTAGGTGAGATACCACATGCCTGCAATCCCAAAGAGAGATCTCAATATGTGAGTCACAATTTATGCAGAGACTTCAAATATTAAACAAGAACTGCTTCGGTTTTTGTAAATATTTTTAAATTATTTTCCTTTTTATTTTATGTGTATGAGTATTTGGCCTGCATGTATCTGTCTGCACCACGTGTGCAGTACCCCTGGAGGCCAGGAGAGGGTGTCATCCCCTGGGACTGGAGTTAAAGGTGGTTGAGAGCTGCCATGTTGGTGCTATGAAGTAAACTTAGGTCTGCTAACTACTGAGCCACTGATCCAGCCCCAGGAATTGCCTTAGTTTTAAAGACAACCAGCAGACTTTCTAGTAAGAATACTGGTCTAGTGCTTCAAGCTAGAGATGTATTAGCCCTGTATTGGTGGCATTTTTCCACTCGACTTCCAATCTTCATAAGCGTCACAGACAGAATTAGAGTAAGGTAGCATTTCATAGTCACAGTGAAATGTTAAAGTATATATAGTATTCTTAAAAAGCAATGCAGGGGTCACTAGAATAGAAATCTTTCTAGCCTATGGCAGAGCTTATAGTGACCCACTTTTCTATGAAGACGGATGTGAATCGTAACATAGGAAGAACCCACTTCATGTATTGTAGTGCAGAGGAGTACACCAGTGCTCACCACATTCACTTCTAGGCATGTCTCTTCGACTGAGTGTGGCGGAAAGAGGTCTCCCAGGTGGCTCTGCTGGTAGGGGAGGGGAGCATTCTCCACCACTCACAGGGGATGGGCCAAAAGAACCATTCTGGCTCAGTAGACCTGAAGACAGCAACGCCTTGTTACCACTCTATGACAGCCCTCTCCCTCCAGTAAGCTTGGAGACTTTCTAGGACATCATAGCTATTACAGAAGTAAAATGTAATTTACACACATTCCACACCAAAATCCTGCTGCGTTGTACAAAGCACTTCTTACCTCTCCGGGGAGGGTTTTGTGTATTCGGTCTTCCTGGTATTGGTTTTACGATCACAGGTTCATCTTGCCTCATTGCCATCTTTTGGGTTATTTCCAGTAATCTTGAATATTGAGAAAGAATGGACTTAAAATGAAATAGCAACCAATTCCTGATCAGGTAGCACCTAGCATTAAAATGCTAAAAGCACTGAAAAACAGCTATGAAAACTCCATACTTGTGCCTTAAGTTAGCAGCTTCTCTCTTCTCCTCTTCCATGGCCCTCTCTGCAGCACGGGCTTTGAGCTGTTGGAGAAAAAGGCATTGTGATTCAGATGTGGTAGGCTGTGCACAAAAATAAAAAAGGAAAAACCCTTACCCAGTTTTCATGAGCTTTCTTCTCGTGAGCAGCAATCTGAAAAGACAACAAACACATCAAATACATGTTGTTCAGGCTCTTTTTAATGCCCATTTTAACATATTAGCTTTCAAAAACAATCTGCAACTAATGTAGGCCAATATAGTTTTTACCTGGCTTTTAAATGACTGTTCTGTTTTCTGTAGCTCTTCTTCCATTTCTTCAATTCTCCGCCTAAGAATTACAGTTGGCATTATCAGTGAAAACACGACTAGATAAAATTGGCAACAATCCCTTGACTCTGAGGAGCTACAGTTGTAAAGATTTTTAGACATACAAAAACATGGTTTATATAAATTTACTCAAAGCACAGTATAACAAAACAAACACATTAATTTTGCTGTCATTTCATGACTAGTGATTCCTAGCCTACCATTTCCTTAATGGTTTTTAATATGGTCTCAAGAAAATCCTGCTATGAATATCTGCTTCTATACAATTACATTTTCTTTTCTTCTATCGGAAAAAAAAAAAATTAAACAGGCTAATGACTACTGATTTATCAAATGGTATGATCACTGCAGTGATTTTTGAAGTCACATAGCAAACTGCATTCTTTAAAGAATGCCTCTAAAACAGCAGTTCTCAATCTGTGGGTTGAGACCCCTTTGATAAACCTCTATCTTCCAAACCACATTACAATTCTTAACAGTAGAAACATTACAATTATGAAGTAGCAAGGGAATTAATTTTATGGTTGGGGGGTTACAACATGAAGAACTGCATTAAAGGGGCACAGCATTAGGAAGGTTGAGAACCACTGGTCTAATATATATAAAACTCCTCCCCACCCTGCTGCCCACAGCCATCTGCAGGAAAAGGGGCCTTTAGTCCTTCAGTGTGCACGCTAAGTAAATTTACATTTTACCTTTTCCATTTGTTAACTCCCCGTGTGAATGACTGGCCTCATGGCCCCTCCCCCTGGGTTTCTGTGCTGTCTCCTGCTACCTAACAGTTGTAGGGAGACAGCACAGCCCCTGTGAGGCCCCGGCCCTGTGCAGAGCCTCAGCTTACTTGTAAGTTTTTACTTCCTCGGCAGCCAAGACCACGTTTCCATCTGCAGCTGACAGGCGCTGCTCTCTGTCTTGCCGCTCATACTCTTCTTGACTCAGTTTCCTAGGAAAAACCCATGGTTAAGTGGATGTCTTTCCTTACAGCAGTCAGCTCTCTCTATTCAACTGTCATTTCCTATCCTGCTTTTGTTTGTTTGTTTTTTGAGACAGGGTTTTTCTGTGTAGCCCTGGTTGTCCTGGAACTCACTCTGTAGACCAGGCTGGCCTTGAACTCAGAGATCCACCTGCCTCTGCCTCTCTGGGATTAAATGTGTGTGCCACCACTATGCAGTTTCCTATTCTTCTCTTAATGCCCCAACACATGAAGACATGCAAAGAAATTAAAAGCTTCCCTGACATCCAGGAAATCAAACTCTGACCTCTTGGAAAGCCAAGTGCATGCATATTCTAAGTGTGCCCCATAATTTCCTATGAGAAGTAAAACAATTGTAAAAAAAACTATGCTCAGTGGATAACCTGCACTATAGGTTGAAAGTGCCTTCCCGTCTATGAAAAACAGCAGTCTAGCTCAACTAAAGAAGGGCCAGATACTTCTTTCTGCCCTGGGTAGGGTACTAATCACTTTCTTATGTTGTCTGAGAACTGTTGTATGAAAAGCCAGGTGTGGAGGTGCACACCTGTAACCCCAGCAGGGCGAGGCAGAGGCAGGCAGATCCCTGAAGCTCATTGACCAGCCAGCCTAGTAGAATAGATGCTCTTCTGGTCAATAAGAAATATGTCTCAAAAATAAAGGTAGACATTGAAGGAGGAAAAGGCAGCCAACTATGACCTATGACCTCCACATCCCTCCTGTGGACACATGTGCATACCCAAATCAAGTACATATAGTATACACACACACACACAAAGCCAACACCTAGCCACAAGCACACACACGCGCGCACACACACACACACACACACACACACACACACTGGTAGACAGTGGGCCCCTACTTCTGCAGAGCCATCTCCTTCTGCTGGTAGAGCTCATTCAGGATCTCCACTTTCTGCTTCAGAGTTTTGCACTCGTCTTCTAGCCCGGCTTTAGCAGTCTGCAGAGAGTTGCAGTCATCTTCCAGTTTCTTGATTTGGCCTGTAGGGGATACACAGGATTTCTCTGTATGTGTGCAGAGGCTTGAGAGACAGGGCTGAGGGGTCAGTACTGAGAAATGAGAAGCATGAACACCGCAACCTAGTTTTCTTTCAAATCAAATTTTAAATTGTTCTAATATACAGCAATTTTTGTCTCCAGCAGAACCTACCTTCCAGGTTACATTTAGTGGACATGGATGTTCTTAGCTTAAGTTGTAAAAGTTTGAGATCCTCTTCAACTATTGAGACTGCAGTTTGTGTCTAAAAATTACAGAAGAAAAATCTAGTCTTAACAGTGAGCTATCGGAAGGCCTCCCGGGTGCTTCTGGGACTACAAACAGGACGGTACCCGAGTGATGTCCATCATCTGCTCAACTCTGTGTTTCATCCTCTCACTTCGGTCACCTACAAGAGAAAAAAAAGACTTCAGTTGCCTTTTCTTCCTTGCTTTTTAAAGACATTTCCATGACTTCCCTCAAACAATGATCATATTCCAACAGTGGAATAAAAACAAAAAACAACCAAGAAAACCGATTAACTGATTTAGAACTAAAATTCAAATGTACAATGCTAACTGCCAGTCTGTGCAATAAAAAATGGCATCCTTGCTCCAAGACAGAGTGCTTTCTTCTCTCAGCTCACCTCTCCTGAATAAATGTCTCTTCAAGACATCCAGACCTTTGTCCTCCCTCAAATCTGCTGCCAGGTGTGACTTAAAGCCCCCGCAGTGGTAAGGAGCAGTTAATATTCAACTTGGGAGACATCGGAGACAGGTCTTCATCAGTTAACATGCTGCCCTCTAGCATCCTACCACACAACTCTAGCTTCTTACCTGGCAGCTTCAGCTGTGATTCCAACCACCTCAGGTCTCTGAAAACAAACTGCAGGTCTTCTTAAGACCAGAACTACAGAGACCACACTCCTCATTTAAGGACGAGACAGGGTTTTTTTTTGTTTGTTTGTTTGGTTTTTTTTTGTTTTTTTTTTTTGTTTTTTTTTTTTTGAGACAGGGTTTCTCTGTGTAGTCTTGGAGCCTGTCCTGGATCTCACTTTGTAGATGAGGCTGGACTCGAACTCACAAAGATTCCCCTGGCTCTGCCTCCAAGTGCTAGGATTAAAGGCTTGTGCCACCGCCGCCCGGCTTTTGTGTTTGTTTGTTTTGGGCAGTTTTTTAATACGTAGAGGCAAGAGATGACTGAAGCAGCCCCACTGTACAGGCCAGTGTCCTTTGCACGCCTACACTACACTACACCACACCTGAGGAGTAAGCCAGCTGGCCCAACACAGACACACATCTACAAGTCTAGCAGTGGAGCCCACAGCCATAAAGCTTACCCTGAAAAGCAGCCTCAGTGACCTGAAATTGAAGTAAAGAGGGCAAAATAGGCCCAACCTCCCCGAGTCAGATCTCACCTCCCACTTCTCCATTGGCCAGCTCATCTGCCTCATTTCCTCCTTTATTCTGATCCTCAGATTCAAGTTCACACTCTACCCGATTCAACTGTGTGAGGCAATTGGTCAAAGCCTAGAAAAGAAGCAAATGGTGTAAAAGCCTCTTGATTTTAAATCAGAAGACTTCACGGGATTAAGTGTGTACTCATGAGGATAAACTTACATCCATATTGTCGTCTTTGTGAGTCAGAGCCACTTCTAGGTCTTTCTGGGACCTCTCAAATGACTTGATTTGTTCAGCAAGCTCAGCATGCGATTTACTCCACTCTTCAATCTGCTGCTGCAACTGAAAAAGCAAACGTATAAATCCCTATGGTGCAGGGCTGTGCATAGGAGACATCTATGGGAGACGGGGTGGGAAGCCACACCTCTCCTTGGCATGTCACCAGGAGCTAAAATATCAGTTAAAAAAGGGATGAGCCGGCTGTGGTGGCGCACACCTTTAATCCCAGCACTCAAAAATATGAGGCTATTCAAGTCAACGCCTAACTGGCATTTGAGAAAATAAAGAATAACCCCCAAATGCTGCAGTAAGTGGTACAGAAAACTCATGACACAGAAGACATTTGCTCAATCGGGAAGCCGGCTTCTACTTCCCAGCACCCAGCCTGAGTCCTTCCTTTCCTTCAAAGAGGTCTGAGGAAAGACGAAGAGGACATGCCATCGCCTACTAGCTGAACCTGCCTTACCTGCTCTTTCTTCTTCTTAAGCCTGGCATTTTCTTCTTGAACCCGATGACATTCAGATTTTACATTCTCTTCACTAAGCTTGGCTTCATTAAGGGCAATTTGAACCTAATGTAAAACACTCCTAGTTAGTAAATAAATTCCAAAGGAAAAAGTTATATTTTCTCAACCAAATACCATGTAAGTTTCATCTTTGACATGTTTTAAGACACATCAAACTTTTGCCCAATCAGATTAAGACAGTGCTATGACTCTTGTGTAGGATATATAGACAGCCTCACCTCTGAAAGTTCTGATGCATTCATCGAAATGACATCCTTCAACTTCTCAATAGACTTCTTGTTTTCCAGTATCTGACCCATGAAAGCAGAACACAGAGAGAGCCTCAGGTCTCAGCAGAGTCTCTAGTGTATGTACTATTGCTGTGATAAACTGTGACCAAAAGCAGCTTGGGGAGGAAAGGTTTTATTTCTGCTTAAAGCTTCGAGTCCATCATCTAAGGAAGTCAGGGCGGGAGCCTGGAGGCAGGAGCTGATGCAGAGGCCATAGAAGAGCACTGCTTCCTGGCCAGCTTTGCCCATGTTCTTACAGTTCCTCGGACCACCAGCCCAGAGGCAGCACTACCCCCAGGGAGCTGGGCCCTTCCACGTCAATCATCAATTAACGAAATGCACGACAGGCTTTCCCACGGGTTAATCTGATGAGGGCATTTCCTCAGCTGAACTTCTCTCTGTATTAACTTGACATGAAACTAGCTGACACACACACTAAAGAAGAAACACTAATAAACATATGTTTCTTCTTAGAAACACTAATAAACATAAGCCTATGTTTTTGGTAAAGAGATCCAATTTTGGCCTAAGTGGGGCTGGGAAATCAATGTAATAGTAATTCAACCTTCTTAGTTATGAGATAATGCAGATGACCACATAAAAAGATGAAAGAAGCCGGGCGGTGGTGGTGTACACCTTTAATCCCAGCACTCGGGAGGCAGAGGCAAGAGGATCTCTGTGAGTTCGAGGCCAGCCTGGTCTACAAAGTGAGTTCCAGGAAAGGCGCAAAGCTACACAGAGAAACCCTGTCTCGAAAAAACAAAAAAAACAAACAAACAAACAAAAAAAAGACGAAAGAAAAAAAAAAATCTTTCAAATTAATGTTATTGTTGTCTTCCATCTCCAGCTCCTCCTAGTGGTAGAGAAAAACTAAAAAAAAAAAAAAATTCTCTGCCTAACCAAGCCTGCTAATGTACACTAATTTAGGAGACTGAGGCTAAAGGATCATGAGTTCAAGACCTGTCTTGGTTACAGATGGAGTTCAAAGCCAGCATGGGCAACTTAGTGGAGATTGCCTCAAAATTAAAAAATAAAAAATAAAAAAATGGATAGTGCTATAGCTCAATGTTAGAATGCCCACTTACCCTGTGTGAGACACTAGGGTCAGAATGGGGGTCGGGGGTCGGCTGTGTGGGGGATAACCTATACTGAAAACAGTAGGATTTGGAGGAAAATAGATAAATCTCATACAGAAGATTCAAAAGATTTCTTATGAAGATACAAGCTCCTCAAGGGGGTGGAATATGTAATTCTTCCCTCTAACTGTGAGCCTTGCATAATGATTTCAGCAAAGAGCTGAAAAGAATAATTTAACATCAAAGAAATATGACTATTACTTCCTTAGCTGGGTGATTGGCTCAGCTGGGGTAGGATATAATGGGAACTATTTTCTCTGCAACTGTTATATGAAACCAAAATAAGTTTATTAAAATGAGAATTTTTAAAAAACAAAACAAGATCAAAGAACCAGTCAATAAGACAAGAATTCCTAGATGGTTTACCTGTTCTGGAGGACAGAGCTAAACTATTTGGCAGTTATCCAGTGTTGAGAACACAAATACTCTTCCTATGCCCATAAGAATAAGTCGTTGGGTTACAAGTTAAAATTCTCCAAGGTAAGTCACAATTGGTTCAGCTTCCCTGAGTCCTATTTCCAGTTTAGTTAACAGCATGGGGAGAGTTGCCCTCACCACAGAACCATTCAAAAAAACCATTACATCACCAGTTAGCAGCTCCACTTACCAAGCCCTGATTCTTGACGTTCTGTTCTCTTTCAGATTCTAACATAAGATGAAGACTTTTGGCTTTGTCACCCAGAATTTCATTAGTTTCTTCAAGTACCCTGATTTTATCCTTAACAAAAAAAGATGCTAATATTAGTAAGAATTACTCATTCCATTTATTTTCACTTTTAGAATGCAATTCTCCCCCAAAGAGGTATTTACCTTGTATTTAATAGCGTCATCAGAGAGAATCACATTTTGTTTCTTGGTTTCTTGAACATATTTCTTTGATTCCTTGATCTATGTAAAACAAAGTATTTAAGGTTAATAGTTTAGAATTAACTACAAATTATAATGCTACCAAAGTCATGTCCAAGCACACAACCTCCTACAGACAGCAGCTGCTTACATCTTGGATGGATCATAGGAAGTGATAAAGTAAAATATGAATCTTAAAAAAATCATAAATGGAATGTTAAGACAAATATTCAAGCTGGAACAAGGGGAGGAAGTTAAAAGAATAATTATACCTTTTGTTCATAATTTGACAGTTTTTGCATAAGTTCTGCATTTTCTTTCTTGATAGTCTCCAATTTTTCAGAAATTTGCTTCTCAGTAACTAAAAAGAAGGGAAATATGTAAGTCTGTGAGCCCAAGATGAAGCCGGATGCTCCAGTACATTATCAGCAAAGGCATGTTATCAGGCATTAAAAGGAAAACATGCTCTGCATGACTATTCTGCCCTTAAAGGCACTCTGTAGTGACTGGAATAAGGGTGTAGGAATATTAAAGTTTTAAAAAATACAGTATGAAGACTTTAAATTTATTTTAGAGATACAGAATTTAAAGAAATGCTATATATAACTTGATCCCATCTCAGAAAAATGGAATTGCTTCAAGTGTCATTTGCAAAGAGAATCTGAGAAATACAGAATACCAGTTCATTCCACCATCCTGCACGTCATCTACCCAAATCATGACTTAGCGTGTTCACATGTAACAAACCTGCACGGCACCAACAGTCAAAGATGATCTGCCCTGTTAACTAATCCTGTCCTCCCCACCCCCTCAGGTTGCCTGTCTCAGTTGGCACATAACAGTTCTATCAGCCAAGCTGGTGGCCTAGAAACAGTGAACTTCCAGGAGTAAATAAAGCAATCAGACATGAGAAGTCATAGCATCTCTGTCTAGCTTACAGGAAACTCACGTCAAACACCAATGCAAAGGGTTGATATAAGGGAAAATGAACCTAAAGATTTACCTTGATATACTCTACTCTTTACCTAGAAGAAAAGAAACAAAATTAAATTTCTTGTCAAAACCTACTTAGCATATTGTTCCTAATATAGCCATAAACAAATGAGAATTTAGTAACAACTTGGATCAGAAAATAAATCCACAGTATTAAAAATAAGGAAAAGCTGGGCTGGTGTGATGGCTCGGCAGGCAAAGGTGCTTGTCACTAACCCTGACATTCTAAGTTCCATCCCGGGACCCACACGGTGCAAAGAGAGAACCTGAAAGCTGTGCTCAGATCTGCACACGTGCACCACAGCTCAAATGCATACAAATGGATACATAAATGTAATCTTTAGGGGCTGGAGAGATGGCTCAGAGGTTAAGAGCACTGGCTGTTCTTCCAGAGGACCTGAGTTCAGTTCCCAGCAACCACATGGTGGCTCACAACCATCTATAATGAAATCTGATACCCTCTTCTGGCTTATGGCAAACTTGCAGAAAGAACACTATTTACATAATAAATAAAATAAATCTTTAAATAAATAAATAAATGTAATCTTTAAAAAATGTTAAAAAGACAAAGCTAAAAGGTGTTTCAAATTAAATTGGTAATAATATTTCATAAATAGCCTCAATAAATAAAAACACTAAGATATGTATCTGGTTTTGCAGCTAAAAGCATGTTTGTGCATCTATTAAAAGAGCACCAATCTTAAGATATGAGCACTGATGCTTAATAACACATGTGGCTACTAGCTCAGCAATAAACATATTAATCATTTATTTACTTGATATCTGACAACTCCCAATAGCTAGAGTAAACTCTAGAAATGAGTATTCAAAAAGACAAAGAAACAAAATTAAAAATTAAAAGAGAAACTCTTTGTCTTTAGATATGTACTCACCAGAAAACATCCTAGCAATCCTATTCAATGATGTCTGCCTGCTGAATTCTGAAATAATCTGATAGGATTGGGGCAGTGGATAAAGCAAATGTGAAGACCCGAGTTCAGATCCCCAGAGCCTGTGGGAATGGTAGTGCATATCTGTGACCCCAATGCTCCTACAGTGAGATGGGAAGCAGGAGGAGGAGTCTCCCAGAATCCTGCAAGCCAGCAACTCGCTAGATGTGGTGCTGAACTATTAAAAAAGAAACCCGGTCTCAAAAAAAGGAAGGTTAGGGACTATATCAGGGGTTGGCCTTTGAGCTCTGCAAATGCACACTCACATACAAACACATGCACACAAACATCAAGGACACACACAAAAATTAAAAACAAACTAGGAATCTGATAGAGTACCATATGACTTCCAAGACTACTAACAAGGGTACACTGGTACCTGGCCTGGGAAGGATGTATTTCCAGAGGAAATGTACAAGAGAGCTGACAGCTAAAACCATCTAGAGCAATAAAGCTGAGGCAGTAACTAGTGCAGAAAGATTTACTACGTCTATTTTTCTTTTGAGATATGGTCTCACTTTGTAGCCCTGGCTAGTCTGGAACTCACTATGTAGACCTGGTTAACCATGTACTCACCTGGCTCTGCCTCCTGAGTACTGGGGTTATAGTTATAGGTGTATACCAGAACACCTGGCCCAAGTTTCTTTCTTTTTTTTTTTTAAATTATATTTATCTGTGTGTTTATGTATGGGTGTGCACATGCCAGGGCATACATATGTACACATGGAGGTCAGAGGAAAACTTGTCGGAGTGGGTTCTTTCCTTCAATCATGTTGGGTCCTGGGATAAAATTCAGGTTGTTAGTCTTGGCTGCAGGTACCTTTATCCATTGAGCTACCATGATGGCCCACTAAATTTCTTTGTGACTCAAAATATATTTCTCCTTTCCAATGCTACTATTAAAAATTTTTATGTTTATTTATTTTATATGTATGAGTGTTTTGCTTGCATAGATATATGTGTATCCCATGCATATCTAGTGGCTGTGGAAGCCAGAAGTGGGCATTGGATACCCTGGAACTGGAGTTATAGATGATTATGAACCATCATATGCGTGCTAGAAATCAAGCTTGGGTCCTCTGCAAGAGCAGCAAGTATTAAATCATTGAGACATCATCTCTCCAGCCCCGCAAATGCTACTATTTTTACTTGGACCCATCCACAAGTCATCCATGAAATTTCAATCTTATCAATATAAAACATGTATAAATACCTTGTTATAAGAAAATGCATCCCAGGCGGTGGTGGCACACGCCTTTAATCCCAGCACTCAGGAGGCAAAGCCAGGCAGATCTTTGTGAATTCAAGGCCAGCCTGGTCTACAAAGCGAGATCCAGGAAAGGCGCAAAGATACACAGAGAAACCCTGTCTTGAAAAACCAAAAAAAGAAAAAAGAAAAAAAAGAAAAGAAAATGCATTTGGGGACTGAAGAGATAGTTAAGAACAGTAGCTGCTCTTCCAGAGGACCTGGGTTCAATTCCCAGCACCAACATGGCAGATCAAAACTGTAACTCCGATTCTAGGAGTTAAAACAAAACAAAACAAACGAAAAACTTCCAACACAGGAAAATGAATAACCATCTCTCTAATGTTATAGCCTTGTCAATCAAAGAATATGCTTCACTTATCCCATTTCACCCAAACAAGAGCAGGTATGTAGGAAGAAGCAAAATCCAGGAATCTCAGGGAAGGCCTGAAATTGAGATACAATTCCAAAGGTGAATTGTAATCGGAAACACAAAATCTGCTTATGAAAAAAAAAAAGGAATGAAAATGTAATAATGTGTCTTTGGACACCTATACTCTGTAATTCCAAATCAAAAGGATATTTTTGGAGCACCACAGCATGTGATCAAACCAGAAACTTGGGAAACATATACAAAGAAAAAGACTAAGGCTTGAAAGATGGCTACAGGATTAAGAGCACCGGCTTCTCTTACAGAGGACAGGAGTTTGGTTGCCAGCGCTCATGTTGGGTGGCCCACAACCACCTAGAACTCCAGCTCCAGTGGATCTGACAGGCTCTTCTGGACTCCCCAGCCATGCACATTCCCATGCACACATGCATGCACATACAGCACACAATGAAAACGACTGAAATGACCTCTGCTGGCCGTGCATCACCGTGCTACTTTGCACTGTGTGTGCATGTGTTTACATGTGCAGTTGAACTCCACTTTCAGGGCGGTTTGTGCTTCGTCCCCTTCCACTCAATCTTGCTGCACCTCACTGTCTTTGTAGTCATCAAATAGTCCAGGATATGAATATGTATTAGGCTGCTGCAAGGTCCCCCTCTAATAAACACTCTTCCCGGGCTGACAAGAGAGCTTAGCAGGCAGAGGTACCGGCTGCCTGATGATGTAAGTCAGATACTGAGTTCAATCCCTGGAATCCAGGTATAGGGAGAAGACGAGAACCAGCTCATGGCATGTGTACAGGGGCACATGCAGAAAACACACACACACACATACACACACACACACACACCCTAATAACTAATAAAAAATAAAGACTGTCTCATTGAACATTCTTATATAAGATCTTTAATGTATGAATGGTTCTTTATTTCAGATAGATTACTACACAAGATATCATACTATTTAAGAGCATATTTAATATCCATCCAACTTCATTTCTTAATCTTCTGATACATATTTTGAAATATATTATATTTTTAAATATATTTTTAAGGATGGCTTTAAGAATTCCAGTTCTACTTATAGTGTACATATATCTACCTAATGGTATAGGAGTTTTTTAAATCAAAACAGTTTTCCCATTAAATTTATAAATATGTTATCTTGTTCTCTTAAGCCTTTATCAATATAAAGATTACACTAAATTACTTGACAAGTTTATACAAAATAAACTGTGTACTTTTTTTTGTTTGTTTTTTTGAGACAGGGTTTCTCTGTGTTGTTTTGGTGCCTGTCCTGGATCTTGCTCTGTAGACCAGGCTGGCCTCGAACTCACAGAGATCCACCTGGCTCTGCCTCCCAAGTGCTGGGATTAAAGGCGTGCGCCACCACTGCCGGGCCCCCATGTACTTTTGAGTCATGTGATAAGATAATTTAATTTACTTACAACAAGCATAGTTCTCCAGGAGAAAATTGCAAATGAAACAATTCCCAAGACTGCAGTAGCGATCACAGGCTGCCATGGTAGTCCATAAAAGTCAGGGCCAGGCTGAACATTATCAGGCAACGTGGCAATTAACTGAAACAGACATATTAGAAATAATGGAAAACCTTGAAAATTTTTTACAAGAAAACATTCAAAAAGAATCTTCCTAGAAATTCTAACCAGTCTCCACCAGATAAGTACTCCCGACCACGTTCAATACCTCCCACTTTGAGAATTACAGGATAGATATTGTCAGACTCATGTTTGTTTGACTTGTAGTGCTTCCAAGCAGAGTGTCTAAATACCTTTAAGTAGGGCATATATTTTCAATTTCTCATAGGCTCTGCCATATTGTGCTGTCCATATATAGTTAGGCGTTCCCTGGACCATTCTTTTAAATAAGTTGTTTTATTACTTTGAAAAGTACACAACACGAAAGCTTTAAATATATAATCAACTTTTGTGGGTGCAAATAAATCCAGTATTGGCTCCATTTTTACATAAACAAAGACAAGTGTTGAGTAAGTTCAGACAGCTCTTGATAACCGGTTTAGGGATCATGCTGTCAAACGTCATCTACACGACTCAGTGCCTTAGCTCTAGATGTTTCCTTAAAGGCAGTATTATTACACACCGGCCCACTCCACACTTTCACTGCTTGCTAATTAGAATACTGGCCCCACCCCCGACAGTGCCGGAAGGAAAGGACTCCACCACGTAACAGCGCCTGTCACCTCCACAGTGCTCTGTGAAAACCCAGCCAGCGACCCGAGCGTCCCACACCGCAGCCCCGCTGGCCGCAGCCGGCTCGCCTCTCCGGGGCTGTCGCTCTGGGCACCCACTCTGCCCAGCACTGCCACCCGCCTGCCACAGCCGCGGCCCCTCCCTGGGGACTGTCACCTCCAGTAGCTTGGCTATGAGGGCTGCGTAGAGCACCGACAGGGGGCCCAGCAGCTCGGGGTCGCCCGGGGAGGCGGTGACAGCAGGCACAGTGGCAGGCACTGAGTCCATCGCGTAGGGGCCGCTGCGCGGAGGCGACGCTTCCTGCGGACGGCTCCGAGCCGGCTCAGGGGGGCGGACACTGGGAATGAACTTCGCCTTCCCGGATCGCGGCCCCTTCCGCACTAGGCCTCCCGTAAAACACGTCATCAGACGCTGCCCTGGAGCCCACGTCAACGCACCCCGGAAGCCTGAGTGCGGGGGCGGGGCTAGCGCGGAACAAACCAACCGCCGAGCGCGGCCGGGGGAGACGACGCGCTGAACGGAAGGTGAGGGGAGAGATGAACGTAAAGGTTAGCAGAACCATCGGGGAGGGCGAAGAGAGCAAAGACTGGGCGGGGGGGACAACAGAGACACAGCGCAGGAGAACCGAGAAGTAGGGGAGGGGAGAATAACACATAGACTTGGGCGGAAGAGTCCATTGAGGGAGGAGGGGGGACGAGAGCGCAAAGTGAGCAGAGATATCCAGTGAAGGAGAATCCAGATGAAGAGAACTCAACCTGCCACTGGGGATGGGGTCACCATGGCCAAGGAGCTATCAAGATGGGATTATGGGTGGGTGGAGTCTGGGAAAAGAGAAAGCCAAGTTTCGCAGGCCCTGCCAGAAACGGACCGGTCTTGAAGTGCTAAGACATCTAGGGACTGGTTCTGGAAGCCCAAGCCAAGCAAAGTCAAGCATCTCGGGATCCCTTCTGAAGGGTCAAGGATCAGACTGACTTCTGGGTAAGGCCGTCCTTCCTGCCCACTCCAGTCAGTCCTCCTCTTAGGGTTCCCCTCCTGACCTCCACTTGCCTACAAACAGCCTTATGGAGGAATCCCGTCACTACCAATTCTGCACCAATATCCCCATTTAGAGGTCTCTTCTTTTAAGGTTATGCGCTTTGTAGAAATGGGCAAGGGTAATAAATAGCCCAGAAATCATGTTCTTAGAGTTGAAGGCAATGGGGATATTTAATTGGGGGAGGGGTTGTACATTCCTAAATGTGAGCTCCTGAGTTGCAGAAGAACCAAAAAAAGAAAAGACCTTGAAAGAAGAATAAAAACCTATAGTGTGCAGAGGCGGCTCCGTTCTAGCCCAGGAATACAGACCATAGGACAGAAAATAAAATCCAGAAATCTCCCCACACAGGAGATTGAAGGCAGGAAGATGGCTGTGGGTTTGAGACCAGCGTGGGCTACATAATGGGCTTACCAGGTACAAAGTTAAGACCCTAGCATAGTCAATGAACAATAAGGAGCTGGAAGGATGTCTCAACTGCTAAGAACTCAAACTGCTTTTGCAGAGGACTGGGGTTAGGTTTCCAGGACACAGGTGGGCGCTGCCTGTAACTCTAGCTCCAGGAGATCCAACTCCCTCTTCTGGCCTCCACACGCAATGATATACACATTGCTCCACACAAACACAGGTGTGTACACATAAAAATGGGAGCTGGGAAGATGGCACGGTGGCCAGCTCAGCAGTTAAGAGCACTGGCTCCCCTTCCAGAGGACCTGGAATGCAATCCCTAGAATCCAGATGGTAATTCACAACTGTCTGTAACTTCAGTCCCTGGGGATCTGATGCCCTTTTCTGGTCTCCATGGACACCAGACCTGCACACAATGCATAGGCATGCATGTGATGCAGACATACATGCAAAAAAAAAATGCCCATATACATAAAATAAAAAGTAAGGGGACTGAGCCAGACAGTGGTAGTGCATGCCTTTAATCCCAGCACTCGGGAGGCAGAGCCAGGCGGATCTCTGTGAGTTCGAGGCCAGCCTGGGCTACCAAGTGAGTTCCAGGAAAGGCGCAAAGCTACACAGAGAAACCCTGTCTCAAAAAAAAAAAAAAAAAAAAGTAAGGGGACTGGAGGGATGGCTCAGAGGTTAAGAGTACTGACTGCTTTTCCAGAGGTCCTGAGTTCAATCCCAGTGACCACATGGTAGCTCACAATTGCCTGTAACTCCAAGATCTGATACCTTCACACAGATATACATGCATGCAGAGCATCAATGCACATAAAATAAAAATAATTTAAATAAAATTTTAAAAAGTAAGGTAGGAGTGGAGGCTCACACCAGCAGTTCTGGCACTTGGGAGGCCAAGGCAGGAAGATAGCTAGAGCTCTGAGGGTAGCCTGGGCTACAGAAGTGACTTCCAGGCCAGTTCAGACCACAAAGACCCTGTCTCAGAATACCAACAGCAATAGTAATTGTATATGGTGCTAGGATATGGTTTCCAAATACATTAAACAGGATGGGAAAATAAGAATACTGACCACCGGGGAAAAGGTTAAGAACTAAATATGTTTAAGGCTCTCACATCATAACTCTTAGAGAAAAAAAAAAAAAGCCTACAAAGTAACTGGTCTGAGACATGGGCTTTCTCAGAAGAAGTCGAAAAGACTGGACGGCTGGCTCTCGAGCAGTTCTTTTTTTTTTTTTTTTTTTTTTTTTTTTTGGTTTTTTCCGAGACAGGGTTTCTCTTGTGTAGCTTTGCGCCTTTCCTGGATCTCACTTGGTAGCCCAGGCTAGCCTCGAACTCACAGAGATCCGCCTGCCTCTGCCTCCCAAGTGCTGGGATTAAAGGCGTGCGCCACCACCGCCCGGCTCTCGAGCAGTTCTTATTACTACATGGCAGAATCCTATAGAATCCTTGCAGATCTGAAAATGAATGCTACAGTGTTGCCATCTAATGTTGGTCACCTAGGTGGTCTAATTTAGTTGGTCACCTGGGTAGTCTCTCTGCTTCTGTTTGAAATTTTCATGACAAAATATTAAAAAGCTGGACATGGCAGCTCCCACCTTTAATTCCAGCACTGTAGAGGCAGAGACAGGCAGATCTCTGTGAGTTTGAGGCCATCCTGGTCTATATACTGAATTCCAGGACAGCTAGAGCTATGTAGAGGAACCCTGTCTCAAACAAAACAAAACAACCCTAACAATTTAAAACAGGATACAGTTTCACATAGTCAAAGGATTGCTGTGTGGGAAAGGAATTACATCTTATATCTATATTTCATAGAGAAGGAAATTTTGAGTCAATATAAAAATGATTGGCCACAGAAGAATGTGTGGCCCTGAAAGGCGATGGCTCACACTAAGAATTACTGATGCATGCAGGAAAGTAGATCCAACTAGAGATATATCATTAAATGAACTAAGCCAGTCTCAGAAGACAGATGGGCTTCCTATCATTGACAGTCCCTGAATGTTAACTGGACACGTAAAAGCATGCATGTCTATATGACGTGAAAATAGGAGTGAGACTGTCCAGGAGAATGGAGAGGACTAACCAGAGGGATGGGAAAGGGTGAGCAGAGGGGTCGTGGGGAAATGCTGAACACACAATATATATCTGTATTAAACTTCAAAAATAAGCAAATTTAAAAGAATTGCTAATGCACAGACCTCATAGTGACCTGTCAGGAAATTACTGTAATTAGTGAGACACTAGGGCGGTCATCTTCCAAAGTCCCTTCTAGTTGGAGGATTCCAAGTGTCAGCTAACATCTGACCCATGAAGCTGACCTGTGATGCTGCATTTCCCCTAAGTAAAGCAGAACTCATCCCCTTCCAGGTAACTATGCTCCATGTTGGAAACTTCATGCCTCATTCATAGGTTCTCATTTTCACATATCCTACCCTCACAAGCTTTTCAAAAATCAGGACTGTGCTTGGCCCATAGTAGAATCCCTTTTATTACATTTGTTCATTTGTGGGTAGGTATGCATGTGCATGTGCGTGTCACGGCACATGTGGAGGCCAGAGGACCACTTACAGGCACTGGTTCTCCTTCCACAACATGGGATGTGGGATTGAACTTGGGACGTCAGACTTGGCAGCAGGTGCCTTTACCTGCTGAGCTGTCTTGCTAACCCCCATAACAGAACCTTTGGTTTCTAGCAGATGCCTTGTGCATATTGAGCCATTAAAACGCTTTTTGGAGCATACCCTTTAAGCCAAATCTTGTAACACTGCATCCCTTCTTGTCTTTTATGACTGTCTTCCTCAATCACCTTACAAGTGGAGGCTATATCCTGTACCATATCTGTCTCTAACTCAGACCAAGAAGAGAGTCCTGTACATGTCTAGAAATGTAAGAAAGACAGACTTCCTCCCACTTCCAACTACTGACTCCTTGTGCTGCTCAAAGGCTACTCCTGAGTCTGGGTCAGTCACCAGAAGCATCCTAACTGTAACGGCTCAGAGCCATCACACCTTTGCCAGGCAGCTGCCACCAGCATAGGTAACCATGGAGAAAACTGAAGATGGATTTGCTCTGCTCCTTCTTTCTCATCCAGGCAGCCTCTCCCCTGGGTTTGCTGGGTAGTCAACATCTTTACACTGCCCTGACTATAAAAAAGAACCAGGACTGGGAAGGAAATCCCACAGAATGCCAGACACCTCCCCAGGCACTTCACACTTCACATCACTTGGTCATTGTTTCTTATTTGTACCTTTCAGATAAGGAAGCTGAGGTTCCAAGTTCAGCCATTTGCTATTCTCTGTCTTAGAGAAAAAAAGAGTGGAACAGTGGTTGGTAGAGATGGGAGGGGAAGTCGGGAGGACAGGAAGGAATTCAGTGAGGAGCAGAAAAGCACAGTGGAGCTAGCTCTGAGTTTTCTGTGTCACAGGTTATGAAGTTTTTCAAATGATTAAGAGTGGACTGGAGAGATGGCTCCACAGGTGAAGATGCTTGCTGCCAACTCCGATGATGACCTGGATTTGGTTCCCAGAACCCACAAGGTAGAAGGAGGGAGATGACTCCAGCAAATTGTCCTCTGACTGCCTCACACATAGGTATGCACAAAATTAAGTAAATACATACATAAATGTAAAAACACTTGAAAAAAAAAGACCCACGAGTACACATAGAAATGATCATTGTCCTGATTATAACCCTGATTTGATCATTACATAATGTACACATCTATCAACTTACCAGAACCCACACCATAAAGATGTACAGTTCTTATACTTCAGTTAAACCAGGTTTAGTAATTTGCACAAACTTTTAAATTGGGATTTGAAATCAGACATTCCTGACTCAAAACCTGTTTATAGAAAACACTAACAGCAAAACACTATTACACAGCCTCAAAATTACAGGCCCTACAGGGGACCACTGTGCAGTCCTGGCATCAATCACTTTGGCCTCCAGCCTCATCCAATTTACCTAGAAAAATGTCCACTGTCCACACTCACCGCAAGGGGGAGCTACATCCCCCACACTTGGCTAAGCTAATAGAGATGGCTAAATGTCTTTCTTGGATCTCGATTCTCTTCAGAAAGATTATCCTGAATAAACATTTTGCCACCATAGCTCTTTCTAGGAAACAGATCTGACCACGTCCCTGTTTCAGACCTTCAAAGGGTGCCAACACTGACAGCCTGACAGAACTCAGGGCACACAGATTGCCTTTCGTGATGTGGCCGGTCTCCCTCCACAGACCCACAACTTCCCTAGTTTCCCAACATCCCCTTTTCTTCGTGCTTCCCTTCCTCTGAACATGCCTCCTCTGCCCCTGTTGCTCCTATCACCCTTTCCATCCATTCTACTCAATAACATATTATACTTCGTGTTCCCTTTAATTCTGCCTAAAACATCTCAGCTAACTCCTAACCCGTCTTCCTTCTTAACCAACCCTGACAAAAACCATGTCTTCTGTGTCAAGTGAACATCTCCAGTTCCCTAGGGTACTGAAAGGTCCCCAGGAGGCAAACCACGCTTTATAGGTGTATACCTGCCCAGCCTTGCCAGGCAGTAAATTCTCCTGTGCTAAACTAAGAGCCCCTAATTAAAGCCATCCACCTGTGGCTCTTCTTGGGAGTCACCTTCAGAGGTTCAGGGGCAGAGTTCATAAAGACACTTTTCAGTTCTTCACTCAAGTGAAGTCAGATTCAACTTAAAACCTGCTATAAATCAAGCCAAGGTGGTGGGCCATGTCTATAGCATCAACACTTGGGCAGTGTTAGCTGGAGGATCAGGAGTTCAAGGTCAGCCTTGGCTGCATAGTGCGTTTGAGACCAGCCTGGCCAACAAAAGACCTGATGTCTTTTCTCACTCATACCTCCTCCCTGTAATACATCCCTGTATTAATCAATGTTCTAGATGAGGAAACTGTATCAGACTTACCATCTTACTTAAATAAAGAATGAAGGAATACAAGGAACCAAGTGTGTTTTCCAGAGGTGAGATATTGGCTGGCTCCTCTGCCCTTGTCTCCAGGCGCTTTTCTGCATCACCAGCCCCAGCAGGAGAGACTTTGGTTACAAGGAAATCTAAAAGGAGGCAAAAGACATGCTTTAGAATAAGAATTGTTTCTCCATATTTAAATGTTCGCTTAGTATCCTCTAAATGTTATAGTCATTAAGCATAGAATATTTGAGTCTCCTAAGGAAAATTACACAGAGAAAAGCAAAAGACTCCGGGATCTTAAAGGGATCCATCAGACCCTTTGTTTATAAAAATAAAATTGGGGCTGGAGAGATGGCTCAGAGATTAAGAGCACCGACTGCTCTTCCAGAGGTCCTGAGTTCAATTCCCAGCACCCACATGGTGGCTCACAACCATCTGTAATGAGATCTGGCACCCTTTTTCGTATACATAATAAATAAATCTTTAATAAAAATAAAATCACTACTATTCAGAGTACCTCATCATGTCTCCTGTCCATTCAGGGGAATTGAAAACAAACAAACCCCCAAATGTATGGTTTCTCCATATAGACAGAATTGCCAGGCATGGTTGGTGCATGCTTTTAATCCCATACTCAGGAAGCAGAGGCAGGAGGATCTCTATGAGTTCAAGGCCAGCCTGGTCTAAAGAGTGAGATCTTGTCTCAAAACAAACAAAAACATCCCCACAAAACCAAACCAACTAACCCACCAACAAAACCCAAAACAAATCAAAAAGACCAGCACCATCAAACAAAACCACGCAGACACAATCACATTCAGCCAGTCCTAATAACTCGAGTTTGATCCCTGCAACCGCATAGCAGAAGGAGAGATCTGACTCCTGAAAGTTGTCTTCTCCACATGTGCCCCATGGCGCACACACACACTAAATTAAAACATTAAGGAAAAGGAAAAAGGCTCGCAGATAGAATACACTAAGGCTTAGCATAGCTGGCATGTCTCGGGTACTTCATATTTAGTTTATGGACAGGGACAACTTGGTGAAATATGGCAGATACCAGGGATGATGCAGAAGAATTCTCTGCAGAGTGGAAACTGGCATCTGTAGAAGCTTTGTGAAAGAAGGAGAGCCCAGTTATACCTGAGAGGATTCCACACAGGAGGGGAGGGGAGGGAAGGTATTTCGACTTGCATTACATGAGCCTGGCATGTCTTGTCAACAGCAGTTAGTGAAAGGCTGGACTGGACCTTCTAGGGGTCTAGGGGTCCCAACCATGAAATTCAGTTCGGTATTGACCTAGTGCTGACAGTGGGTGGCATTTCCCCAGTTGGGTGAGCACCCTAGCACCTGAGGTGCATGCTGTGGCACTGGGAAGGCCTGCCTGGGGAGGCAGCCGGCACTCTATGGGAGGAGCCACAACAAAGACTCTGTCCTGCAAGCACCACCTTTCCCACTCCTGAAGGCTTCGAGCAAAAGTCCAGTGAATCTCAGTGGTGTGACTCGTGACTTGTTTTCAGTAAACAGGACCTTTCAGAATTAAGAAGAACTTGGAAAATTACACGTGCCCATGACGTCCTCTGGAACGTGGAAGTCCCTGACACATCATTCACTCTTGCTCATCTAGACTTCTCCGCTTCGATGTTTCCTACTTTTTGTGTATTAGCTGGAGAGCAGGGCTGCTACTCTAGTGAGACCAGACTCTTCACGTCTACAGACTCATGCCACAGCTGTGCTTCACACTCTCCCAAACACACAGAATACTGCTGGAGCTGGCAGGCAGTGGTAACACACTAGCCTAACAAGCAGGAGGCCCTGAGTATGATCCCCAGGACTATGAAAAACAACCCCTCCCCCTCTAAAGCACTCCAGGAGTGACGTCCCCATAGTACTGTATTGGATGGCAGAATAACACAATGGGAGCTTTAAGTGAAATGAGAGTGAGCTGTACAACAACTAGAAAGCCACTGAAACCGTTATTGAGGATGTTAGGGGGGAAATCCACCTTTTCTCTCCACCAATATTTGCTGTGTGCTGTAAATCAAGTATTTACAATTACAAGTGTCAGTCTGGTCTGGACTGTCGTTCCCGAATTGTTTCCTCAAAGCACACTATCAAAAGACACCTGGGATCCTTCACAGAATCTTTAAAAAGCTGTATTTGCTCTATCGAGGCAACAAATCAAAAAAGCAACTGAATCACTATTGCCGTTCAGAGGAGTAGGGTGAAGAGGGAGAACCAGGGCCAGGAGTTCAGACTGGTGCCCGTCAGCCTTTCCTGGGAGCCTACTTCATACAGACCGCTGTCCCCGGGCCAGCAAGCTCTGCTTTAGAGCATGTGGCTTTGAAGGACAAGAGCTCAGGGTCCCACTGAGATGATTTGTAGCCAAACACTGGTTTGCAAGTTAGTGACAGCCCCTGGCTTCTTTCCTGTTTGCGACCTCCACGCACCCGAACTCTTTTCTGTTACTTATGGGAGACTTTTAAATCTTATACATACCTGGATTGTTCTATCTTTTCTGCCTTTGAGAATAAATAGTCTTAGCAGGCTTCTTTATAATACATGTCTACTTTGTAGAGAAAAAAAATTATGAACTTTACCTGGATCTATGTCTTTCTCAGTATTTGGCTTCTGTGACACCTCTGAGGCACTCATGTGCCCGGTCACAGGTTGATCCAACAGTCCAGGCTCCTCTGGAAGCTGCACACCGGTCACAGGTTGATCTAAGAGTCCAGGATCCTCTGGAAGCTGCACACCAGTCCCAGGTTGATCCAATAGTCCAGGATCCTCTGGAAGCTGCACACCGGTCACAGGTTGATCCAAGAGTCCAGGCTCCTCTGGAAGCTGCACACCGGTCCCAGGTTGATCCAAGAGTCCAGCATGCTCCTCCGGAAGCTGCACACTAAGATCTCCTGTGTTTTCTTGTGGTAAGCTGTCCTGCTGGAGTGGCTGCACCTCTGGAGAAGAACACATGGAGAGAGCTTGATCACAGATCCATTTTGGTTCATCCAACTGACCAGCACGCCCTCATCACATAGCCCAACGCCCTGGATCATGTGTACACAAGTGAAAAAGGAAGCAAGAGTTTTAAACTCTTCCCTATAGATTAACAATGACTGAAGTACAGATTTACAAAGAAGCCTTCACTCCACAGTGTTTCATAAACACATTCATGGAAAAGACTCCAATGAGCTGGGTGGTGGTGGTGGTGGTGGTGGTGGTGGTGGTGGTGCACGCCTTTAATCCCAGCACTCGGGAGGCAGAGGCAGGAAGATCTCTGTGAGTTCGAGGACAGCCAGGACTCTGTTACACAGGGAAACCCTGTCTCGAAAAAACCAAAAAAAAAAAAAAAAAAAGACTCCAATGACTTGCCATGGCAAGGCAGCATGTGCCCACACAGACATGTAGAAGAGAATTCCAGTCCAGCACAGAACCCAAGAGCCACATGCAGAACATAATCTCCTTCATACACAGGTAGCTGGGCTCATAACCTCCTTCATACACAGGCAGCTGGGCTCACAGAGCTCATACAGAGAAGGGCATTCTGCACATGGGCAGCTTGCCAAAGTATCTTTCAAATACTATCAAACGACTGCCAAGCAACAGGGAATGGGCCCATTGCCTTCCCTATGAGCCTGAGTGCATCTTTGCAGCCTCATATTTTACACCAAAAACTTAATTTGAGTTTTTGGTTTTTTTTTTTTTTTTTTTTTTTTTTTTTTTAGAAAAAGTTATTTTACGTGTATGGGTATTTTGTCTGCATGTGCATGCAGTGTCCACAGAGGCCAGAAGAGGGCATCAGATCTCCTGGAACTGGAGGTATAATGGTTGTGAGCTGCCATGTGGGTGCTGAAAACAGAAATCAGATCCTTTGCCACAGAAACCAATTCTCTTTTAACTGCTGAGCCATCTCTCCAACCTGAATTTTCCATTCTTAACCAAAAGATTTGATTTTAAAAAATGCTCACTTCTCCCAATTCTCAGGAAAATTACCTCTAGGAAGACAGCTATTCCTGTGACTCTGTGTCCATCACCAATCACTTGCAATGCAGCTACTTCTATTTGTAAAGCATGGATACAAAGAATATAATGTGTAACTAGGAATCAGGAGCTTATGACAGGTATCCTGGGGTCAGTTCAACAGATAGGTACTTCTATTTGTCCAGTACTGTTAGAAAGCTCCGTGTCCTGGTTCCGGCCTTGATTAACCTAAGAACCCCAGGGCCCAGTGAAGTATAACTGGAGAAAACCACTGTCCCTAAGAAGCAGGAAACAGCAGGACCCCCACAAAAGATGAAAATTAGGAGTGAAGGATTTCACACACGGCATCCATTTAATGAGCTGTTTTGGCCAATCCTTGTATAAAAAGCAGTTACTGTTAGGAAACTATCCAAGATACATGTATATCGAGGACTCTCAAAAGGATTCCAGTCACTTGGGAAATAAGGCCAGCAAGTGGCAAATGGGATTTCATCAACTTAAAAAGCTTCTGCTCAGCAAAGGAAGTGATAAAGTAAAGAAGCAAGACAGAATGGGAAGAAACTTTTGTTCCCTACAATTCAACCTAGAATATACAAAGAACTCAGAAGACTAGATAATAACCAGATGTTCAGCCTCACGAGCCACCAAAGAAATGAACATTGAAACTATTGAGATTCTACATCACCCCAGCCAGAACAGTGGTCAGTAAGAAAGCAAATGCTGGTGAGGATATGATAAACATGAACCTTTATTTATTGCTGGCAGGTATGAAAACTACTCCAGCTACTATGGAAATCAAAAAACTAAAAATAAGTCTACCATATGCACCAGCTCCACCACTCCTGAGTATTCACCCAATGGACTCCAAGACAACATAACTTGGAGATATATTGCACATCAATGTTTACTGTAACCTTAGTCACAACTCTGTGTTATGGAGACAACCTAGGTGTTCAACAATAGAGGGACAGATGAAGAAAATGTAGGACGTATATACTGTAGGATCTTTTCTGTCATAAAGAAGAATGAGGTTATATCATTTGCAGGAAAATGGATGCAACCAGAAATTATATTAAGTGAATTAAGTCTGTCTCCAAAGGAGAGACATCACATTTCCTCTTATTTCTGGATCTCAGGATTTATATAGGTACATAAAATCATATATATATTTATACATATAAGACATGAAAATTGAAACTTCTCTGTCTAGAGGAACAAAGAAGGCCAACTGGATAGGGAAGGGTGAGAAAAGGAAGGGTAGAATGGTGTAGAGAAGGGACATGCTTGAAGTACTTTGCATATTTAGAATGTTATGAAAGCAGTACAATGCTGAATATATGTGAGTATAAATAAATAACTACATGAAGAAATTGTGTTCAATAAAGCCCCTTTTATAACCTTATATGAAAGCTGTACTTTGTTAGGAGTTTTACTTTGTGAATTATTTTCTTGGTTACATCTTAAGATTTTTTATAAAGTTTCCTTTTGAAAATGAAAAACAATTCCAGCTGTTCTATGGAAGGAAAAAGAAAATGGTATTGGGAATGGAGTACAATCTGCACTCATGTTCAGCCTAAAAGGAAGCTGGAAAGGGAGGCCCTGTAGGTCTAGACCCTCTCCTTCAAACACATGAAAAGTGTGACTCAAATTTTACAAACAGCCAATGAAGCACTTGAGTATACCCCCACCCTAAACACACATCCCCTCCCCACCACCCTGCTCCTGCTAACTCCACAAGGTCATAGGCAGGTACTTTACCTTCTATTGGTCCAGCCTCGCCTTCCTCCTGAGGTGGAGGTGTGGCCAGTGGAGCAGTCTCCACTCCAGAGTGTTGGTACCTGACAAAATAGATCAGGTCTTGTACATCATCCAACACCGCAGCTTCTTCTAACAAGCTGTTCTCTTGTGTCCCCAGATCTCTATTTTTGGTCACTCGATTATCAAGCATATTCTCTGCCACACTTAGAATTCGTGACTCAGAGGCACGGAAGACTTTATCCAGGACTTTTTCCACATTGTAGGGCAGGCTGTCCCGATGTGCTGATTTCAGCCTTATTGACATATCTTGCAGCATGCCCTCCAGCTCGTGGACATCAAAGTACTTCAGGAAGCGATACAGGGACTTCTGGTCCTTGAAGAAGCTGCTTATGATGGGCAAGTCTTCTCTCACGCTCTTCAGCACTATGTCAGGAATTTCAGGTGTAGCTTGTTGGGGTGAGCCATCTCCAATGCCTTCAGCATCAGGCACCCGGCTTTCTGAGCCTCCAAACTCCTCAGGATCCTCAGGATCCCCTTCTGACGTCTCTTCTCCCCCAGGAATCTCCTCAAGTCCCAAGGTGTTGACTAGTTCCTCGGGGTTGTCTTTTTGTAGGGCATCAGGATCTTTACTCTGGATGGCTTCCCCGAAGCCTGCAGTGGGAGCTGGCATCTTCTCATGGAGGCCATCGACTTCAGATGGCCCCTGAGCTCCCACAGCTGCCAGATGGCTTTTTTCTTTGTCCCCCACCACACTGCCCAACTCCTTGCCTGTACCATCTGCCTCTTCTGATGTAGTTTTACTCTTTTTTCCAGTCTCCACAATCATATTAGTTGCTTGCTTGTTTTCTTCAGTGTCAAGATTAAGGGTCCCCAAAATTACTTTTTCAAAAACCTGAGAATTCATATCTGACCTCCTGTCCTGAACCCTGGGGTGGTTCTCTTTAGACTGCCGTGCGCTCACAGCATTTTCATCCTCTAGTAGCTCCTCAGGGGGATAAGCGTCCTCCTCTGCTTCTGGCCTTTGGATTTGGACACTGGGTACTTCCCGGCTATCAACCTCCGGTGTCCCTTGTATGGCCCGGGGGTGGGGTGGTTCCACATCTGCAGGGTCTTCCCTGCCCTCTACAACAGCTACATCTCTCTCTTGCTGCTGCCAAGAAAGATTTCTTCCCATAGTAGGAACTTTCTCCCTTAGTTCTCTTGAAAGAGCAGTTTCCTCTGGAGAGGAGAATCCAGGTTGATTCTGAAATCCCTCCTGTTGGTCCACTTTTGGCCCACTGACGGAAGCGCCTGCGACTTCCGTACTGTCCTTGGATGCATCAGGCTGATGATCTCCTAAGAGTGGTGTGGCACCCAATGATTCATGTTTGCTGCTGTTTTCTGTCCCTGGACTCACCACAGCTCTGGGTACCGATTCACTCTCGAAGCTCTCTCCGGTCTTCTCTTCGTGGGGTGTTTCTTTTGAGATATGGATAACTGGTTCTTTTAGGCCATTTTCTTTTTTTTCAAAGACTGCTTTTAATGTAAATTCTTTGCCCTTTTCAGCAGCTGGCAGAGGGTTAAGCTTGCTACTCTGAGGTTGATAAGCACTCACCGTTTCTGACTCGACAACCTCTGCTTTGGACTCATGGTGTGACAGGCCTCTCCTGGAGTCCTGTATTGGCTTTTCTTCTCCTGTAATGACATGATCTTGGTCTGTTTCTGAGTCCTTCTCACCACTGGTTTTGGAGACTTCTACAAAAAGATCATCCTCTTCATCCTCGGGGTCCACATAGCCAGCTGTTGACTGCGGTTTCTTCTCACGGCTAGCTGAAACCAGCACATCCTCCTTCTTGTCTTCCTCTGGGTTAGAACTCTCTAAACCTACCTCACCTGTTTTTCCTTCACCTCCTGTGACAATAGAGAACAAAGTATCCCCCCAAGTTGTCAATAAATCTTTATTGTCACTTTGGATTCCAGGAGGCAGAGTGGGTTTAACTTTATCCTCTTCACTCAAGTTCGGATCCTTATCTGTTGAATATTTCTCCATCCCAGGTTTCCCAGGGGCTTTCTCATCTTCTTCATCTGCAAAGGATAGTAATGGTAGCTCATCAAAGCTGTCCACGTTCTCCTCTTCTTCATTCTCCATTGGGTAATACTCAGCATCCAGTTCTTCATCGAAATCATCTTCTAATGAAGTGACCAGCCTGGTTGCCTCATCGTCGGACACCAGTGCATCGGCGGTTGAGCCAAACTTGGTTTTCAAGTCAAGAGTCATTTCCGTTTTCAGGACTTTGTAAGCATCCATCTTCTCCTGCTCCGCTGAGACGGGAGAGCTATTGCTGGTTCTGTTTTCACTTCCTGGCACTTTTAACTTATCGTGCAGCATTTCTTCAAAATTGTCCAGTGAAGACTGCACTCCCTGAGCGTCATCTGCTGCACTGTTGGCACGAGGGTGGCTCTCCTGAGCTGAGGGCTGTTCCTGCAGTTCCTCAGTGCTCTCTGAGAATGCACCTTCTCTTTCCCCTGAGTCAGCTTTGACCGGCTCAGGCTCAGGGGTAGGGTCAAGTTCAGTCTCCTGAGCTCCTTCAGGAGATTTCACTCCATGCTGAGAAACTTCTTTAGCTTTCTCAGACTCATCAAATGCAGAGTCTTCCAGTTCCAAAGACCCTAAAAGTTCTTCTACATTATAATTATCAAAATCATCTCTTCCTCCTTCAAAACAGACAAAATCTGTCTCCTGTACGGAAAAAAAAAAACAAAAACATTAGTGTCCCGACAATCAAGTGTCCCAAGAGCACTCCAAGTCTGTGCCTAGCTCTAGGATGGCTTTGAACCAGTGATGGGTCAGTACAGGGATATCAGATTGGAAGCCACTTTCAATCTTGTTCCTTGGAGAAGAATGACTCATGTGGCTGCTGAGTTTGCTTGGCTCCGTTCCTGGTTTCTGTTTGGAAAATAATCTGTTCCCCCATGCTGTCAGTTTTATGGGGACAGTTGGAGGCTCCCAGTTGGCCGGCTCTGGTTGGGTAAATCTGTCTTATTCTACATTACAATTATTTCTGCATTTTTCAAAAACTGTGTCATAGTCTCTAAAAAGCATAGTGAGTATACAAATGGAGACATGTTTTTCTCCCTCTGTGTGACTTCTGCATTTCTCAGTTTGTTCTGAACACTTGGTGATGAGTTATATTGTCAGCTTGACAGCATTTGTAATTGCCAGGAGACAAGCTCTGGGCATGGCTGTTAGGGTTTCTAGACCAGCTTAGCTATCAAGGGAAAGCCCACCTTACATGTGGGCAGCACCGTTTCCTGGGCTGAGGTCCTGGATGATAAAAGAAGGAGAAAGCAACCTTAACATCAGGATTCATCTCTCCTCGCTTCTGAACCACAGCTACAATATGAGCAGCTGCCTCATGCTCCTGCAGACAAGACTCCCCTGCTGTGATGAACTCTACCCTCAAACTGTGAGCCATAAGTGCTTCTCTCTTTAAGTTGGATTTGCTAAGTATTTCCCCACAATGAGAAAAGTAACTAATGTAACAACAGAGGGAGAAAGTGGGGAGTCCTGTATTGAGTCTCTATTTCTGATAGCTATGCCTAATGACCTGGATGCTCAACTCGTAACCATCTGTCTGGGGAGCTGCAGGACCATGCAGCTTCTCTACTGCAGGTGCTCTGTGCCATACGTCTCTGCCCACCCAGCTAGAAACAGGCACAATAACCTGGCCGTCATGTTCTAAGTCTACATGGATTTTTGGAATATTTTCCTTGGACTTAGAAATATGTAGATGTAACCAACCGTCTTATTAAATAAGAAACACAGAACCAATGCAAAGAAGAAAGCCAAGAGATCAGAGCTAAGAGCCTTACCCGCCTGCTGCAGCTAGCCTCTTCAACCAAGAGACCTCTCTGAAAGGGACCTACTTCCTGTCTGTCTTTATAAAGACTTTCTGTTCTGCCTTCTCATTGGTTGTAAAACCAACCACATGACCACCTCGTCACGGCCTGTAAGTACAGCCCTCCAGGTCTTCTATGGTATTGAGATTAAAGGCGTGTGTTTCCAATGCTGGCTGTATCCTTGAACTCACAGAGATCTACCTCGCTCTGCCTACCAAGTGCTGGGATTAAAGGCGTGCGCCACGAACGCCCAGCTCTGCTATGGCTTGCTATTAGCTCTGACCCCCAGGCAACTTTATTTATTAACATACAAATAAAATCACATTTCAGTACAAATAAAATACCACCATAGAAATACTTATCAACTTAAAAAGTATCTTACTGACAGGTGCATAGAGAGTGAGAATTTAAAGCAGCCCTTCTCAGCCCATTTGGGGGTCAAAGGACCCTCTCACAAGGGTTACCCTAAGACCATCAGAAAACATTTATATTATGATTCATAACAGTAGCAAAATTACAGTTATGAAGTAGCAATGAAAATAATTTTATGGTTGGGGGTCACCACAACACAATGAACTGTATTAAAGGGCCATAGTGTTAGGAAGGTTGAGAACCACTACTTTTTTTTTTAATTAATTTATTTATTTTTCTATTACCAGCTTGATACAGTAGAATTCTTATCTTAATAGTGAAATGTTTCATTGAGGCTTGCTCAGTAATTGAGTAAAACCAAAACTTACTATAAGCCACAGTCGTCCTAGGTCCCCCATGTTATATCTATAGCCTCCATGGGAGAACCACCACTTTAAAGGGATGAAGAACAGTGCCAGAGGGGATCTCCATTTTCATTATTACTGGAACAACAACTGGAAACCAGGTTCAGTGCAGATACCTTTCTGTAAGTTAGGGTTGTCGGCAGTGATTAATATCTGCGTCTAAGACTATTCATAAATCTGCACTCTTCCTTTTCCCACAAGTAAGCAGTGTGGTGCCAAAGGAGTCGCACACTGAGCAGGAAGTGAAAGGAGGAGCTAAGTCGTTGTCCCTAACCAAACTTTCACAATGTTCTGGAGAGACCTGTCCAGTACAGAAGGGGTTAATGACTTCCTTTTCTCATCACCTGCATTTCTGAGCCATTTCCTTTTTTTTTATTATTAAGAAATATCCCATTGATTTTACACACCAACCACAGATGCCCCTCTCCTCCCTCCTCCCGCCCCCCACCCCCGAGCCATTTTCTTAATGTCAAGGGAAGGGTGTCATGGGACGGATAGTGAGAAGATAGACTCCAAAGCAGGCGAGTCTGAGGGCTGATGACTGCAGAGCCTCTGTCGCCAGAGAAGCCCAGCAGGTGTTATGATCCCTGAGAGTTCCAAGGAGTGTACGGAACAGTGACAGCTCGGCAGCCACTTGACAGAGATGTCCAGAGTGGCTCAATGACAGCGCGTGGCAACCAGGTTCCAAAGCCTCAGAAGTGGGAATGCCGGGGCCTGAGTGGGGGTGAGTGGGAACGAGGATTCTAGAAGACAAAATCATCTTAGACACAAGCCCATTGTAAGTCTGTGTCCCGTGAGTGAATGCTCTGTAGAGGGAGGGTAGAACCTCACAGACTCGAGACTGGACCTCATACAAAGCCCCGAGCATCGCTTTTCCAGACCTGGGACGTAAGTATTAAGTCACCAGAGTCAGGGGAAAAGCCTTTGTGTGAATAGGTCTGCACACAATTTAGAGTTTGATTAATTGAACCTGACTTCTATATATTTAAAATGTTTAATACCCAATGAGTAATTTTCAATTTGGGACACCTCTTTTTGCTTGTAAAACAAAATTATTTACCTCTGATAACTAATTAAAAAGATTTTTTTCTTCTTTTTTGTTTTTTGGAGACAAGACCTTGAAAACTCATCCTGCTGGCCTTGAACTCCTGATCCTGTTGTCTCCATCTCCCAAATACTAGGATTACAGGTGAGTATCATCACACTTGGCTAATGTATTAAAATCTTGACTTCCATATGCAAAAAAAATAAGGCAGAGAAAAGTCCTGAATATCAGTCTACAGCCTCCCATAAGAACATCAACTTCAATGTATTAAACAGTTATCAGAGTACATAATCTCCTGCAAATGCTTTTCAAATGTTCTTCTTATTCAGTTAGTCTGATTCCAAATTAAAATCTGATACACAAATGTTGGGTTGTTTTTCCGCTGTCCGAAACACATTCACTGACTTTCAAGTGAGTTAATTACACTGTATAAGAGCTGTACCGCAAATGCAATGTCTTGCCTAACACTGTCTTAAAGTTTTGATTACAACTGAACTTATAAGCCAGTTTGTAGCCGAGAACAACTTACATCTGCTGGAACTTGTAGCTCTTCTTCTGTATATGTGTGAAGGACCTTGATCAGATCTTTTGGAAAATATCCAAAGACTCGTCCAACCTATGTGAAAAAATGGCCAAAGGGGACAAATACCAATCAAGTTCTGTATAAGAAATCAAGGGAGAGTTTTAGCAGTGACAAAAAATACATAGACAATATAGAGCAAGAGAAATAGATGTTTGCTGCTAATAATTACACTGCCATGATTGTGCCAATGAAGATTGATGTGTTAAACCAACAGTTCTCCAAGCCACAGACACGTTCTTTTATATATCAGCACATAGTGTTACAGTTAGAAGTAATTAGAGATCTGTATAAGAGAAGCTTCCTAAAAACTATATGGCTAAGACTGGGCAAACCAAAGCTGACTGGAAACACAGTTCCAAGTGATCTCTGGCAAGAATTTACATGAGCACTTGATAGCATTGCTCATGAACTGCTTCTTACAAGTCTCCCTTAAATCAGTTCACAGCAGCCATGAAATCAGCAGAAGCAAACAAGACTTCTGAAATGTTTGCTTGTAGCTTAAGTTTTCCTGCCTTGCTCACAGTCAGAACAAATCTTTGTTACCCGCCAGTCCCACAGCCGCTCAGACCCAACCAAGTAAACACAGAGACTTATATTGCTTACAAACTGTATGGCCGTGGCAGGCTTCTTGCTAACTGTTCTTATAGCTTAAATTAACCCATTTCCATAAATCTATACCTTGCCATGTGGCTCGTGGCTTACCGGCATCTTTACATGCTGCTTGTCCTGGCTGTGGCTGCCAGTGACTCCTTCTGCCTTCCTGTTCTTTTATTTCTCCTCTCTGTTAGTCCCGCCTATACTTCCTGCCTAGCCATGGGCCAATCAGTGTTTTATTTATTGACCAATCAGAGCAACACATTTGCCATACAGAACATCCCACAGCATTTGTTGCTACAATGAACAATATCTATTGATACCATATGCTCTGATAGCATTTTCCAAAAACAGTACTTAGAAGTATTTGGGGGTATTAAATAAAATTATGATGTAATGCACACTTACCTATCTCTCAGGCTCCAGTTCCATGTAAAATAAATCTACAGAAAACAACCGGTCTTTCCCAGAATGCATAATTAAGAATATAAAGTATGCAGACAGTGTATAAAAGCTCCATTTGAGAAGCTGTCCCTTACTAGCCACAGTCTGAAAGGAGGCAAGGCCCTGTTCTCAAACAATAAAGTAGACTGATAGACGGACCGATAGCGGGTCGGGGCACATAGACTGATAGACGGACTGATAGGGGGTCGGGGCACATAGACTGATAGACGGACTGATAGGGGGTTGGGGCACATAGACTGATAGACGGACCGATAGCGGGTCAGGGCACATAGACTGATAGACGGACCGATAGCGGGTCGGGGCACATAGACTGATAGACGGACCGATAGCGGGTCGGGACACATAGACTGATAGACGGACCGATAGCGGGTCGGGGCACATAGACTGATAGACGGACCGATAGCGGGTCGGGGCACATAGACTGATAGACGGACCGATAGCGGGTCGGGGCACATAGACTGATAGACGGACTGATAGCGGGCAGGGGCACATAGACTGATAGACGGACCGATAGCGGGCAGGGGCACATAGACTGATAGACGGACCGATAGCGGGCAGGGGCACATAGACTGATAGACGGACCGATAGCGGGCAGGGGCACATAGACTGATAGACGGACCGATAGGCAGGTCAGACACAAGAAGAAGAAAGGCCACCTTATCACTACTTCTAAAATATCCCCAGTCACCAGTGTTCTTGGTTTATCTGGAAACCATCTGGAGGCCGTGTTGGTAATAAAATAAAGCCCGAAGATTAGATAAGACCTGGGGCATTAATGCTACAAGACGGGCAGATAAACCCTGAAATTAGGAAACCAACAAGACAGTAGGGTGAGAATTGAGATATTCAAACAAGTCATTCTGAAAACTAGGGAGACTTGTTAATTCCACAAATGACGAGGTTCATGAAATGAGAGGAGAGGCTATGCAGAAGTACATGCTGCCGTTCTTCGGGACAATGCTAGAAAAGTGAAGGAATCCAGAGCTAGGTGAAAAAGGAAGGAGGAATTCCTCCTTGACCTGCCACGTGAGGCCACAGCTTACAAAGCTCCACCATCGGGAACCACCCTTTCTTCCCTACAGTCTCACGGGATCACCGGCCCTCACAGAAGTCAGTCCCATGTCTAATTTTGCTTCTGTGGATCCTCCCTGCCAAAGCACTGCTGGTGTGAGTTGGGGGTGGGGAGGGCCGAGGCTGCCTCAGGAGGGCCAGTTCTGCCTAAGCTACTATGAGAGCAAATGTAATTAAGTGCTGTAGCTCCCTGTAAGGACATCCTCCCAAAGAAGGCAGATAAGACGTGTGGCTTTTGACTTGAGAGGGAGCTGAGACACCAGCTGGCTGACAGGCAAAGCAGTAAAGTGGCTGTCACAGGAGCAGGACAAACAGAGTCCCACCCAAACGCACTTCTACCAGCCAGGATCACTTCAGGCCAGATACTAAAGCAGGGTTCCTGAAGGAGGCAGGGTGAAGGCTGCGCTGTAGAATGCTTACCTACCATGAAGCAAGTCTTGGTTTGATCTGAAGCACTGCACACCAGTATGGGCCACACCAGTAATCCCAGCACTGGGGAGGCAGAGGCGGGAGGATCTGAAGTTTAAGGCTAGCCTGGATACATGAGACCTTGCCATTGAGGAAATAAAAAAGCAGAGGAAGAGCTGTGACTCAGAAGGAACAAAAACGTGGAGAGGTGAAAAAGCTAACGGGTGAAGGAAAACATCAAGCCAGCTTATTCCTCCGAAAGCCCAAAGGTGGGAAGGTAGAAGGACTGTAACTAGTGTATGGACAGACGGCGCGCAGGTATGTGGGGAGCAGCTCCCGAGACACGGGAAACAGCACAGGCTCTTCCTCATGTCCGTGATGCCCCTGGCATGCTTAAAAAAATTCCCCAGAGGAAGCTGAAATATGCTTTTTTTTTTCCTCCCTAGGGGATTACTAGAACCTTACTCTGTGTTGGTTATTTGGTGTTTTATCGAGTGAACACTTCATATGGTTGGGAGTGGGGGTGTTTCTAAGGTAGAACAACCGCCCAGGTCATCACAGACCCTTTAGTCAACAAAGCCCTCTTCAAAAGGAAAGGACAACTCTCATGCTTCTCAGCCAGGCCACTGCTGGAGAGTCTCCTGCTGAACATATACCAGAGCATGGTGGATACAGTCATTGTCTGCCATGGCTGATACCAAAAGGCCCAAAGAGTGCCAGGAACAGAGTCCGAGGGGAAACTTCCAGGTGCAAAGAAAAGCAAGAAAAAGAAACCTCAGAAGTTAAAAACCAAACAAGAATGCACACAGGGAACACAGTATTTCCCCTTTTGTATGTGGCTGCCTACATGTATCTATGCATATATTCATGTATGTGCAGGCCTGTATATGTACTGTGGGGGGAGGGGGGTGCAGTTGAGTGTATATGTGTGTATGGGGATGCATATGTGTGAAGGCCAGAGGACAACCTCACTGTCATTTCTCAAATGCTGTCTACCTTGTGGATTTTTTGTTTGTTTGGTTTTGGTTTTGGTTTGCATTTTGAGATAGGGTTTTCACTATGTAGACCAGGCTGGCCTTAAAATCACAGAGGTCTGCCTGCCTCTGCCTCCCTCACACCTTTACCTTGTGTTTTTCTCTCTCCCAGTAGGTGAGGCTGGCTGGTCTATGTGTCTTAGTGATCCGCCCACCCAGCACCTCCCCGACTGTGCATTTCAAGCACACCCACAAAGCCTGGCTTTTAAAAGTAGGTTCTGGGGATCAAACTAGGGTCCTGGCTCAGCTCCCTAGCCCTGTGTAGGCTCTTTAACAGATTTTTTTTTACAGAGAAAAGTCACACAAACGTTAACCCTGCACACTTAAGTGCTATCCATAAGATTAAGTCTAATGACCATAAATACTTCTTTTTTGAGACAATGAACGTTTAAGATTTTCAGGTCTTTACCATCTTGATTTGAATGATACATGCAGCTTCCTGTATAGCTGTGGAGCAATAGCCAGAACCAGTTCTGTTCCAGAAACCTTTGTCTCTCTTAGCCCCACGGTGTGCCAGGCCTGAGGCCTGCTAGGACCACACGGCTGCCCTCTGTTTGCAGTCTAGGAAAGACACTATCAATAGCATTTAACCTGCGGTGCTACAAAATTCAACAAGAATAAGGAAATGCAGTTTTTCATGGTTTTACTTACACTTCCAGCCCAAACTTCAGGGGAGACCCCTGCAAGTTTGTAGTAGACATACACGTGGTCACCTCTTTTAAAATTCACAAAGCGACAGTCAGGGCCTGTGAAGTCTGTGACGGCTGCACCACGGTACATTAGCACTGTATTCAGAAGTAGAAAAGAACAAAACAAGACAATATTAGGTTTTTTTGTTTTGTTTTGTTTTAAGACAGGGTTGCATGTGTTCCAAGCTGGCCTTAAACTTTTTTGGTAGCCAAGGATAGCCCGGAACTCCTGATCCTCCTGTCTTTACCTCTCAAGTGCTTGGATTGCGGGCATATGCAGGAGCTCAGAGCTAGGGCTTTTGTACGTGTGAGGCAAGCATTACCAGCTCTTAGAGATTTGGGGGGAAATATAAGAATCCCACCACAAACAGTAATCAAGCTTCCCTGTACTCTTCTGGAATTGACTTCGATCCGCATGCTCCAAGCGTCAAAAATCCCTAGAGCCTCATTGCTGTAAGTCACATCACCCCTATAATCAGATGAGGGAAAGTTTCTACTTCTCTTTCTGGCTGTCTGAGCAACCAAAACCAACATGTCGGCCACCACAGATGGCTGCTCTCAAGTCAACTCTTTGTTTCCCTCTCTAATCTTCTGGCGTGCACCCCCCCAACCCCTTTGCTGTGCCATAATCATAGAAGACTCCATTTTGTGGGTGTGTAAATGCAGGTGCAGGTGCTGACTGGTTTAAACATAGCTACCTGTAGGGATAACAGGGAGCCAGAAGGCACTCCCAGGAACCCCCAAGGGGTCAATTAACTTGAACCAACCACTAACAGGCATGACCTGTAAAAGGCTGCAACTGCTCCTGGGCAGTGGTAAACACTGTCAATTTCATTTGTGGCTAAGTTGTCTCTGCACAGTATCTGGATGAATTAACAGGAAGGCATTAGCACACGCTATTAGGAATCCAATCAATCACAAGGCAATGTTTTCTAAGCAAATAATGTTGATGTGTCAGCATTAAGAAGGTTTCTAGCCAGGTCTGGTGGTGTAGACCTGTAATTCCAGTATTCAGGGGCTGAGGTAAAACGATCATAAGCCTCAAGACTTGACTGGAGTTGAGAGGGAGTTCAATGCCAGCCTGGGTAACCGAGCATAAAGAGTACTGGATGTAGCTCAATAGTAGAATACTTGTATGATATAGACAAGGCTCTGGGTTCAGTCCCATAGTATTGTATGCGTGTGTGTGTGTGTGTGTGTGTGTGTGTGTGTGTGTGCGCGCGCGCGCAAACCTAAAAAAGCTTTCAAAACATTTTTTTTTTTTCTAGAAATAAATCCAAGATGGATACCTCATTTGTCAGGGTCCAAACAAAACTATGAAACTAGGTCAGAAGTTATTTTGTCACTTAAAATACAGAACTATGGCCAGACACAGTGGCAGATGCCTTTAATCCCAGCACTGAAGAGGAAGAGGCAGGCAAGATCTCTGTGAGTTCCAGACCAGCCAGGGATACATAGTGAGACCCTGCCTGTCTCGAATGAATGAATGAATGAATGAATGAATGAATGAATAAAAATATATAACTTCAAACTGGTAGAAGCAGTATTTTGCCAAATGAAATTAGCTGTGCATTAAAGGGCAGAGACATGGAAGAGATGGAAATCGCACCCTGTCTAAAAGCCAGTTAGCAATCGTACACAAACACGTTTTAAAAACACATATCCGAGGGACAGGCATACAGATCTGGAGGGTGTCACTTGGTTTTTAAAGCTAAAATAGGATTCTTTTTAGATATGTCAGCATCCTAATTCAGATGGGACTGATGAGAGGCCAGACTAATGGAAATTGAGGCTGCGAATTCTTCTCAAATTGAAAACGGCTCTGTTTCTGGTTCCCCCCTTAGACTCTTGGGGATGTATAGTGATATATCAAGAACAGCCGATATCTTTATGTATTGCTTATTATTTATGAATGATATGCACACTGCGTGACACCCTTCGTGACACCTGACACCCTCCCACTAAGCACTTCCTACCAGGCAACCCAGACCTGGGCTCTGCTTCTATCATTGCCTATTACGTTTGGTTACATTTGTTTGGACACAGGCCACTTCTCAAGTTATATTACAGCCCGGACTCTTCCAAGCAGGGGTCTCAGTTCTGAAGCAGCCCCGGGGATACTGTCCTCTCGAGTTTTGAGGAACTCGGGTGAGAGTGTGTTTGAAAGCAAAGAACAGAAAACAGAGCGATGTTCAAAATCCCAATAACTGGTTTGTTAACAGAAAAATGAAAGGGAAAATGCACGATGATGGCTCCACCTCTATTTTATTTACAACATTTATTTACATTGGCCCTGGGCTACCTCTAGGACCTAGAATCTAGGTGAAATAAATTGCAGGTACCCCCTTTCTTTCTCTTTAATGGTACTGGTGCAAAATAATTCAAATTATGAATTTTTTCATAAAACCAATTGAATATAAATGGGTAACATGTAGTCTTCTATATGGACTGCTTGTGATTTATGAAGGACATCAACAATAAGGTACACAGTTGTTGGAGACCAACCTGGAAGCCTTATGAATTATTCTGGGCAGCAATGGGTCCCAGCAACATAGGGGACTAAGGAAAAGAAAGCTGGACTGACTCCTGAGACCTTTGGAGTATTTATTATCACCATTACAGCAACAGCCCTCTTCTGATCCTAACCTTCCCCATGGCCCACCTCCAACCCAGGCACCTCCAACCTAGGACCCGGGCGCGACTGCGCACAGAGGAGAAGGCTGCGGTTCTCAGGTGGTGACAGGTGCAGCTCCTTGGCCTCCTTAAGAGCGAAAGATTTTGACCTTCCTGCAGCCCTACTTGGCAGCTGGCAAGAAGCTTCTATGCAAAAGAGAGACAGGGCTGAGGCAGAGAACCCAAGAGACCTCGGAATATAACTGCGTTCCTGGCCTCGGGCTCATCCCAAACCTAAACTCGAGTTCCTCCGTTTCCAAAGGTGATGCGAGCTGGTCCCAATGCAGCCGAGAGGGCGAAGGGGCAGCACCGGGGTGCCTTCTGAAGGAACCCCACGTCAATCAGCCACTGAGATTGCGCCCCAGATCCCTAAGCGCGTGGGTCTCGGTCTTGCGCGGACCCAGGTCCCCGCGGCCGGCGTAGGGACGCTCTTGGCTGCAGCACGGGGTGCCCAGGGTGCGGGGGCGGGCCACCCCATCACTCCGGGAGCCCAGGCGGAGATCCGGGGCCGGGAAACAGAGAGATGACCCCGGGAAACCCGGCTGGGTCTGCGGCGCCCCCCAAGCCAGGTCAGAGCAGCCAGGAGCAAATCCCGGCAACAAGTGGCAGGCGCGGCCCCCACGGCAGGACCACCAGGGGGATCGCCGAGCAGAGCGTACGGGCGCGGGCTCGCGGGCCTGAGACCCCCCCTCCCCAGGCCAGGGGCGAGCCGTGGGGCTCCGACCCGCTCGGCCATCGCCGCCACCCGGGAACCCGCCTCCCGCCCCGCCGCCCCACACTCACTGCTGCACTCGTCGTCCGCGCACACTTTGAGGTCCGAGAAGCGCCGGCCGGGGCTCGGGTCCGGCTGGCCCGGGACCCACCGGAGCGGCCCGAGCAGGAGCAGCCAGAGCAGCAGCCCCGGCGCCGCAGCCATGTTGTGGCCACCGCGGGCGCGGGTGACGCGGAGGCCGCCGGCGGGCGGTGCCGGGGGCGGGGCGGGAGCAGGCGGTGCCGGGGGAGGCGCCCAGGCGGCGGGCGGCTGCGAGCGACACGTCAGCAGGGGCTCGGCGCGGGATGCGAAGTGACTTGGAGGAGGCCGTGGCGTCCCTCCCGAACTGCTGCCTTGACAACCGCCGCTGGCACCTTCCCCTCGCCCAATCGCCGGCTTCGGTGCCGGCGCCCTCACAAACGACCCTCCGCGTCACCCGGTTCGTCACTCCGCAGCTCCGCGCCCTCCCAACCGGTTCTTCTGCCTCCCTCCTTGGGCTTCGGATGTCTGGTCCACGCTAAACAGCCATCCCTCTTCCTCAGTCCCTCCAACCACGGCTCTAGGTTCTGAACGGCCGAGTCCCACGCAGGACTGGCCACAGTGAGCAACTCACCCAGGCACAAACCCCGGACCCCCCGGTGCACACGTCAGACTCCGTGGGATTGTTTGGGACCCCCATCACACGGTTCTCTTCTATGTTCATGGAATCGTGGGTGAGATGGTGAATTAGAAGGCGGCATCCTCTAAGGAGAGGGTTAGCGGACAGTGATGATCTGTCTGCCCAGGACCCTGAGGTTCCTGTCTGTCCATAAAGGAAGACGTCCTTTAGTCTAGCACGTGTTCTACATCCATTTCTCACCATCCGCTTTGCCGACACTGCAGGCCAGACCAACTTCAAGGCTCATCTGAATGCCCTCGCGTTCCCAAGAGCCACTGTCAGTAGCGAGAGTAACGTCTCGAACCTTCCCACAATTCCGGATTTCCAAGTAACATGCAATGGCTTCACCACAGACGACACGGCCTCTCCTGTCCTTTGGCGGGCATGCTTCCCTACCTGTTAGGTCCACTCAGACACAGCAAGCCCACTCCTTCCTTGGTGCGTTCACGCTTGCAGTTTCCCCTACCTGCGACAATTCCTCACATAGTCCCCTTACTCCATCCTGCCTCTGTGACAACCCCACAGCATACTCGAGCCTTCCCCCCCCCCACACACACACACCCTTCCCCGCCCTGCTCCCCCCACCCCATAGAGAAACCTTCCCAGGATGGTTAAGCACATCACCCCGCTTTATTTTCTTTAGCACATTTACCACTTACCCTATGTTTATTTCTCTATTTGACTGTCCCCCACCCAACCTCAAAGAGCTCCCCAAGAGCGGGAAAACGTTTGTTTACTTATTTATGTGGTGCTGGGGATTGGGCACGCTCAGCGCGAGCTACCAGTGAACTACATCCAAGTCCTAATTTGGTGTGTTCGCTCCTCTTAGGTGCCTAGGGAAACATTTGGAACGTAGGATGTGCTGAACAATGAACTGCTGGATGAACCACAGATCCCCCTGTATTGATTCCCCACTATTGATTTAAACCAAGTTCCATACACCGGGGTACTTAGTGTTTCCCCCTCAGCAGCATCCCCAACCCCAGGAACCGGTCCACAGATATGTTTATTGTTGTATGGGGACATGTCTGTCAAAGTGACTGACTGCACACTCACTGCGCTTTTTTCCTGCTGTTCCGTGTGCTACCAGGGTATGGAGATCAGAGTTATTTAAAGTCGTCTTATTTTCACAGAAGAGAATTAAATCACATTTCGTTGGTAGAAAAAGAGTAACAAAACAATGTGACATTTTGATCTAAATATGCTTTTACAGGCCAGGCAGTGGTGGCACATTCCTTTAGTCCCAGCACTCGGGAGGCAGAGCCAGGCGGATCTCTGTGAGTTCGAGGCCAGGCTGGTCTACAGAGCGAGATCCAAGACAGGCACCAAAACTATACAGAGAAACCTGTCTCAAAAAACCTATATATATATATATATATATATATATATATGTGTGTGTGTGTGTGTGTGTGTGTGTGTGTGTGTGTGTGTATGTATGTATGTATATATGTGTGTGTATGTATATATATGTATATACATATATATACAGGGTCAATGCTCCTATTACTGAAGAATAGGAAGAATGGGTTGTTTGGCTCATGAAGGTTTTCGATTTTAAAATTTATTTATCTTTTGGGGGCTGAATTGTATCGCTCAGAGGACAACGATAAGACATAGTTCTCTCTGTCCTAGGCTTCTACCAGAGGGTCCCAGGGGTCAAACTAATATCTCCTGGCTTGGCAGCATGTGCCTTTATTCATTGGCTCACCGGGTTCTGAAGGTTTAATTTGCTTGCATTCCTTTAACAACGTATATATTTCTTTGAAGAGACGTTAGCCAGTCTAGTGGGTGATGAGAAGAAAGTTCTCAGGCGACACCCAGGGTGGTAGTGATAGTTCGCCCACTAGTGGATGTGTAATTAGTGGGTGAGTAAGCACCACTGTTGCTCACGGCATTGGATTGTGTGGCTCTGACGGCTGACGTGAACTCTAACCCAGGTGTATCATTTGTTAACACCACAGGGGTATTTTCACTGTGTAACAGTTAAAGTGCATGTGTGCTGTTTGTGGTGGAAGGGAAGTAGAAATATAAGATATAGAAGGCTCTTGACCTTGGGGACTCTGGTGTGTGAAAGACAAGACAACCAGATCTGAGATAAGCAGAAGACAGTCTATTAATTAGCAATGGTTGCCAACTCGCCCTGATGCCTGTCTAGAAGCATCCAGAGAGCCTACGGCTGAAATTGCCAGGAGTTGTCTTTTAAGGACAATGAAATTACCCACTGAGGACTACAGCTTCTATCCAAAGAAAAATCATTTAAAGACAATGGCTAGGATGGATTATACTGAATGGGATCAACAGTGGACTGAACATCCTAGAAGACAATCCTAGTGAACTACAGATGTGATATAAACTCTCCACACGAAACAGAAAAGACTGGAAGAAATGAACCCCCTGCACCCACAACTTGACTGATCCACTGTACATATAATTAAGGTTCCTAAAAGAGATGAGAAGTCAGGAAGCATGTGTGAGGGAATCACGAGGGAAATGGTCCAAACCCGATGATCACTTACAGACTCAGGAAGCTCAATACACCCCAGGCTCACGAATAATGAGAAAACAATTACTGCGCAGCAGAATGCTTAAAACCAGCGGTAAGGGAGAAAACTGCAAGGTACTTAGAGCAGTCACCATATGTACAGAGGAGAGAGGATAAAATGGCAGAACTGGGGGGTCGGGGTGGCACATGCCTTTAATCCCAGCACTTGCGGGGAGGGCAGAGGTGGGCAGATCTCTGAGTCCCAGGACAGCCAGGATACACAAAGAAACCCTGCTTCAAAAAATCAATCATCATCATAATAATAATAAAATAAAAATAAATAAAAAATGACAGAGCCGGGTGTGATGAGTTTTCAGGAAGGCATATTATCACCTCCTACTAGAAATCCAATCAATCCCAAGGCAGTGTTTTCTAAAGCTAATAATGATGTGTCAGCATTAAGAGGTTTCTAGCAGGCCTGGTAGTGTAGACCTGCAATTCCAATATTCAGGAGGCTGAGGCAGGATGATTATGAGTTCAAGGCCAGTCTGGGCTGCACTGCGAGACTCTGACATAAAATAGAAATAAAAACAAATCTGAGGGCTACAGATGTTGCTCAGTGGTAGAGCACTTGCCTTGAATGTGCAGGCCCTGGGTTTGTTCCATAGTACCACAAGCCAAATACAACAACAATAACAACAAATAATAATAATCATAAAATTATTATTAGTAGTAGTAGTATAATAAGAGACAGAAGACTTACTACAAAGTAGCAGAGCAATGTAGACACCAAAAGAAAACAAACTGACTCCTTAGAATTGTAAGGAGTACAAGTAATATCACTCTTTCAGATATGAGGCAAAATCTTTTAATTCATAAAAATTTAAATGAAGTCCCACAGTTAGCTACAAGTGGTTCACAGACCCTAAAGTATAATAAAAGAAGGTGCGGGCCAATCTTACACCAGACATGGCTCATCAGACGTGGCACCGGACCACGAGCAGCCGAAGACAACTGTGTTATTGTTGCTAAGATGCCCCTCTCCAGCTGGAAAAGGCCTGTTTCAAAGGACATCATAAACGGAAGTGAAAAGACATCCAGAGGGCAGGAAATAGCAGCCATGCTGGCCCTTGCCTGTAATCCTAGCACTCACGAGGTGTAGGCAGGAAGATGAGGACTTTAAAGGCCAGCCTTGGCTGCGTATAAGATTCAAAGCCGGCCTAGGCTCCGTGAGAACTTTGACTCTTTTTTTTTTTTTTTTTCAGAAGAAAGTAAGTGCAAATCATGCAGTTGGTAAGGGCTCATATCTAGAATACATAAGCCGTTCTTACAGTTCAACATAAAAGACAACTTAGAATGTGTGAAGGCCGCTAAACAGATGAAAGGATTCTCTGTATCATGAACATTTAGAAAATGTGAAACAGAAGCCAGTGGGTCCCTGCTTCGAGCTTCCTCTGGTGGCTATAACAAAAAAGACATTAACAATTGTTAGTAAGGCTGTGGAACAATGGGACCCCACACAGTAGCAGGGACAGGCCACAGACCTGAATGTAGGAATAAATCAATAAAACTCCCGGAAGATGGCAAAATGTGTTGCCGAGAGAACCAACTCTCGGCCTGTCCGAGAAAGTGGAGAGGAGGTACGGCGTTGGCGAAACTGCAGACACACACAGGAGACTCTTCTGAGGGCCAAAGCTCAGTTCTTCCTTTTATTTTTCTTTCTGATATTTGTTCTGTTCTTTCTCTGTTCTGTTCTTTCACCCTATTGTTTTCCTCCTCCTCCTCCTCCTCCTCCTCCTCCTCCTCCTCCTCTTTCTCCTCTTCCCCATCCTCCTCTTCCTTCTTCCCAGTTATTCTCCTTCTACACATTTCCTGGTGTTTCCCTTCTGTTATATCTCTTATCCCTTTAATACCCCCTAAGACAAAAATTTCTAAGCAAGAAAAGATTACCTCACAACCACAAGTCACAGATTTTCCAAAAACAAATGAAAATCTTCACACGGCAAGAAATCCCACTATGATCACAAGTTACGTGTTCTCCATAGAAGCCCACAAGTAGTTAAACAGTTTCTTGTATTATTTTCCCACCATAACATCTTCACCCCAAAGCAATGATTCTTTTATAATTGATTAACAGAGTTTTAAGCAAGCTAAGTATATCTCCGCCAGTTCATTTGGTACTGGCAGGCAGCTGGTTAGTGTAACAGATACGTATCCTGTTTCTACTCTAGAGAAACTTTAAACAAGTGGTCAGCTAACCGTCTATTTTTCTTTACACACAATAGGGTCATTTAATTTCCTTTCATAACTTTGTTTTTTCAAGGTGCATACCGGGGCCTGTGATTAATTCTGTAAGTTACATGGCCAAGGAACACAGACCTAACCTTGGTGTATGCAGGAGCCTAATTGCTCTCTTTGATCATCAGCCTGTTTTTCCACAGGCAGAATTCATGGGTCTGTAATGCATGAAACTTCCTGTTCTTATTTTTCATCTTCTGAAATCTCACATATAACAAAGGGGAAGGTGACTTCTAGCCTGTTTTAGCCGGGGTTTTTTTTTTGTTTGTTTGTTTTTGTTTTTGTTTTGTTTGTTTGTATCTTTTATTGGAGCAATTGGCAGAATAACCTAAACCATTTCCCTAATCATCTTACTAACTCCCTTAACTCAGAAAGTCCAATTAGGCAGTGGTGGCGCATGCCTTTAATTTCAGCACTCTGGAGGCAGAGCCAGGCGAATCTCTGTGAGTTCGAGGCTAGCCTGGGCTACAGAGTGAGTTCCAAGAAGGACTTCAAAGCTACTCAGAGAAATCCTGTCTCAGAAAAAAAAAAAAAAAGTCCAATTAAATCACGTTGCTCTTATAAAAATCATCTTCCCTGTAATTTGCAAGTAAATTGCCCAGTGAGGAGTGGGATTTTCCCAGGAAACAATTGCACTATACTAGATATATACGGTGGGATCCCTTCCTATAGTAATCGCACCATACCAAATACAGCAGGGACCCAGCAGCAGCAAGCAGGGGAAGCACAGCAGAAGCAAAGCGCGTTCTGGAAACAGTCCTCCTGGGTCTGGGCCTCCCCAGCACAGCTTTGCTATCCACTACATTGTAGTTAATCAAAATGGAAATTTACTGACTTCTATAGTCAGTGGATGAAGATGCAAGGGCAGATCAAACACGGTAAAGTGCTTGTGAAAAACGTCTATGGGGGAGTTAGGTCTAACCCAGATGAATCCTCTCACAAGTGATGAATAACAAACCAACCCAACTAGAAAAAGTGAGCAAGACTGATACACGGGCAGCACAGAAGACACTCAGCCCTGTAAATGATGAGACGCGGTTCACATCATTACCCGTACACTAGCACGGCACAGCGGAAAGGTCTGATAACGACAAGTGTCGACAAAGATGGAGACGGCCGGAAGTCTCAGCACCGCTGGCCAGTTGTGAATGGTGTAGCCAACAGTATGAGCTGTTGGAAAACAGCCTGGCGATTTCCTGAATGTGAAACACATCTGCCTTACACACCCAATCTTTCTTTACCCCAGAGGAAGGAAAACAAAGGGCTGGCACACAAATAGTCACAGTGGCTTTGTCTGAAGCTGTAAAAACAAGCAAAACAAAAACACAAGCAAACATATGTCCGTCACTAAACAAATAGATCATACATTTTGGAAAGCGACTGAGAAAAACAATGAGAAAAACAAAGACTAGCAGCAGAGGAAACATGGAGTGTAATAAGTTAGACGAAAACACCTCTCGTGAAGTTCTACTTACATAAAGGGCTACAGATTTCAGCACAGCTGACTAGTGGCCTGGGGGCAGAGCAGGAAGGAGACAAGTCCCCCACAGGCTCGTGTATTTGAACACTTGGTCACCAGGGGTGGCGCTGTGTCAGGAGGTCATGGAACCTTCAGGAGGTGCAGCCTGGCTGGTGGAAGCATGTCCGTGGGGGTGGAGGTTGAAAGGTTACAGCCTCTGCACCACTACTAGCTTGCTCTCTGTGTCCTGGGTGTCACTGTGATGTGCCAGCCAGCTTCCTGCTCCAGTTACCTTGTCTTCCTCCTACTATGGACCCGTCCTCTGGAACTGTAAGCTAAGGTCAACTCATTCTTGGATAGACTGCTTTTTGTCTTGGTGTTTTATCACTACCACAAAGAAGTAACTAATATAGTATAAGGAAGGGGAGGGCCCTATGAGCTGGGGCGTGAACAGGTATGTCTGCCCCTTTTCTTCACTGTGTGCGGATTTCATCTGTGTCTGTGTTTAAACATATATAAATAGACAATTTAAATGCTTAAATACAACTGATTCCTAAATAATGTTGGAAAATATTTATATAGGAGAAATGTATAATATTAAATAGAAATTATCAGATTCTTTTGTTGTTGTTGTTTTTGTTTTGTTTTTCGAGACAGGGTTTCTCTGTGTAGCTTTGCGCCTTTCCTGGGACTCACTTTGTAGACCAGGATGGCCTGGACTTGGAGGAAACCTACACTCCTAACATGGAAAATGTCCACACTGGGGTGCTTCTTTCTGTCCCTGCATTCACCAACTGGTGGGAATCAGCTGCTTTGTTGCCCAGTGAAAAAGATTCACACCTCTTCCTAGCAGGAGGATGTAGACTCATTACTGTGTCAGAACAGCCTCTTATACATGCAACCCACTCTCTCTAGATGCTTTTTTGGACTCATCATCAAGGCCTAGTCTTCAGTTAGCACAATTTGGGGAGACAGAGCAGGGAGGCTTTGGTGTGAGAACTGACTGAAACAGACATTCCTGAAGGGGGCTTTGGGCTGTTTTTGTTAGGCATTCTCCCATCCTTCTGTGCCCGGTGCCATTTGAGACTGGAAAGAACCCCTCCGCTGGCCCGAAAGGCAACAACCGTCCTGCCCAGGCAAGGCTTTGGCTCCTATATCTTTATGAGTTGTTCCTTTCCTACCCACAGTGTCCTCCTCCACACCTTAGGGAGCAGAGGTTCTCTGTATTTCAAATCCTTGGCTTTTAGTTTAGTTTTTTGCTTTTGTTTTGTTTTGTTTTCAAACTTTCAGTAAAGCACTCACATCTTTTGATAATTTCCTGATGTGTGTGTGTGTGTGTGTGTGTGTGTGTGTGTGTGTGTGTGTGTTTGTGAGTGTGTGTGTTGGGACCACTTCTGACTTTCTTTGTTTGTTCTCTCTTTACATTTCTTTTGAGATTTGTTTATTTTTATTCCATGCCTGTGGCTATCTTGCCAGCAATACGTCTGTGCCCCACATGTGTGCAGTGCCCACAGAAGCCGGAAGAGGGGGTCGGATCCCTAGAACTGCAGTTACACAGGGTTGTGAGCCACCATGTGGGTGCTGGGAATCGAACCCTGGGTCCTCTGGAAGAGCTGGCAGTTCTCTTAATTACTGAGCCACTTCTCCAAGACCCCTTCCTTTTCTTTTTTTTCTTTTCTTCCTTCCTTCTGTCCATTCTTTTTCTTTTTCTTGTTGTGAAACAGGGTTTTGGATGCCCCAGGCTGGCCTTGACCCGGCGGCTCTGGTAGAAAACAATTCCAGTTCCAAGCACTTATTCTTAATCTGCAGCAGAGAAACACAGCACGGTGAACAAAACTCCAGTAAACAAACTCTCTCTCGAAAATTTAAAAAAAAAAAATCATTCCGGACACCGTGAGGCTGAAGAACCTCCTGAGGCTAAGGTACAGTCCAACGACACAGTAGAGCAGACGGGTAGCAGGCTGGGAGAGGGCCGCCAGCGGAGAAATGAAGGATGTGGGGACCAGGTTCGAGACGACTGTCTGCTGGACCGTGGTGCTGAGGGAGCCGGCTGTGGAAACTCGCACGGGCCCAGCGTGTGGTGAGACCCCCACCGGGGCACATCTCAGCCCTTCTGCACGTTCGAGTTGTTGAAAAACGTATCTGAGGTCTGACGAATGCACCTCCTGCATGGAAGCCCTTTCACAGTTCACCTGGGAACTATCCAAAGGCAGAATCTTGCAGAATTTAGTCTATCCGAATGCCTTTCTGTTAACAGATCAGAAATTATTTTCTTAGACAACAGGACTGTCCTATACACTATTGACTAACCTAACAGCCAAAAGTATCACACAGGGATGGGGAAATAGCTTAGCATTTAAGAGCACATCCTGCTCTTGTAGGGAACCTGAGTTCACTTCTTAGCAACCCCTGTTGGGTGACTCACAACTGCCTGAACTTTAGCTGCAGGGTATCCAACATTTTCTTCTGACCTCCACAGGCACCTGCCCACACAGACATGCAAGCAAATACACAAAATTAAAATTATTTTCTAAAAAGTCAAAAGTAACACACTTTTTTTTTTCAAGACAGGGTTTTTCTGTGTAGCTTTGGAGCCTGTCTTGGAACTCACTCTGTAGACCAGACTGGCCTCGAACTCACAGAGATCTGCCTGCCACTGCCTGCTGAGTGCTGGGATTAAAGGCATTCGCCACCATCACCCAGCAGTACCACACTTCTTTTAGGAAGACTGAAAAATTTTTTGTTTGTTTATTTATTTTTTTATTGGCAGGGTCTCTCGACCTAGCCCTGGCTGTCCTTGAACTCACTCTGTATTCCAGGCTGGCCTAGAACTCACCGAGATCCACCTGCCTCTGCCTCCCAAGCACTGGGATGAAAGGCAGAAAGCAGTGCATTTAAAGGAGAGTAAGGCGATGTCCTCTGACTGCAGCGAAGGTGTGTATACAGTGACGGAAGTCACTCTGGGTGGTGAGGAGGGGACAGACGATGAATGCCTTTGAAAACCAACGCAAGAATTTAGACTTCGCAGAAACAGAGACAGCTATGGGTCCCTTGAAGGGACTCGATGACAGAAGTGGATGTAAGAGATCTTCCCGCTCTGAGGAACATAGGGATTGGAGGTTTGTGCTGGGCATGGCCAATTGGGCTAACTCCCTCCCCACAGCTCAGAAAGTCTTGTCACTGTGTGCTTCCTACTGGGAGCGAGTCAAATACAAGGCCACATTTCCTGCCAGCATGTACTGTTTGCTCTGCCCTCACAAATATTACACTACTTTCTACCATACAAAGACAGAAGCTCAAACATCTGCCACTGCCACTAATACACGGGTGTAGATGTGAGTTCCTGTGTCCGGTTGGGCTGAATTTACCTTGGCACCATTTTCCTTGAAGTCAAATATTTGGTGTTTTGCAACAAATGCAGAACAGATTTCAGGGTGTGGCCTGTGCAGCTCCGTCTCCACAGAGCAGACTTCCTGGCTTTGTCCACTTCATTTTCAGAAACGAACTGCTTCCCTGGCAGAGTAACAGCAGCAGAGGCAGGGAATGTAGCCAGCTGAAGGCCTGGACTAGGTGTCAGTGAATCGTGACAAGCGATCACTTTTCCTGTCTCAGATTCTTTACAAAATTGGGGCCAAAGCTAAAAGTTTGCAGTGATTTTTAAGAAGCAAATAAAAGGCCTGCCTATTTGTGTTGATTAAATAACTAGTCAGTGACATCCCAGACAGCTACAGGCAGCAGAGTTGATGGATGCTGCAACAAGTTTTGGTAAACAGTGGCTTCATGGAGGTAACATGTTTGGACAGTGCTGCCCTGGGAAATGTTCTCATTCAGAGACTGCAAGGCCAGGAATGTCCTCCCAAGCTTGCTGGGAACAAAGCAAGTCTCTGGAGGCGTTGGCATTTCAACTGGTGCATGCACACAGAATTATAAAGAGGACACAAATACCCTTATGTGAAGACTGAATCGTAAGCAACTGTGCAGGGCAAAAGAAAGCACCCTCATCACTAGCGTGAAAGCCGTTTTCTATCTAAGCCCCCGTGGAGTGTGAAAGGTACAGAACACATGAAGGGACGATGAACCACAGCAAAAGAGACTCTGTATGTGACCAGCTGCTTCCCTTGCTCCCGATTCCCCAGAAGAGAATGCCCAATAAACATATAATGACCAATTACAAATATAACTTCAAATTTTTAGAACTCATGCACAACAAATTTAAAGTTAACTTAAATTTTTCCCACAAAACTTCATTTTTAGCTCAGTAATTAGATGTGTTTAGTGTCTATATAAAAACTGATTTGCCATTTTATTTCTATCATGATTTTTAACTATAATCCAAGATTAAAAAGTAGAATGTTTATTTATCTATTTAGACAAACTCTGAACTACAGAAGAGCCCATTCCTGTAACTAAACTTATTGATTTAAAGAAGGTGTAATCAATACAGGAAAATATGGCAATTTCTTAAAGAAGGATAAAAGTAAAATGTATGTTTATACACCATTTTCTAGAGTTTTCAGATTTGGCCAATGGAAGATGTTCCTAGGGTAACAGATACCACTAGATCACCTCACATGGTCCACGTAAGTTTCATGTTTTATTTCTTTTTAAAAAGTGACCTTATAATTGTTGTATGTACACATACAAGTGTGCATATGTGTACACACACACATATGTGCATATATGCCAAGGTCAGAAGGTGACTTTTGGGAGTTGGTTCTCTCCTTCCACTGTGGGTTCCAGGGATCAGACTCAGATTATCAGGTTTTTGTGGTGTGTGTTTTTACCTGCTGAGCTGTCTCACTGGTCCTCATCTTCATTTTCCTGAGGAACAGATACTGTAGAATTTGTATGGTAAATCATCTATCATGAGCAAATTCCTTCCTTCCTTCCTTTCCCATCCTTTTTTGTTTATTTGTTTGCTACAAGACCAGCGTGCTCATCTTAAACTTGAAGCAATCTTCTGTCCCTTGCTGACTTGGTTCTAGAATGACAGACTTAGGAAGTCCTTTATAAAGGCCGTGTGCATTGGTCTTGGGGGTGCACACTTGCAATCCCAGCACTTAGGAGGTCAAGGGAGGAGGCCAGCCTGTCTTGAAAACAGAAGACAAAACCCACAGTGATCTCCAACAACACCTCACTCAATGGTGCATTGTGTTGCATCAGCTACACAATTATGTCTGCCTTGCAACAGCGGCCAGGCTTGAAATTCCCCTGAATCCAACCTCCAAGGTAATATTGCTTGAGTAAGGATAGAGGTTTTTGTTTCTTTTCTCAAGTTCCTCAGAGTGTGGTGTGGCTTAAAAAAATTTTTTTTTCTGCCTAAATGAACTGACAGGTCAGGTCCAGAGCTAGGAAAGCCAGAATGAGGTCCAGACACAACATCCTGGACTCAGGAAAAGAATGCAATAAGCATAGCATAAGAGAGGTACTGTGTACCTGCTGTGTGAGACTTTCCTTGGGGAGCCATGACACGGATGTTTACCCCAGACAGAGACACAACCCCAGATAGGGACCCAATGACAGACTGCTGTGGGACAGTCTTTCTGTATGCTGTGAATTTATATTGCTCCCATTGGTTAATAAATAAATCTGCTTCGGACTATGGTAAGGCAGGATAAGCAGGTGGGAAATCCAAGCAGAGAGACAGGAAGAAGAAGGGCAGAGTCAGGGCAGACACCATCCAGCCGCCCAAGGAACAAGATGCGATGCCAGCAGACCAGTAATGCCACGGCCACATGGCAAAATAGATAATAGAAACTGGTTGATTTAAGATGTAATAGTTAGCTAGCAATAAGCCTGAGCCACAGACCAAACCGTTTGTAATTAATATTAAGCCTCTGAGTGTTTATTTGGGACCGAGCAACTATGGGACACAGGAAAGGTTCTGGCTACAACAGACCAAAGCAACAATCATACCAAAGTCCACCTTGGTGAACCGATGGGTCCACTGAAGTTGTTTGCAGGAGCATGGGTGATTGACAGGCAGCTATGCCTCGGGAAAGGCCTCCCCAGCATGGGTGAGCTCATGAAGCTGCAGCCCTGGCGCTCTCTACTCACCTTGCAGGCATCTCACTAGATTAGAAAATCTCCTCTGGCCTCTCCATCCTCCTTTATTACTTTCTGGGTCTCTAAAGCCTCCCTCTAGGAAGGAATGTTTCACCCTGGAGGGAGTCTCCTGACAGCAGTTACCAGCATATTGTCAGGGCAGGGCATTAAGGTTCTTTCTTTTCCAGGAGACGGGTTGTCCTCTCCATTCATGATTGTGCCATGGTGATACTGGATGGAAATGAGCCTGGGCATGGTGGCACACACTTGTAACCTCAGCAATGAGGCAGAGGCAGGTAGAGCTCTGTGAATTCTGTGCCACCAGTTGTAGGCCAGCCAAGGCTACATAGTGAGATCCTATCTTTTTTTTTTTTTAAAGATTTATTTATTTATTATGTATACAGCATATATGACTGCAGGCCAGAAGAGGGCACCAGATCTCATTACAGATGGTTGTGAGCCACCATGTGGTTGCTGGGAATTGAACTCAAGACCTCTGGAAGAGCAGTCAGTGCTTTTAACCTCTGAGCCATCTCTCCAGCCCCCCGAGATCCTATCTTTTTAAAAAAAATGAAGTAAATATGGAATATCTTTTCAAAGATTATGCACTCTGAACCACCAATAGGTTAATGTAGTTTTTCTACAACTTGTCTTCATGTGGATCAGGGTATAAGAACAAAGTACGTCTTGCCAGGAGGTGGTGGCACATGTGTATAATCCCAGCACTCGGGAGGCAAAGACAATCAGATCTCTGTAAGTTCAAGGCCTGCTTGGTCTACACAGTGGGTTCCAGGACAGCCAGAGCTCTGTTACACAGAAAAACCTTCCTGAAAAAAAACAAGAACAAAAACCAGATTAGCCATATTTAAATATGGCCACAGCACTGTAAAATGATAATTGAAAATTAACCCTAGAGCCTGGAGAGATGGCTCAGAGTCCATAGTGCTCTTGCAGAGGACCCAGGTGTGGTTCCCAGCACCCATGTCAGGTAGCCTGCAACCACCAATGGCTTCAGGGACTATGACAACCTCTTTTGGCCTCTTTGGTGACTTCATTCATGTGTACATACTCACACACAGACACACATAATTACAAATAAAATCTTAAAAAAAAATTAACACTAGCACCATTGTAGAGACCCACAGAGGTTTCCTAGTGAGAACTTACTCAGGGTTCAAGAATCTGAGCTTGCTTTCCAGCAGGGCTGCATAAGAGCATCATTTGACTATGGATGTGGTTACCAGGTATTTGGAAGGGTCTGCACTTGGCTGTGTGGTGTGCTTTGATCCAGCAAAGGGGGAGTTGGCATTGTTATAAAAATTCCTTTTGAAGAAGCAGAAGGAACCATTGGGTTTTGATCCAGGTCCTCCCGAAGCTATCCTGTGTTTCTGTCTTTCTCCTCTTCGCTATCTTTTTATCTAATATTTTCTTATCCCTCTCTCTTCCTCATAGGAACCCTTTAAAAGGTGGGGGCTTGTTGCTGGAGGGCTTCTCTCCAGGTTCCCCAAGCCCCACAGTCCCACAATCCACTTATAAAATAATCACTCAGACACTTATATTACTTACAAACTATATGGCCGTGGCAGGCTTCTTGCTAACTGTTCTTTTATCTTAAATTAACCCATTTTTATAAATCAATACCTTGCCACGTGGCTGGTGGCTTACCAGAGTCTTTACATGCTGCTTGTCCTAGCGGTGGCTGCAGTGTCTCCCCCCTCAGCCTTCTGCTTCCCAGAATTCTCCTCTCTCCTTGTCCCACCTACTTCCTGCCTGGCAACCTACTTCTTGCCTGGTCACTGGCCATCAGTGTTTTATTTATATAGAGCAATATCCACAGCAAGGGCTGGCTTCTTACAGATGGGGTCAGAGCTAGGGACTTGGGTGTAGAGGAACTAAGTGAGGGAGGGAGCACCTCGGAAGCAGTTGGGCATGTCCAATTATGAATTATGAAAAGGTTAGGCAGTGGTATTTTATTCTTTGGGAGCAAAAACTGTATATAGATAAAGCAGAGAGGCTAAAAGTTAAGCCAAAGCAAGTAATAAAAGTTAGGCTGCAGCAAGTATCTTTCTCTGTCTAGGTTTTTCTCGTTTCTCTCTGTCAATTTCTATTAAAATTGGGCAAAAATATAGGGTTAGGTGTACAGATATTGTGTAGACTTAATAGGAAGGAATTTAGGGCAAGAGTAGAAATTCCTTAGTGCCAGACCTGGGGCACAGAAAACAGTGTCCAGAAGCCGGATGATGGTGGTGCATGCCTTTAATCCCAGCACTTGGGAGGCCCCAACAAAGTAGATACTTGGATTAATTCTGCAGTCTGTTTCCAAGCAAAGAAATATATTCAGGACCTCTATAGAGCAACACCATGTAATGCTGGATTAGATCTCAGTTTGTCCATCTATATAGTTTTGATCCCTGAAATGCGGATGCAGGCCCTCCCTACTGGTGTTTATGGACCTTTGCCAGAAGGCGCTGTAGGGTTATTGTTGGAAAGAAGCAGTACTACCACGCAGGGCATCTTTGTTGCTCCCAGAGTAATTGATGCTGATTACCTTGGAGAAATTAAGGTGATGACTCACTCACCTAAGGGAATTTCTGTAATAAAGACAGGCCAGAGACTTGCACAGTTAAAAGTTTACTTAGGTACAAACAAGAAATCCAGTTAAAAGGGATAAGAGAGGAAGGAGAAGCTGGATTTGGTTTGTCAGGTTTCTATTGGCTACAAGCTATAGATCCACAGCATCCAGAATTCACCTTAGTTGTGAACAGAAAAAGTTTCTCAGGTTTTCTAGACACTGGTGTGGATCTGTCTGTTATTACTGCTAGTTAATGGCCTTCCGTGTGGCCAAAGATGGAAGCTATCACACAGATGAAAGGGATTGGTCAAACTCAGAGTCCTGAGCAGAGCAGCAATGAACTCTCCTGGAGAGATGAGGAAGATCATGAAGGAACTTTTCAGCCAAACATTGTCCCCCACTTGCCTGTAAATCTGTGGGGTTGAGTTGTTATGGGCTGAATGGGAGTCTATTTATATAGCCCCAATACAGTTGTCACTGAACAAAGGTTCCTGACCAGGAGTTAGTAAAAAATAGTGAGGGTCAAATGTCACCTTTGCTCCCTAAAGAAGGGGCTAATAGGGATGGATTAGAGTATTTTTAGGAAGAGTCATTGAGCAGCCTGTACTCCAGGCAGATCTTATAACTTGGAAATCTGACCATCCTGTGTGAATAGATCAATAGACCCTGACAGAAGAAAAAATACAAGCTGTCCAGCAGTTAGTACAAGAACAGTTGGATGGTGGCCATATCAAACCCTCTAATCCTTGCTGGAATTCTCCTATTTTCCTGATCAAAAAAAAAGTCAGGGAAAAGGAGATTATTGCAGGATTTAAGGAAAATTAATGAGACCATACAGCCAATGAGAACTTTGCAGCCTGGATTGCCTACCCCTACAGCCATACCAAATGATACTCATAAAATTATTTTGGATTTAAAGAATTGTTTTTATACCATCCCTTTGGCCTCCCCAAGATTGTCAAAGATTTGCATTTAGCATTCCATCAGTTAATTTTAAAGAGCCCTTGAAAAGATGTCATTGGAAGGTTTTGCCGCAGGGAATGGTCAATAGCCAGACATTGTGTCAGAAATTTGTGTCTCAAGCTATCCAAAAGGTTAGAGATCAATTTCAGCAAGTTTATATTATTCAATATATGGATGGTGTTTTGCTTGCACATAAAGACAAAGAAATTTTGCGTGACAACTTTGGACAGCTTCATCACTAACTTACCCATGCAGGGTTAATTATTGCTCCAGAGAAAGTGCAAAGACAGCTGCCACCTTTTCAATATCTAGGATATATATTATATCCCAAGGAATTAAAGCCTCAAAAATTGGAAATAAGAAAAGATGAGTTAAAAACTTTGAATGATTTTTAAAAATTATTAGGGGGCATTCAATGGTTGCAACCTTACATAAAATTATCTACTAGTGATTTGGAATCTTTAAGTGATCTTTTAAAAGGAGATAGTGATCTTAAGTCACCCAGACAGTTAATTGGAAAAGGTAGACAGGTTCTTTTTCAAGTTGAGAATGCTATTCAATATTAGCAAGTACATTATATTAATTATGATCTACCTTGGCACGCATATATCTTGTCCACTAGACACATTCCTACAGCAGTCTTATGGCAAATAGTCTGCTTTTATGGTTACATCTTCCTGTTTCACCAGCTAAGGCATTAAATCCATATGAAGCTGTAGCTTGTTTGGTATAGAAAAGCAGGATTGAATCTAGATATTATTTTGGTAAAGAACTAAGTGTGATCAGTGTTCCTTTTATGAAACTGGAAATTGATTGGCTTTTTCAAAATAATGATTCTTGGGCAATTGCCTTTTCTCAGTTTTTAGGTCAAATTGATAATCAGTTTCCAGCGCTGATCAATTGTTACAAATCACTCAAATGCATTTGTTTATACTTCCTACGATTGTGAAGCTCCCATAAGAGATGCTAAAATAGTTTTCAATGATGGATCTTCCAGTGGAAGGGCTGCTTATGTTATCAATGGAAAAAGCTGTGTAGTACAAACATCCCAGCTTCAGTACAGATAGTGGAATTACAGGTGGTAAACATGGTTTTTCAGTTTCTTGTAGATAGCTCATTTAATTTATATACAAATAGTCGATATATTTATAGAGCTCTTCGAGTTACAGAAACTGTTCCATGCATTGGAACTAGTAACAGTCAAGTTAAAATGCTGTTTCAACAAATTCAAGATGCTATTCACCAAAGAAAGCCGCCATGCTTTGTGGGTCACATAGAGCTCATTCTAATCTTCCTGGTCCTTTAGGTGATTATAATGCAACAGCTGACAAATTAATAAGATGATTACGTTATCCCAATTAGAGTTAGCTCAGCAGTCACATGCTTTTCATATCAAAATAGCAAAAGTCTAAGAAAGCAATTCAATCTTACCAGGGAAGTTGCTCAACAGTTAAACAATGTGGAGTGTGCCCTAAATATTTTCCTGTACCTCACTTGGGGGGTAAAGCCTTGAGGTCTTCTTCCTAATCATTTATGGCAAATGGAAGTCACTCATATTGTGAAATTTGGCAAGTTAAAATATATACATGTAACCATCAACACTTATTCAAGATTTTTTTCTTTTCTTTCTCATTTTCTTTTTTTTTTTTCTCTTTTGATTTTTTTCAAGACAGGATTTCTCTGGGTAGTTTTGGTGCCTGTCCTGGATCTTGCTCTGTAGACCAGACTTGCTTCAAACTCATAGAGATCCACCTGGCTCTGCCTCCTAAGTGCTGGGATTAAAGGTGTGCGCCACCACTTCCCAGCTTATTCAGGATTTTTAATGGCTAGTGCACAGTCTGGAGAAGCTACAAAACATATAATTGCTCATTGCCTGAAATGTTTCTCCCACATGGGGATACCAGAAATAATTAAAACTGATAATGGTTCTGGATATAGTAGTAAAGCATTTCAGCAATTTTGTTCCCAATTGTAAATTGAGTATAAAACAGGTATTCTTTGTAATCCTCAAGAAGGCATAGTGGAGAAAGCCTATGGCAATCTCAAGATGCAGCTTCAAAAAATTAAGAGGGGGGAATCGTACCCTTAGTCACCATATAATGCATTGAATCATGCTCTTTTCATTCTGAATCTTTTGAATGTGGATGTTTGTGAACAATCTGCTGCAGATAGATTTTAGTATGATGGCATCTGAGTGACTTATGCTCAGGTGAAATGGAAAGATCCTTGCTCGGGATTATGGAAGGGTCCCGACCCTGTTTTAATATGGGGTCAAGGGCATGAAAATGAAGCTCGATGACTGCTTGAGCACTTGGTACAAGATGTGGAACGGAGGAATGTCAGCTATGATGACACCATAACTGCTGGTGTTCCCCCAGAGGAGTTTGAGTGAGAGCAGCTGAACCAGTGTTCCTGACATTGATGTTCCATCCTGCAGTTTGGGGAAAGCAGGAGACTAAAGGGGCCCTCCAGACTGCTGACAAGGAGTTTGGGACAAATGTTTTGTCACTATTTGGTATTCAAGGACTGAGATTGTAAAAACTAGAATGAAATGGAGCCTGGAGTCACACCACTTCTGGTTGCTAGAGGCAAACCAATGCATGGCTCCTTTAAGAGACGGTTCCTGATTCCTACTAGCTGAGTAGAAAGCTTTTCTAAGAGTTACAGCAGCTCAAAACAGTAATTCCACCTACTAGTAATTAACCCTAGGGCTGTTCTCCTAGGGAAACCTAACTGAAAGTGCCTCTGTGGCTGAGAGTGAGGCTTCAGAGACACTTGTTTGAACTAAACTGAGTTGTTGCATTCAGGGGAGCTGCAACAAATTTGGGACTCTTCATATTTGGAACTGTTTGCCTAAAAGTCTTTAGGACTTGGACTGTTAAAAGGGACTTCAGGACAGCTGATGAATCAGGCCCTGATTTTGGGCTGTCAGTGAAATTTTAAGACTGTTATTAGAACTACTTTTTTGAGCTTTTGCAAACCTTAGAAATGAAAGTTTTGAGTTCACCTACAATTTTAACTGTGATGACTCACTATTCATGCACCTTCTGTCTTGTTAGAAGGAAATGTAAATAGTTCTGTTAAGAGATCACTTTTGAATGTTTGCTAAAGTTTGTAAAGTATAAATAGTCCTATAGAGTGTTGGCTTGTGTATGTAAGTTTGTAAGAATTGTAAATATGTATAGTAATGTTCATGCTAGAATTATCTTAATCTGTTGATATTGATGAACCATGGTTTGGTGAAGTTAAAGGAGTCTTTAAGTTTGATGCAGTTGCATCAAGAGTTTATTGATTTAAAAAAAGGGTTTGGTGTTATCAACTGAAGTATGCTTGATGGAAAGTGTATCTCCATGATGGGTAAGGCTGATTAGTGAATAAGAAAACAACCTAAGGCAGACACAGTCTATCTGAGAGGCTCTTTAATATATTAAGAAGGGGAAGCTGTAGAGACCCACAGAGGTTTCCTAGTGAGAACTTACTCAGGGTCCAAGAATCTGAGTTTGCTTTACCCAGCAGGGCTGCATAAGGGGATCATATGACCACGTACGTGATTACCAGGTGTTTGGAAGGGTCTACACTTGGCTGTGCAGTGTGCTTTGATCTAGTATGGGGGAGGTCTTTTGCCCTGCCCCCTTGGCATTGTTATAAAAAGCCCTTTGGAAGAAGCAGAAGGGACTATTGCGGTTTTGATCCAGGTCCTCCTGAAGCTATCCTGTGTTTCTGTCTTTCTCCTCCTTGAGCCTCAGCTTGACCTTTGGAAGGCCTTTGGCTTCTTCCAGATATTAGCTTGTCATAATCAGCTGAAATCCTACTTCATATATTTTTTTCGGCTTGCAGCAATTGAGAGCCTTGATGATTAACTCTCTCTGGAAACACCATCAGATACTCTCTGTCTGGGCATTTTAAATGCAATCAGATTGAGAAATAACATTAATCACTACAATCCATTTTAGAAAAAGCAATATAGCCTCCCTATAATCTATAAATGTTCACAATAGAATTAAACCTTATCAGATTGCAAAGAATTAGAAAGACAGAATTTTAAAAGAAAAAACCCATGAATAATAAGACATCTCTGACATGACCCACATATTAGAATTGACTGAAATGAGATTCAAATTATTCCATAAATGAGTGTAGTGGCATATACCCTTAATTCCAGAGTTTGAAGGCAGATCTTTCTTAGTTTGAGGCCAGCCTGGTCTGCATGGTGAGTTCCAGGACAGCCAGAGCTACAAAGTGAGACTTTGTCTCAAAAAAAAAAAAAAAAAAAAAAAAAAAAAAAAAAATTACTCCTCCCAGCACTTGGGAGGCAGAGCCAGGTGGATTTCTGTGAGTTCAAGGCCAGCCTGGTCTACAGAGTAAGATCCAGGACAGGCACCAAAACTACATGGAGAAACCCTGTCTTGAAAAACCAAAAATAGCCGGGCGGTGGTGGCACACGCCTTTAATCCCAGCACTCAGGAGGCAGAGGCAGGCAGATCTCTGTGAGTTCGAGGCCAGCCTGGGCTACCAAGTGAGTCCCAGGAAAGGCGCAAAGCTACACAGAGAAACCCTGTCTCGAAAAAAAAAAAAAAAAAAAAAAAAAAGACTCCAAACACTTAGTGGAAGCATAGTTATAATGGACAAATAGGGCATATCAACATATAAGTGAAACTTTCTTTTGAAAAAAGAAGAAATTCAAATAATAAGAAACAGTATTTTAAGTGAAAAAATAATGAAACAGGATTATCAGAAGGTTTTACACTGCCAACCAAAAAAGGGTCAATTTGAAGACAGACCAATAGGAATTATCAGGTCTAATGATCAGAAAAAAACTGAGCAGAAATTATATTCTAATCTCTTAATACTAAGTGGTATTACTAATATATACTTAGAAGTTCTCCAAGTGTTTGAAAGCATGGACATAATTGAACAGAAATTTATTTGAGGCAAAAAATTTTCCAAATTAACAAAGAAGAAACTGATAGGTCTAGAAGACTCAGTGTATATATGAATTTAATGAAAAGATTCACACAGAGATCAGTATACTGCTATCTATAAATAATCAAATGGGGAGAAAATTGAAAGCAACCAGAGACAAATGATACATCACTGATCAGTAAAAATGGTTAACGTTTAATCTAATCAGAAAAGAGACTAAAAGTCATCAGGAAGGTTTACAGCGCTGAAAGAAAAAAATCTGCCAGTCCAGTATGAATAGTCTCCAAAACTGAAATAAAAACTTAGACAATAACAACAGGACTTCTCTACTAGCAATGCTAAAGGGAACTCCAGAATTAAAGTTGTCTCACCACGTGGAAACAGATCAACACTTATTCTGCCCTATGTAATAAATTTAGTAGCTTAACAAAATTACTTATTTCTCCCTATTCTATGTCTTATCTGGACTTAGCTGAATGGTCTTCTATTCTATGAGTTACTGGCTGGGGTCACTCACACGACTTTTTTCAGCTATGAGTTGGGTTAAAATAGCTTCATTCCATCATCTGTTAGTTGTGCTGTGGTGGCTAAACTGATTGGAATAGACCTGTATTTCATTCAAATTATCCAGTCATGTATCTTAAACTTGTTGACTGGAGTCCTCTTTCACAATAAGCGAGAAGTGTAAGGCATCTTAAAGCCCAGGGCTAGAATTGATATAGTACCACATTCCTTGTATTTTCTTAGACTCACCCACCAAAAATTGGTGCCTGAAGATAACTACCATTTTATTGTTTAGTTTGAATTGGGAGTTTATGTAGGGTTTAGCTTGATTCTACTACACCTGTTGTTGAACTGGAATCACTCATGTGATTGCTTCCAGCCAATAACTGCTCTAAAATCTGAGATGACCACCTTTTCATCTTCTTCATGTGTCTAGAACCAAGGCACTGAATGATGGTTGTGCTTTCTTTATGATGCTAGTATACTAGGAGCTCTTTATTCATCTACCATCTCTCTCCAGAAGACTAGCCTGGGCTTCTTTCTTTCCATAGTGGCTCAGGGTACCAAACAAGGAGGGAAAAATTGAAGTGCCTCTTAAGAGTCTTTTTCCAAGTCTCAGACTAGTGTAGGTTCCTAACCCATGTATTTCAGGGAAGCTATAATTGGATAAAACTTTACACTACCATGCAAGCTGGCTTTGTCTTTATGCTTTTATTTTTGTCATCTTCTCTTTTAACCGACACTATTAGTCTAGTTTATTGGTGATGATGTTTTTCAACTGTTTATGTGAAGCTTGTTCTTATATATAAAAGGTTCATGGGAATAATATTTTCCAAGACACCTCCAAGGCTTTTAGAAAATGTAGCTCATCACCATTATTAAGTTGTTCCCTTGGTGAAAAGCAACTGTGAGAATATTTTCCTCTCTCTTGTAACATACATTCTAGGTTGGAGTCTAGAAAGCTTTTGTGCATGCTCCTTCTCAACACATTTTCATCCAGAATTGTACTGTGGGAAAGGGAAGTGGTATGTAAGGAATATAAAGATAGTGGATTTTCTCACTTTTATCTCCTAATATCAAGAGATGTTTGAAAACTTTGAGATCAGAACACGCCCCCATTGGTTTTTGTTGTTTGTTTGTTTGTTTGTTTTTTGAGACAGTGTTTCTCTTTGTAGCTCTGGATATCCTGGAACTCACTGTGTAGACCAGATTGACCTTTCACTTAGAGATCCACCTGCCTCTGCCTCCTGAGTGCAGGGATTAAAGGCGTGCACCATCACCGCCCAACATTTCCCCCTATTTTTATGAGCATGAACAAACAAACAAAAAAATCAGTTCATTTTGATGAACCAAGCTTCCAAATGACAAGCTAATTACTGTCTTAGTGTGTGTGACCACCCCACCTTGGCCACATCATCATTTATTTTAGCTTTGCCTGTAGTTATAAAGTACAGTTTTAAAGGCCAGGCATGGTGGTACACACCTTTAATCCCAGCACTTGGGAGACAGAGGCAGGCAGAACTCTATGAATTCTATTGGATTTCTATGCATTCTAGGTCAACCTTATCTACATAGTGATTTCCAGAACAGTTAGGGGCTTTGTAGAAACTTGGTCTTAGAAAAACCCAAAATTAAGTAAAACAAAAACAGCAACAACAAAAAGAACAAGCTTAAGGGCAAAGACTAATGATACAACAACAGTATAAAGAACCTTTCTCCAGTGCTTATGGCTACTGCATATTGGTTATGAAGAAAACATAGAATAAAATATCTGTAGCATTAAAAAACTATGTACAAACTCTTTAATTTCCATGATACACAGATTCTATTCTCAAGCAGTAAATTCAGAATTTTGGAGGAGTCCATACTTTGATCTATGTAGCCTTAACTGAATATGACTTTAAGGTGGCCTCCCTTTAGCTTTTACTCATTAATGTTTGTTCACATCTCTGTGATAATCTGTCCATTATCAGATCAGTCCGTCAGGCCCAGCAGTGGTGGCGCACAGAGTCAGGCAGATCTCTGTAAGTTCGAGGCCAGCCTGGTCTACAGAGCGAGACCTAGGACAGGCATCAAAACTACACAGAGAAACCCTGTCTCAAAAAACAAACAAAACAAAACAAACAAACAAACAAACAAAAAACCAGGCCGGGCGGTGGTGGCGCACGCCTTTAATCCCAGCACTCGGGAGGCAGAGGCAGGCAGATCTCCGTGATTTCGAGGCCAGCCTGGGCTACAGAGCGAGATCCAGGAAAGGCGCAAAGCTACACTGAGAAACCCTGTCTCAAAAAACAAACAAAAGCCAAAGTAGATCAGTCCTTCAAGTAGTATTTTTCCATATATCTCTGGCCATTCTTCAGGGTCATCTTCCCAAACTCCTCCCCCCTTTTCACGCGGCTTAACAATGTCACTATCCACCTCCATAATTACTACATGGCTGTCACTGTCCCTCTTGAAAGTGAACTCCAGGCCGATCCCTAGAACAATTCACGTTGAGAAGGAAAAATGGATTCTTGCTCAAGCTGTGAAGGCAGCAAGTCACTTAAATCGGATGCTAAAATTTGTAATAAAATAATTTCCAAAGCAGCAATCAGAATCGGCTATGTCCCCCCCCCCCCCCCCCCCCCCACACACACACACACTCCACACTCGACTTTGCGATGGAAACCTTCCATTTTCCGGCTGGCACAGACCAAGATGTAAATCTGAGCCAAACCAATGGGAAAGCGGAAGCTACCATCCACTTCCGGGTCACGTTCCGAGGCCTCCCCGGAGCTGGAGAGGCTCCGCCGCTTTCCCATAGGCAAGCACGAGGTGGGGGCGCGGCTGCTCCTGCACGCTCCCCGACTGCCCGCCGGGCTGGTTCTGCGCAGGCTCACAGGAAGCGCCGGCTAACTCTTGCTTCCGGCGAGGGTTTTCTCTGGCGTCCGCGGCGTGGGGACCCGCCAACTCTGCGGCCGGGCTGTAGCCACCCGTGGGGTCGGTGCGCCCTTCGCTCCCAGGGCAATTGGAAGAGGTACATGAGCATCCTGCCTCTCCCTTCTGCTATTTCCTCCTGACTTTCTGCAATCTTGGGTTCTGGGAACCTGAGTTTCGGGGACTGTGAAGTTTTGGTTACCGTGGCAACCGCCACCACGCCAGTCTGAGTCTTGGAGAACCTCAGAAGGATTTGCGTTCCTTACCATACGTGGTGGGTCGATTTCACATTCAGGCGTTATTTCAAGCTTTTGCGGCGAACGGTTGAGTTTGCTTTTTTAAAAGGCTTAATCTGGATTGAAGGCTGAGGAGCAAAATTTGAGGCAGCTCTTGGGAGACGGCCCAGCAGGTAATAGCCACTACCGTCAAGCCAAGTGAGTTCGATCCATGGTGGAAGGACCCCTGTAAGCTGTCCGCTGACGTCCACACGGGCGCGGTGGCTCACCCCGAACAATAAACAAAACGTAGTATTAAAAAAAGAAATTGTTTGGCAGCAGGCACAGGCCCCAGGTTCCTTCTCCAGCACCGCAGAAAACAGACAGACAGACAAACGTCACACCAGTGCATTCATCCTGGACAAGTCTGACGGTGTCCGGAACTAGGGTGGTGATGTAGGAGGGAAGTTTGGTGGAATTCTAAATCGTAGTACCCGGAAGCTTCAATACTCGGTAGACACACAGAACAGGGGTCTTGAGCTTTTTGACAGGTAAATGCAAGCTCAGTGGCTCATGGCTACTTTGGTAGAGTCATTTATTTGCCACGGTCCCCTGCCCACCTCCTAGCCATTTTCGTCATACCAGCTAGTCGGTGTGCTTTGCATTTCCTAGACTCTTGTCTTCCGCTCCTTTTGGTCACATTACATACTTTGAGTCCTACAGTTTTCATTCCTGAGGTGGAAGAAAACAAGGTTGCTGCTGTGATTAAATTAGCTAATTTATAGGTTAAGTATGTAGTTAAGTCCCGGTAAATACTAGCTACTGCTATTATTGTACTTGTTATATTGTGTTGGTATGTATTCTTCGATTTCTTTCTGCAGCTTTAGGTTTTTACTTTGTAATCAGGATGTCTCATTTTTGTATGTACTTGATACATAGCTTTACAGTAGTCTTTATTTTTTATGGATTTTAAAAATGATTCTTATTTTACGTGTATGAGTGTTTGCTTGCATGTCATTGCACTACATATATGCCTGTTGAGAAGAAGGCCATTGGATGCCTTGGAACTAGGGTTCCAGAAGATCATGAACTGTTACACATGGGTGCTCTAGAAAGGCGGCAAGTGCTCTGCTGAGCCGTCTCTCTAGTCCCCAGTCATCGTCGTCGTCGTCTTTTTTTTAAGTGGAACTTTAGTTTGGGCTATTGAGGACTTGAACAGATTCAACTGTTACTTTAAAAGAACTATCAGATACAATGGGTTCTGCTGCTCAGGTGATATTTATTAGAAGAAAAGATGGCTACTTTTCTGTTCAGTTGCCTGTGGAATAGCATGTACTGAAGCTGACTGGTACTCTTCAGTTTTGACTAGATATGAGCGATTTCGGGGAAGAATTGACAAAGCTTGCTGTGGCAGAGAATGGCAAGAGAGAAACTTCTGTGTTCTCTAATCCAGGAATGCACTTCCCGTGGCTTCAGAATCGTGTAGAAACTGTAGGTAAGTGGACAGCGTCGAAGCCTTTCGCTCTAGTGCAAGGAAGTACTGAGATTGAAGACAGATACAAAATGAATAACCAAGCTAGTTAGTTCCCGCCCCCCGCCCCCCAGTTTATTTTAGTTGTTGTTGGGACAGGGTGCTGTTTATCCCTGGCTGGCCTGGGACTCACTGAATGTAGCTCAGGCTAGTTTTGAACACATGATTATTCCTTTGCCTCGACCTCCGAGTGTTGGGATTACAGGTGTGAACCATGATGTTTGATTATCTTGTTAAGATTAGATGGGAGGTTTCTCTTTTTCTTTCTTACAGCTGTAGACAAAAAGGAAGTTATAAGAAATCAGTTCTTTTTTTTCTTTTAGTTTTTTTTTTTTTGCATTTAAACTAATACAGAGTCTATATTATGATAGATATATATTTATTTTTAAATTTTTGGTCCTCTTTACTGAGCACTTGTATCTTTGGCATTGGCAAAATACTAAGGACTTACAGATGAAGAAAATGTGGTCTCTCACGGAGGAGCACATACATAGGAAATGTTAAGGAAATTTCTGTTGAATTCAATGGAAATAATGCCTTATAGAACTGATGTAATAGGTTTAAAAAGCGTTTTTCTTCATTTGTAATCTAATGTAGATGCAGACAAGGTTTTTCATGGGTTAACCTCTGTAAGACTGTAGAAAGAAGCCAGGATCTGTGTGCTGCATGTGTCAGACTTGAAATACACTTACTATAGAAAGAAGCCAGGGTCTGTGTGCTGCATGTGTCAGACTTTAAATACACTTACTATAGAAAGAGGCCAGGATCTGTGTGCTGCATGTGTCAGACTTGAAATACACTTACTATAGAAAGAGGCTGTGTGCTGCATGTGTCAGACTTGAAATACACTTACTATAGAAAGAAGCCAGGGTCTGTGTGCTGCATGTGTCAGACTTTAAATACACTTACTATAGAAAGAGGCCAGGATCTGTGTGCTGCATGTGTCAGACTTGAAATACACTTACTATAGAAAGAGGCTGTGTGCTGCATGTGTCAGACTTGAAATACACTTACTATAGAAAGAGGCCAGGATCTGTGTGCTGCATGTGTCAGACTTTAAACACTTACACCAGCACTTTTCCTACTGCTCTTGATGCTTTTCTTGGCTCCTGGATTTAGCTCCATTTAAAAAGAAAAATTCATTTGATTTTATATTTCCCTGTAAGTTAGTCCTCAGTAAATGTGTGCACTGGCATTTTTCATGTGAGGACACTGAAATTGCAAAGAAATTAAACTCTTAAGTAATGATATAAGGAAGCAAATCAGTTCTGTCTGATCTCAAATCCTATACTTACTTTTTTTTTTAGTTTTTCAAGACAGGGTTTCTCTGTGTAGCTTTGTGCCTTTCCTGGAACTCGCTTGGTAGCCCAGGCTGGCCTCGAACTCACAAAGATCCACCTGGCTCTGCCTCCCGAGTGCTGGGATTAAAGGCGTGCACCACCACTGGCTCAAATCCTATACTTTTAACCATAAAGAGGTAGGTGGAGATTGGCCTGAGAGCAGTCTCCCATTAGGTGAATTATTTGAACAGATTACTTGCCAGTTTTGTGGGCTGGTTGCCTGGAGTTGTTGTGATATAAGCAGCTTGTGTAGTTCTTACTAAATGCAGGCTGAGGCACAGCAGTCTCCATTTCTTCCTTTTGTTTCTGTCATCTCCCTTTCTAATTAGCTTTCAGATAATTCCAGTACTGCTAGTTTCAGGCCCATGTGAGTATCAAGGCTGAGGATCCTGGGTGTTTGGAGTACGCATTAGATGGTCTGAGAAGTCCCTGGCCTGTGCTGTTGTCTTCTTCCCCCTCCAGCCCTCCTCAGGACAGGGTCTTGCTCATCAGCCTTGACTAGCCTGGACCTTGCTGCACAGACCAGGTTGGCCTCAAACTCACAGCAATCCTCCTGCCTTTGTCTCCCGATTGCTGGAGTGGTAGATGTGCACCACCATGCCCCGCTGAGGGGCTGCGGTCCTTATCATGTTTGTAACTTACGTGACCCTATGAATATGAATATGATCTGTGTGCTGTCTTGCAGTACTTATTAAACTGTCTTGACAGTTTTAAGGTGTCATATAAATTGTTTTGTAAGTTAATAGTTGCAAGTGAAAAACTTTCACCCTGTGATGGATTTTTAAAATGGAGTTATGTTACTTTTAAAATAATCAGGTAGAATCTAAGCATACAGAAAATTTTAAATGATAACAGATAGTAAAAAGCGGTGGTGGTGCACACCTTTAATCCCAGCACTCGGGAGGCAGAGCCAAGTGGATCTCTGTGAGTTCAAGGCCAGCCTGGGCTACAGAGTGAGTGAGTTCCAGGAAAGGCACCAAAGCTACACAGACAGACCCTGTCTCAAAAAAAAAAAAACAAACAAACAAACAAAAAAAAAGCTTTTAATAGATGGAAGTTTTAGAATACTGCTTTTTTGGAGACAGTATATATCACTACATATATATACTCTTAATGTCTCATATATTGTATTAGGAGTTTTATTTTTGCCTTGAGACATTGTAACTATTGGTTGTATACAATTGATCAAAATAACATAAAAGCTTTGTTGAGAGATTGTTCAGACTTAACAGAGTAAATTTTAATTTGTATTTTATCTCAATAAAATAGACAAGGGTATCACTTTTTCCTCAATTGCATTATAAATCCATGGGTAATTGTTCTGTATTTATCTCCCTTCCCCTGGCATGATCACTTGAGTTTTGAGGCAGAGTCTTGCTGTAGCACAGGGAGACTCAGTTTTCTAGCCACAGTGGAATTACAGGTGTGCTCCACAGTTTGACTGTTCTCTATTTTTCTCCCCTATGGAGGAAAGATTTAACATCAATTCTGTTGTTTGTTTCACAGAATTATTAAAACAAAAAACAAAACATAGTAAGGGAGAGTCAGGAGGACGGAGAGATGCACAGGAGGTGGAAGGGAGGGACATTGAGTTTGAGACGGTGTAGGGAAAAGGGGCTTCTGGGACATCAGCGGAGAAGGAAGGGCAGCTGGGTGATTCCTCTGCCTCTCTGAGCTAGCAGGCTTTCACCCCAGCATCTGGCTCCCGAGTCTTTATTGGTAAAATTGAACAATTGAGATTTTGTTAAAACAGCACCTCCTTTTTGGGAGGCAGAGGCTATCAGATCTCCAAGTTCCAGGAAAAAAAAGTTAGCAGTATCTCTTTGGTTTTGACGAGACAGATTTTGGAAATCATCTGACTTGCAAGGGGCAATGTGAAGAGGCATTCACTTGTAAGCCTCGTCTTTGCCTGCAAGTATTATGTGCATTTTGACTGTAGGCCTTGAGCACGGGCATAGTTCTCTAGAAGATCAGTTTTAGGTGACACAGATACACACATTGACCTTGTGCTCTTTCCGATTGTTATGGGCATGCTGGGATCACATCCAGAGCCTCGCAGGTGGCTTGTAATGCCACTGAGCTGCAGCCTCTGTCCTGGCTGTTTACATTTAAGAAAATTTTACTGTGTTAAATTTATTTTGGCTTCTATGTATATGAGTCTTTATGTATGTGTGTGTACTATGTATGTGGTACCCACAGAGGCCAAAAGAGAGTGTTGGATTCCCTGGAGTTATTGACACAGATGTGTGTTGCCATGTGGCTGTGGGAACCAAACCTGGTCTTCTGCAAGAGCAGCAAGTACCGTCTTTGCCATTGAGCCATCTTTCCAGTCCCTAAGATTTTTATTTCTTATTATGTGTATATGTATGTTTGTCTTTCGGTTTGTGCGTGTGAGTGCAGTGCCCATGGAGGCCAGAAGAGGGTGTCAGATTCCCTGATCTGGATGTTAGTTACAGGTGACTGTGAGCTGCCTGGGTGCTGGGAACTGAATTCTCAGGGCCTCTTTAAGAGCAGCACGTGATGTTGACCTCCGAGCCGTCTCTCCAGGACCTGCCCAGATTGTTTGAAAAGTATCTTCTCGTGGTTCCTGTTGGTCTCTGTACTTGCTTACATAAGGGGGTCTAGCTGGAAGACTAGGCGGGAACCAGGGATGATTGTGCACACCTGCAACTCCAGTGTTTGGGAGACCAGGCAGAAAGAGTCCCAGGTTGTACTGGCTACATAGTGAGCTTGAGGTCAGCCTGGGCCATGTGAGTCCCAGGAAACCAGGAACGAAACAGAAAGAAAGAAAGAAAGAAACAAACAAACAAACAAGACTGCTGGCCAAACAGGACCGGTAGAAGGGAGAAGGAGCTACCAGTCTAACTTGTCTCTTCTGTAATATAATAGTGTAACTAAGCCCATGGACTGTCACCCCGAGAGTGTCAGTACTTCACAGACCTAGCTGATGCTAATGTTTACAACTGTGTGGATCTTGATTCATTTACTATTACCGAATTACTGAAACTTGATCCTTAAACAAAAAAGGTTCACTTGGAGTTTTCTGAACATTAGTGGGTAATAAGACCATATTTCCCTAGGACAGCATTGGTGACTTTTATCCATTGTAAATACTGGGGCCTGTTCCTTTAGAAGGTTCTCTCCAAGTTATTTAGTAAAGGAACAATCAGTTTTAAAAGATACAGGGAGCCTGGTAGGACAAGGCTATCTACTATATTTATTGAGGCAGAATTCCCTTATGTAGTGCAGTCTTGGGACTCACAGTCCTGCCTCATTCTCTTTAGTGCTCAGATTACAGTGCCCTTGTGTCCAGCTTGGTTTTCAGATTCTCCTTTGAGTTTCTACGTAAGCTCATTTCAAGAGTATGGAAAGACCGAATGTATAGCACAGTGGCTCCTTGCGTAAGATCCACCCAGGACTACTTGTCAACATTCCATCATGGGTCAGGAGACCACTAAAACTAACATTATATGGCAGAGTTTAAGTTAGTAGGCTTGATACTGGGATAGGCTGGGTCATAGCACTTGCTGCCCTTGTTAAAACTTGTGTTTATTAAGGTTTTGAGTAGCTGAATTGGAGTCAGTGGAGTAATCCGTCTTCTGTCCATTGCTGCAGTGACTGGAGGGAAGAGGAAGAGGGATTTTACTCAGACGACAAGCGCGTGTTTAAGCTTTATCCACGAAGCCCTGCTGAAGCACCAGTGGCAGCGGGCTGCGGAGTACATGCACAGTTACCTACAGACCCTGGAGGATTCCGACACCTACAAGAGGCAGGCTGCCCCTGAGGTAGGCGCCCGCCGCGAGGCTGCTGGACGCAGCCGGTTGCTGGGAGTTCTGCGTCTAGCTCTGCCCACAGAGGCCTTTTGTTTCCCCTGCCTCTGCTTCCCGAGTCCTGGGGTGGTGGGTGTCCACCACCACGCCCGGCTCACTCCTTCCTTTCACTGTCAGGGTTCCATTGTATGGAATACCATTTCATACATCCACTCATCAGTGGATTCGCTCTACACTTCATGTATGTGTTTTTGCATGGTGCTTGCTTTAATTTCTCTTTGGTATATACTGAGGAGTAGAATTATAGGTTATATGATAACACTACCTTTAATCTCTTTAGGTTTTACCAGACTCCTTACCAAAAGGAGTTTCCCACTTTATATTTCTACCAGCAATATTAAATGTTCTAATTTTTTCACATCCTCATTGATAATTTCTATTTATTTATTTATTTATTTCTATTTATTTATTTATTTATTTATTATTTTTTTTTTATCTATTTATCTATTTATTTATTTATGTGGCAGTCTTGATCTGGATACTGTGCTGGCCTCCGACTCAGGTTTACAGCAGGCCTCTATCTAAACCTCCTGAGGCTGGGAGGCACGAGCAACCATGCCTTTTTTTTTTTTTTTTTTTTTTTTTTGATACTTCGAATTGTGAAGTAGAATTTGCTTGTGTTACGATTTGCATTTCCCTCTTGACTGATGATGGAGACGGGGCTTCTCGAAACCGTGGTTGGTTATGAGAACACTGGTGGCTTTCCATTTCCCTGGAGCACCCGCCACCGTCCTCCGATTGCTGTGGACGTCCTCGGGTTGAGCTCACCCTCTTCCTGGTCTGCCTGTCTGACCCCATTTCTTTACCTTGGGTTTTCTTCTCTAGCCTCACTGCCCTTGCTTTCAGTGGAGCAGGGGAGGCAAACGCTTTCCCTTTCATTTCCTTTTCTTGGAAGGGTCTTCTTCAGCCACTGCCACCCTCCTGAGGCCTCTTCCAGTGACTTCACTCGCATACCCATCCCTGTCCTTTGCCCAGCACTCCTGATGTCCTGGTGTATAAAAAGCCAGATGTGGAGATGCACACCTGATAGCCCCACAGGGGAAAGAGAGGCAGAGGCAACTTACTTTTAGAGACTCCTGATTTTATTCATCTACTTTCGGTTGAAAGAGAAATAGACATTTGCTCCCTGAGAAAAGAAGAGCTCAAGTTCTGTCACCAAAATGTGGCCTGAGGACATGTATTTCATTGCAATTTGTCTTTTCTGATAAATATTCTTCGATTGACAGCCTAAGTACATAGCACATACACTCTGTGGATGAAAGTTCATGGAGCGTGGACATGTCTGCTGTCTGCGCTTGGAGGGTTGAAGATGAGTTAGCCCTGTAGGAACCTGTTTTCTGATTTACCATTTCATACTGATTTTTAAGTTTACGCTGAATATGCATCTTAATGGTGCCTTCTCGAGAGCGCTGATTTAACAATGGCACTCTTATTCTTACCTAGGGTAGTGGTGTGAGTGAGAATGCCCCCATAGGCTTGGTTCCACTGGTGCCACTGTGTGGGGCATTAGGAGATCCAGCCTTGCTGGAGGAAGTCCGTGTCACTGGAGATGGGCTTTCAGAGCGTAGAGATCACTGCTTCATGCTTGCCCTTCAGGATGTGAGCTTGCTGCCGCCGTGGCTTTGTGCTCCATCGCAGACTAACCCTCTGGAACTGTGAGCCTGAATACACTCTTCTTCTAAGTGCCATGGTCATGGTGTTTTGTCACAGCAACAGAAACGTCACCAATACACTAGAATTTTGAGATGTAACGATGACCACCTACTTAAGAACGCAGGTTTGCCAGGGAAGGGTAGTCTGGCAGTGGTGGTCTCCATGGAGAGGAAGCATAAGGTGCTTTTAAATGTTATAAACAGGAAAAAACAAGCACAGTTTTGTAGGAAGAAACTGGATAAGGTAAGGATTTATTGTTTTGATACTAATTTCTGCTTTGATAGATCATTTGGAAGCTTGGAAGTGAAATTCTATTTTATCACCCCAGAAGCAATGTGGAGACTTTTAATAGCTTTGCCGACCGGATGAAAAATATTGGTGTCTTGAATTATTTAAAGGTGAGAATGTAGATTTTATATATTTTTAAAAATCATTTATTTATTTTATGAGCACTGATTGGTGTTTTGCCTGCATGTATGTCTGTGAGGCTGTCAGATCCTCTGGAATTGGAGTTACAGACAGTTGTGAGTTGCCATGTAGGTGCTGGGAATTGAACCTGGGTTCCCTGGAAGAGTAACCAATGTTCTTAACTGCTGAGCCATCTCTCCAGCCCCAGATTTTATATTTTTAATGTGTGTTTATTTTAATTGCCTGTATCAATGCTGAGATAGAAAATCATGGAAAATAGTTAAATCCCGTGGGTAAAGGAGACGGGAGAACACTACTGTGCGGACTGCTCATTTCTGGTTTCCAGCCACCTTCCATGTGATCAGATCGGAACCCTGTTGGTCTGTCTCTGGCTGTCAAACCCAGTCCTTCAGAGATTTGGCTGGTCCTCACTGTGGACACAGCCAGTCCTCACATGGTTGCTGAACTGACTTGAGCCAAGCTGGCATTTTTGGAAAAAAGCAAACTGTGAAACAAAGTAGGAACTTGAACTTGTTCAAATGCTGTAACGTTCCTGCTGTTTGGATAAATTCTCTCCGAATTCCTGTCTTTTAATAATAGTTTTTTTGCAAAAGGGACTGAGAGCATCCGACAGTATTACAGCCTCTTCTCTATTATATACTCCTAACTAAAAGAATACCATTCTTTAGTAATTTTATAAATAATCTGTTGTTAATTTTTTTCAAGACTATAAAGTTGTATAAGAACTTGGCCACAAGTTGAGTAAATATGAGAGAAACCACACAGCATGCAAAGCATAAAATGTGCATTTCTGGCTTTTGGTTTTGTTTTAACTTGTTCAATTTTCTAATTTTGTGTGTGTGTGTGTGTGTGTGTGTGTGTGTGTGTGTGTGTGTGTAAGTCTAAGTCTGGAGGTCTGATGTTGACACTGGGAGTCTTTCTTGATCATCCTCCACCTTATCTATTGAGGTAGGGTTTCTTGCTGACCCAGAGCTAACTGGTTCTGGCCGGCTAATCTGGAGAACCAGTTTGCTCTGGGATCCTGTATCCACCTCTTGTGCACCGGGGTGATAGGCAGGCTCCTATGCCTACCAATTTGTTCTGTGGATTCTGGGGATCCAAACTCTGGTCCTCACTCTTTCTCCGCATAGCTTATCCACTGAATCATCTTCCTAGCGCTCCCCCCAAACCCACACTTTTTATTGTTTTGAGGCGAAGCCTTGCTGTGTAGCCCAGGCTAGTTTCCAACTCACAGTCCTACTCAGCCTTCCTGGTGCTGGGATTCCAGCTGAGGCCACCACACCCAGCTCTATGGTGGTTGTTTTTGCCTTTCAGGGATCCTCTTTCCCTTTAAACTAAATCCATTCTTCAGCACTCCTTGGCAGGATGTTTTCTGAGCATATTTGACGTGTGTGAAGTTGTTAGTTAGGCTGTTGTCTACTGTAGGTCAAGCAGGTAAGGTTATGTCATTTATCTTGAGCAGCCTCTTCTGAAGGGTCATTGACAACAGGTGAAGTATGGAGTGAGCAGCTAGTTCAGGCTACAATGTGGCTTCTCTGCCCAGTTCTCTCACTGTGTTGCACTGTACTCTGATACTCTCAATTACATAGTGTTAGTTGTTTCACAGTGTCTTTCTTTGCTTGATTAAAAAATGTAAATGACAGAGTATAGACTATACCACTATCTGAGCTTTCATCTCTCTCTCTCTCTCTCTCTCTCTCTCTCTCTCTCTCTCTCTCTCTCTCTCTCTTGCTCGCTCGCTCGCAAGACAGGGTCTCTCTGTGTAGTCCTGGCTATTCTGGAACTCACTTTGGAGACCAGGCTGGCCTTGAACTCGCAGAGATCCGCCTGGCTCTGCCTCCTGAGTGCTGGGATTAAAGGCATGTGCCTCCACCGCTCAGCTGAGCTTTCACTTTTATTTGAAGGTTCTACTGCATAGTTTTCAGGACTAGGCCAGTGTATGTTACACCTTTCCTGGGGTTTCTGACTAATAGTTCTGACTTTAGCAACAGTGGGTTCTTCTTTTTGGTGCAGATCTCCTTACAACATGCATTGTATCTTTTACATCACGGAATGCTTGAGGATGCAAATAGAAATCTCAGCGATGCAGAGACATGGAGATATGGGGAAAAGTCGTCCTCTCAGGAAGTGTTGATCAACCTTGTTCAGGCCTACAAAGGGCTTTTACAGTACTACACTTGGTCCAAAAAGAAGATGGAGCTGTCAGAGCTTGGTGAGTGGCCATAGTCAGCTTTCTTTTGGTGAAGGGACGGCAGGGCAGCGTGGCTTACACAGACCACTGAGCTCATCCAGATGGGATGGAAGACACATTGCTCTTGGGAGGCTGAGGCTATCTTGAGTTTGAGGTTAGGGTGGGTTGTATTACATGATCCTGTCTCAAAAATTCAAGCAAGCACTGGGCTTGTATGGGCAGAAATGCTTTTATTTTTATTTTTATTTGTTTGTTTTGTTTTCTTCATTAAAGACACTTAAGGTTAAAGATCTTCTGAAAGCTCCTCTCATTATTCTCCCCTAAATCTACTGCAGAATAAACCATCAACTGCATGCAGAAAGAAAAGTACAATGTTATCTATCCAAAGGAGTGGTAAATACCAGTCCAAATAGTCATGAAATAACTTGCTCATTTTAGTACCACATGTAAGAAGAAATGTAAATAACAACTTTAAGCCAGTAAACGGTTTCCATTTGCTTACCTCATTTTTTTTTTTTTTTAATTGAGACAGGGTTTCTCTGTGTAGTTTTGGTGCCTGTCCTAGATCTCACTCTGTAGACCAGGCTGGCCTTGAACTAACAGAGATCCGCCTGGCTCTGCCTCCCCAGTGCTGGCATTAAAGGCATGTGCAACCACTGCCTGGCTTTGGTCTCATTTCTAAGCACAGACTGAAACTAACTCACCCAGCTACTGGGAAAAGAATCAGTGTGCCTTTTTACTTTGAAGTATCATTTTGTGCTTCTGTTAGCTGTAACTTTTGAAAGACTAACTCTGCTTCAAACCTTTTATGAAATTCAACACATACAGTATAGAATGAACACATGTACAGTTCCCATCCCTGTAACCACCACACAGATAAGGGAACTTGTCATTGCTCTCACCTTAACCTGTTAGCTGTGCCCATGTGTCTTCTTAATGCTTCCTCTCTCAACTAGTAATCACTTCTGAGCTGGCTAGTTAATGTCAACTTGATAGATAGAATCACTAACACATCCTAGCAAGAAAGGCGCAGTAGCCAGGCTGCCGTTGCTTTTGTTCATGACTTCAACGCGTCCCTCACTCAACTATTAAGTATGTCTTTCTAAGCTTTCAATTGTTCCCCAAGATTTTCTGCCTCAAAGTCATTAACAAAAACATCTTAACCTAACCTTACTAACAATTCTGCATGTCTAAATTCTTCCTAAGGTGGGGGTTGAATCATTAATCTGCTTCAGCAGCAATGCTTGGAAAATGTCAGTCACTGTTATTATACCAGTGACAGTGCCCAGTGAGGGGCCGGAGACCCCCGAGAGTTTTCATGCAACCCATAGATGAGGAGGGAGGTGGTGACCACGAGGTGGTGACCACGAGGGCAGTAAGCAGAGCTGTGCTTAATGACAGCATGAGGTCAGTCAGCTATTTCTCTTAGACTTCTCACAGATCAGGGCCTTCCAGCCATAACCGTTCACGTAGACGGTAGTTTTTATAATTGCCAGAAAAACAGTTACTAATTACTTTTCATATTTTAGAGTTCTGTCCAATTATCTTAATTAATCTTCCAATTCTCTGTTTTTTAGTTACATGAAGTCATTATTTAAAGCTTTTTTTAAAGCTATGATGTACATTGAAACCATGAACACATTTTCCAACATAAAGATTAAAAGAACTTTGGCTAGCCTAACACCTGGGATTAGATCATTTTCCTTAATCTTGAACCTGAACCGAAGTCTATTCGACTCCTCAAGGAAAGCTCCTAAGTCCTAGCTGTGAGACACTTCCTTGTTCCTGTGTTCTGTCTTTCTGCAGCCCCTACTTTTCAGGGGCAGGGGCAACACTCTATCTTACCTTCACCTATATTAACTTTCCCACTAACCTAACCTCTATCATAATCTTACTATATGTGTTAGAAATCCTTAATCATCAAAATCCTATTTAAACTAACACTATTATTGTATAAAATCATTACTTCAATTAAACAGTTCATCTTAAGAGGAAACCATCTTCATAATAATCCACAGGTGAAAATGCCCAATAAAACGGGATATTTCCACGAGATAATCACACTACATTAGAGGCAGTGGGGATCTCCCCACACCCATCCACATCATGCCATATACCAGAGAACATTTAAACAAACATTTAAAAGGCATCACAGTAGCAAGAGACGTTCTGTAGCTGAAGCCCTGGGGGCCTTGCCTATCTGGGATTCACCCATCAGTGCCTTGCATTCTGGTGAACCAAACTCCTGAAGCTCAGTTGCCACATGCTGCTTTGCTCCTCTGACATGGGCACCGGCAGAATTGGTTGTAGACTTCAGATCTACAAGGATGTCTACTGTAAGAGTCTATTACTGTTTTAGTCCTTATATTTAGATGTTTAATCCATTTTGAGTTACTTTTTTGTACATAAGATGGGTAACAATCCACCCTGTTGTTTTGCATGTGGCTGTCCAGTTGTTTGATTGTATTTTTTGAAAACTCTTCCTTTTAGTCAGGAGATGATGATGGTGCACACCTGTAATCCCAGGACTTGGGAGGCAGAGGCAGGAGGGTCTCTGTGAGTTCGAGGCCAGCATGGTCTACAGATCGAGTTCTAGGATAGCTAGAGCTGTTTCACAGAGAAACCCTGTCTTGGGGGGGGGGGCAGCGCGGAGGGGAGCGTTCCTTTTTTAAATTTGTCTTGTCAGCTGTACTGAAAATCAGTTGCTCATAATCACAAAGGTTTATTTTGGGGCTCTGATTTCTCTGGTGAGTGATCTATGTATGTTAATCCTTATGTCTGTAGCATACAGTTTTGATTACTGTACATTGTAATAAGTTTGGAAATGATAGTATGCATCTTCCAACCTTGCTCTTTTTAAAGATTGTTTAGACTTTGCTCAGCCCCTTGTATTGTCATGAACTGTGAAATCATTCATATCAGCTTGTCAGCTTATGCAACAGCTGTTGTGATTTTGATAGGGATTATAGGATTATGGATGAACTTTAGCAGTAGTTTTTTACTTTGTAAACATGAGGCAACTTTACATTCAAATTTATTAAACAATATTACTTTTCAGAGTATAATTTTTCATATCTTTATAAATTTATTCCTAAGTATTACCTTTGTTGCTCTTTGAGTGTGTATATGTGTGCATATGAGTGTGTACTTGTCATTGGGAATGTGGAGATAAGAGGTCAATCAACCTTGATTGTCATCCTCAGGAGCTGCTGTCCACTGTTTTTTGAGACAGGGTCTATGTAGCCCTGACTGTCTGGAACTCACCATGTAAACCAGGCTGGTTTTGGAACTCACAGAGATCCTTCTGCCTCTGCCTCCCAAGTGCTGGGATTTAAAGTGTACACCACTGTGCTCCATCACATAATCTATTTGTGTGTGTGTGTTAGTTTTATGTCCTGTGATCTTAAGGAATTGTTAATGCTTATAATATTTTTAAAAATGAAAGTCTGTGTGTATTGTTTGCATGTATGTCTGCACCACATACATTCCTGGTGCTTGCAGAGGCCAGAGGAGAGCATCAGATCCCCTGGGCCTAGATTTATAGATGGTTGTGAGCAACATGTGGGTGCTAGGAATCAAACCCTGGTCCTGTAAGAGCAATTAGTGTGTGTAACCACTGAGCCATCTCCACCCACCAGCTCTTAGGAGTTTTTCATGGATTTTTTAAGGCTTTCTGTGTACCAGGATCATGTCATCTGAATGGAGATAACTTTTCTTCCTTTCAGTCTAGAGTCATTGCGTTTCCTCGATTCATTACCCTGATGAAAACCTAGTGTAGTGAGCAGAAGTCATGACAAAGGATGCCTTGTCTTTTTCTCAGATTTCATCAAGCTTGTTAGCTATTTTTTAATTAAATTTAAGAAATTTTAAAAAGTTCAGATGGCGTGAGTCCCTCTATTCCTAGACTGGTGCCTGTTTTTATGACATAAAGCGTTATTGAGCTTTGTCATGTCTTTGCTACCTCTGTTGATCACTGTGCATTGGTTTGGTTTAGAGCGTGGATCTTCATGCTTACATTAGTTGATATTCAGCTGCTTAACTACCCTTGGGTGTGGTGTACAATGGCTTTTCTGAGGTGGCTAGACTCAGGGTTGCCAATACCCTGTGGGGGAGTTGGGCATTCCATAAGAGGTTAGTTCTCTTTATACTTGTTAGCGTTTACTACCGTCCACCTGGGCTGGAGCTTTGCTTATGGCTTCTCTAATAACTTTTTTTGGCTTCTCTAAATGAATGTATGACTCTCTTACGTTTGAGCAGATGAGGATGATTATGCTTATACGGCAAAAACCCAAAACATGCTCAGCCAGAGCTGCAAGACGTCTGCAAGTATCAGTGCACTGCTTAAAACTCCTGGGGTTTGGGATCCTTTTGTGAAGAGTTATGTGGAGGTAAGTCACTTTTCATAGGCCAGGGTGGCGATGTGCTTGTAGTCCCAGTGCTGAGAAGCTGAGACAGGATTGCTGCAGGCTTGAGCCCCAGGTTAGCCTGGGCTACATTTGTAGTAGAACCTTCTCAAGAACAAAAGTACAAGATTGTGTTAGTTTGATTTTTGTCATATGATCAGAAGGAAGCTAATAGAAGAAATGCTTAAAGTTTCTCTTTTTTGGTCTAAATAATTCCTGCTTACTAATATGCTATGTAAGTTAGTCTTGTTTAGTTTTACCCCTGGCTAACCTTTTAATGGTTTGAATGTGAAATGTCCTATAAAGACTAAGTTGCTTGAATGCTGGTGGTCCCTAACTTTGTGAGATTGTGGAACCTTTATGTGGTAGGGCCTGGCTGGAGGAAGTGGGACTCACGGAGGGGCCTGTTTCCATCCTCCCCTGGTCAGTATCATGTGATGAGTAGTTGCCACACGCTTTCACAGACTAAGCCTTCACCATGTCTTCTCTTTCTTGATGGATTCTGACCCTCTGAACTAACCCAACAGAGTCTCTCTGTATGGCCCTGGCTGTCCTAGAACTCGCTCTGTAGACCAGGCTAGCGTCAAACTCAAGAGGTCCGCCCTCCTCTGCCTTTGAGTGCTGGGATTAAAGGCGTGTGCCACCACCACCTGGCTAATTCCTTCCTTCTTTTAGTTGTTTCTGTGAAGTTTTTGGTGGCATTGATGAGAAAAATAAATATACCTGTCATGGCCAGATACCTCTGCCTAGTGATATAATTGTGACTGGCACATCTGCGTTTTTATTGTTGAACATAATGTAAAAACAGAATCATTGCCAAAGATTTGGTGCCATGTAGAAGGGAAGTGGGAAAAATCTGGACCAATCACATTATAAGGGGAGAGGGAAAAAGTGGCTTTTAGAAAGTTTTTATAGCTACCCCCGTATCTCAGAGTCCTTGCCGAAGAACCGGGGGCTTGGGCACTGCTTGGTGCTAAAGTGACCATTTTGCTATCAGAAGATAATCTAGTTCATCTGTGAATCGCTTCAAAAGTAGGAGATGTAATTATTTTGTACTCCTCAATGCTGAAGTTAAGAGGGTGTTAAGGCAGTTGAGTCACACTCTTGGTCATTAGTGTTCTCTACTTTGGGGACGTGGATATCTTGTTCTTACATTAGGGGTCTACATTTTCCAGTAACAAATTCAGGGAAAACATGAGACCACATGTAGCCCTCTGATCCTGTCTTGTGGAAGCTGTAGGAACGTTAGAAAAGCAGAGTGAGGGTTGCTCTTGTCTGCTCTGCGGTGTTTGTCACTTTCGCTGTTCTTAGCAGTGAGCTTGTAGCTTCTTTGTGGAGTTACTGCACAGAATTAACCTAAGACGTGCTTTGTTTCATACAGATGCTAGAATTCTACGGTGATCAAGACGGAGCCCGAGAGATACTCACCAATTATGCGTATGATGAAAAGTTCCCCTCAAACCCCAATGCCCACATCTACTTATACGAATTTCTCAAGAGAGAGAAGGCACCGAGAGCGAAACTGATAAGTGTTCTTAAGGTACAGGAACTTCCCGAGTGTTTGAAGAGAAAGGCATTCCTTACATCGCGGCACCTTTAGAAAATGGCGGCAGGCTGGTGGTGTAGCTCAGTGGTAGAGCGTTGGACTAGCGTATGCAAGGCCCTGGGTTTGATGCCCAGCACCAAAAGACAAAACAACAGTAAACAGCAGTGTATGAGTGGTGTACTGTGGTCAGCAGAGAACGCTGCTCCCTCTGGGCTTTAGGAGGGAGCTCCAGCTCCAGTTCCTGAGGAGAAAGTCTCTCACTCTGCTTGGAAAACGCTGCAGTGATATTTCTGAAAAATCACCTGTACTGAGATTTAGTTGACATACTTTACAGGCAATCGTTTTCATACTTGGTTGCACTTTAATGAGTATATGCATCCACAGAACCGCCATGATAATGAACCTCAAGAGTACTTCTGCAGGACTCAGGAGTCCTTGTCTAACCCCCTAAATACCAGCCCGCCCACATGCCCCTGTGCCAGGCAGCCATTGGTCGATTTATTTTAAACCTCTTCTGAAATTTTATATAAATGCAACCTTATAGTTTTTGCTTTTTTTTTTTTTGTCTGTCTTTCTCTTGCTTAGCGTATTTTTAGTTTTCTCCATGCTATGGTGTGACTAATGTATGCATGTGCACATATGTGTGCATGCATGGAGAGGTCAGAGCTGGTGGTGTGTCCTCCTGTTGCTCGCCACTTATTTTTCACAGTTGATGTTAGCCAGCAGGCACAGAAGTGAGCCCCCTTTGAGCAGGTCCTCGCTGGACCCAGCACTCCTCATTGGCTAAACTGGTTAGTCAGGGAGCTCCAGGGAGCCGCCCTCTGCTAAGTTTATAGGCATGCACTGCTTGACGTGTGAGTTCTGGGGATCTGAACTCAGCCTTATGCTTGCAGAGTAGGTACTTTATTGAGCATGGGCTTTAGTCATGACTCAAATCTCTTGATGGACGAGGAGACGCATGAGGCTCACACGCACGCTTGGTGGTGCTGGGGAGTGAACTCGGGGCACGCTCTCTCTCACTGAGCTACAGTACCAGGCCTTATTTTCATTCTTTCACTGTTAAGAGTCATGTGCCGAGACATATGTAAGTCTTTGTTCATTTTCTTGGGTAGCTAGCCACCTAAAAATGGGATCGCTAAGTAAGGAGAGTCCTTACTTACCATCTATGAAACTATGCTGTTGACACCACTACTGTCTGTGGATAAAGTTCAGTCTCGAGCTCCCCTGCCTCCGTCCTGAAGACTGGATCATGGCCACTGCAGTGCTGTATTGGGGTCTCATGTGACTTTGATTCGCTGTTCCCTGACTGATACTGAGCATCTTTTGGGGGCTGCTGACTATTTCCTTGTATTTATTTGTCAACAGTTTGTTTAGATATTTTGTGTATTTCTTGGTGGTGTTTTTATTACCAACTGGGGAGATTTTATGTAATTAGATGCAATTCCTTTGTTAGATATGGATTTGTAGGCCTTTTTTGCCTGTGGCTCTTTGCTTGCCTGTGTTTTGTTTTTAGTCTTCGTGGTGCTGGGATTGAACTGAGTTCCTTCACTGTTCTAAGCATCCACTGTACCACTGTGAGTGTGGTATGTCTTAGTTTGGGATACTATGACCATGGCAACTCTTATAAAGAAAACATCTAATTGGGGTGGCTTGCTGCCATTTCAGAGGTTTAGTCCCTTATCATCATGATGGGGAGCATGGTGGCATGCAGACAGACGTGGTGCTGTAGGAATAGTTGAGAGTCCTACATCTTGCAGACAATAAGAAGTCAACTGAAAGTCACACTGAGGAAAGCTTGAGGAAAAGAGACCTCAAAGCCCGCCCCCACAGTGACACACTTCCTCCAAGGCCACACCTCCTAATAGTGCCACTCCCTTTGGGGCCATTTTCTTTTAAACCACCACAGTATGTTTCTCTCTATGCCTCTCTGTATTATATATACATAATACTTTGTGTTCTGTTTCTTATCAGTATCTTTCAAAGATCAGAAATCTTAATGATGTCCAAATTTCACTTTCCTTTTATGGCTTAGTGCCTTTTATCTGAGAAATTTTTGGCCTTCCAAACTAATGATTCCCTTTTATGTTTCATTTTTCTAGATATGCTGAATGGTTTTATGCTAAAGGTCTATGATGGGTTATTTTTGTGTACTGTGAGGTGTAAGATTCAGGGTTATTTTTTCTCTGCTTGGCTGGTCTAGCACTACTTCTTGAAAAGGCTTGTCTTCTCCATTGAGAGCTTTAAGATCGCTTGGCCCTGATGATACATATTTAGCATGGTCACTGTACCTGAAGAAGTCTTGGAATCTCATGAAAATTATATTAATCTGCCCATTTTAAATTTTTTTCTGCATTTTCTGGGTCCTTTGACTTTTTATATACATTTAAAAATCAGTATGTTGCTATAGAAACAAAAGTCTTGGAGGGATTTTGAATCTGTAGATCAATTTTGAAAGAACTGGCACCATATATATATATGTATGTGTGTGTGTGTGTGTGTGTGTGTGTGTGTGTGTGTATAAAATAGAACAATAAGCACCTTTGTTACATGAGCTAAGAATGATACTTTACTTGCTCGGCCACACTGGCCTGGTCTTGAGGCAAAACAGGCAAGAAGCTTGCCCTGCTGGAACTGCTCCTCCAGAAGACTGCTGATTTGGCGTTCTTTTTCTTTTCATCATATTCCTTTTGGAGTTTCTTTGATCGTTTTTTGTTTAATATTTCTTTCTCCTCAGGAGTCAGCTTGGCCCCCTTCTTGTGGTCCAGGGGCAGCGCATAGTGAGACTCATACCACCGTCGGTGTGGTGTGCGGTCGATAAGCACAGCGCAGTTCTTCACCAGGGTCCTGGTGCAGACCAGCTCGTTATGGATGCATTGTAGACAACATCAATGATCCTTGTTTTGCAAGTACAACGCACAGAGCCCCAGGAAAAGTTCCCCACATCCAGTCTTAGGGCACGGTACTTCTTACTGCCTCTGTGAACTCGGACTGTGTGTATACCATGAGGGCCAATCTTAGTGCTGGCAGCAGGCTGTCCCAGCTCATCCTTCCGCCTCCTCGTGGTAGGGCTTTCTCCTACCCCTAGTCTTGCGGCAATGGTGCCCGTTGTCTCAAGAGATGCCCGTCACTTGGCACTGGCTGGAAAGAGGAAGCGCAAAACTTCATGGTCCGGTTTCTAAAACGCAGCCCTGCCTTCTTTTCCTTTCACTCTTTTTTGTTTAACTGCATGTGTGTGGGGCTGTGCACATGAGTGCAGATGCCCGAGGTGCCTGGAAGAGGGCACTGGTGAGTCACCTGATGTGGCAGCTGGGAACTGAACTCTGGTCCTCTGAAAGAGCAGCAAGCTCTTAACTGAGCCATTTCCCAGCCCCAAGAATTGACATGTAAATGAGGTTGAGGTTTCCAAGTGGAACATGGCATGTCTCTAGGTCTTCATTTTTTTTCTGAAATATTTTACTTTCTGGTATATTAGTTGGATAAATTGATTACAAAATAGTTCATGTTTGGAGTTATTATATAGTATTTGTAAATTTTCTTATCGTGATAAATATACATATCAAAACTTTTCACCTTAAGTAATAGTTAACATTAGAACTTAATTTCTTGCTGTCATCACCAGTTTCTGATGTTTTAATTATCATAGTTTCTGTACGCATTAGTCAGTAAGTTACTGTTACTGCCTCTCTGAAACCCTGGACATCTGTCTCCTCCGGTCTTAACGAATCTGCCGGGTCCAGATACCTCCTCTAGGGCAGAGTCACACAGCATTTGTCTTTCATGCGGTTCTAATTCCGTGGTCCCTCAGGTTGCAGTGGGTCGGAGCTGCCGTTCTTTGTGAGGCTGAGTGTTGACTGAGCCTACAGAACGCCTTTGGCTGGCCCCGTCACCTGCTGACAGACGCCGCGCTTGGGTCCTGTCTGACGGTGGTCAGGAGTGCCGTGGGGGAGATTGCTGTGGGCATGTTTGAGTGCTTGCTTTTAGTCATCTAGGTGTACACCTAGGGGTGACACTGCTGGATGAGATGCGGATTGTTTGCGGAACATTTGGAGGGATCACCAAACTGCTTCCCAGGGCAGCTGTGTCCCGGTTGTGTCCTGCTAGGACCAGAGGAGATGCAGGCCTTCCACATCCTTGCCAACTCTTTATCCCACCCCTTGCTTTCAGATGATAAGTTGTTCTAGTGTGTGTGAAATGATGTCTCACTGTAGTGTAGACTTGTGTTTCCCTAATGACTAGTCATGGTGGAGCATCTTTTCATGTGCTTATTGGCCATTTATTACCATCTGTGAGGAATGCCTATTTTGCCTTTCTAAGAACAGTTAGGCAGGGGTGTGTGTGTTGAGTGTAGGCATTCTCTCCCTCCCCTCCTGAACCTAGGCCCCCCAGCATGTTAAGCACATCTTTACCTACTGCGCTCCAGCCTTTCTTCAGCCTCCCAAATGCTGGGATGCAGAGGGACAGGCTTGAACACTTAGGTTTAAGAGAAAATAATTAGAGAGAAATGCTGTTTTTCCTTCTGAGAAACCAAGTATTGGGAGCTAAGAATATGGTCGATAGTCTAAGGTCTGTCGTAGCAAAATGAGGATCAGGGTCAAAGGTAAAGGGTCAAGTGCAAGTGAGGGGTGAAAGTGCAGAAAGGTCTGTAGGGGCCTGGTGGGAAGAGCGGTGTGTGTGTGTGTGTGTGTGTGTGTGTGTGTGTGTGTGTGTGTGTGTGTGTGTGTGTGTGTGTAGTCAGGAGGAGAGGGGGGAACAGCACACAAAGCAGACGCAGACAGACAGCACTTGAAGAACAGGCAGCTGAGAGCTTCTGAAACTCATCTGTTGACACCGGTAATTGATCTGGGTGGTAGTTACGTGAGTGTGCTTAACTTCCCGCGAACGTGTTGACTGCCACACTGCACTTGTTTGACATAACAGTACGCGTATTTCAGTGAAATTTTTAAGTGAATTGAGATATTCATAGATAAATCGTGAAAAAATGTGACTGTAGCAGCAAAGTTTTAATAACTTCTGTTATTGATGTGTCAGTATTTATTCTGACTTTGCTTAATTGACCATTTACAAAACCACCAAGAGAAACGGACAAAATTTGCTTTTTGCTTTGTTGGAAATAAAGTCAAAGTATCCCAGGAAACAGAAAGAATGAATGCCCTTTTTTCCCTTCTCATATATTACATCCAACACAGTTCCCCTCCCTTCTCCTCCCAGCCCCTCCCCACCCACATCACCTTCTTCCGGATGCACTCCTTTCCCTTCAGGAGAGGGCAGGCATGAATTCACTTTTAGATGAAATTGTTTTGTCTGTGTCCAGGTGTGTGTGCGTGTGTGTGTATGTGTGTATGTGTGTATATTGTGCCCAGATGTGTGTATATGTGTGTATGTGTGTATATATGTATATGTGTATATATTGTGTCCAGGTGTGTGTATGTGTGTCACCTGCTTGTCGTGGAGATCAGACGACAGCTTTTGGAGTCGGCCTCGCTCTACCTTCCGACCCCCAGGGTTCAAACGCAGGCTGCCAGGCACAGCGCAGCCGCACCTTTACCCACGGAGTCATCTTGTTGACTCAAACTCCTTGTTAATGTGTTTTCAAATGTGAGATAATGTTACTTCAAATCCTGTTTGTTCCAGTCATAAAATAGTTCTTTGTATTCTTAAAAAATAAAATCTTTAAATTTCTCCTTATTTTACAGAAGAACTGTTTAAAATATTCACATGCTTTTTAGTGTGTTTTGTTTGAGTATATTCTCTAAAATTACTCTCTGCCCTTTTGAGTTTTTGCCTTATGTAAATCTTCTGTGATATTTTCTGAGCAGCATGGTATGGTTTTCTATGTGAGTTCTTTGATTTTGTTCCCGAGACTTGGTGTCATGTAGTTAGAGACTGGCTCCAAACTCGTTCTGCAGCCTGCTCTGGGCCTGAGGTCCTAATCTCCTGCCTCTGCAGAACTCTCTGTAATCTGCAGAGTGTCGGGATTACAAGTAGGCCACCATACCTGGCTTTGTAATGTCTTCTTTTATTCTTTCTAAAAGCAACATCTTTTAAGTTTTTAAGTTGGCAAGCAGTATCGATATGTGTAAGATACAAATAAAAGCCTGTTTACTTCATCTGTTTCTTCCAGTAAACCTTACCATTTTGTTAGCAGGAATTTTGAGAGGGTAAGAGGGGGGAACATAGATGAATTAGAGAGAGAGAGAGAGAGAGAGAGAGAGAGAGAGAGAGAGAGAGAGAGAGAGAGAGAGAGAGAGAGTTTGCACACGCCAGAGATCAACCTCAGGTGTCCTTTTTCAAGAGCTATCTACCTTGTTTTTTTTGTTTCATTAAATGTTTTTTGTTGAGAGAGTGCCTTGTTGTGTAGCCCTGGCTGGCCTGGAACTCTCTTGTGTAGACCAGCTGGCCTTAAACTAACAGGGATTCACTGCCCTCTACCTCCCAAGTGCTGGAATTAAAGGCGTGCATCACCACACCTGGCCTATCTTGTTTCATAAAGAAGGTTTTCTCCCTGGAACTCACCAAGTCGTCTAGGCTGGCTGGTCAGCGAGCCAGGGACCCATCTGACTCTGCTTCTCCAGTGCTGAGACTCCAGATGTGCCCGAGTTGTAGGGATGAGCGTGTGGTCCTCGTGCTTACTGTGTGGGTATACTTCAGTGTCCCTACACATGTACGTGTGGAGGCGAGGAGTCTGTTAGGTGTCTTCCTGTGGTGGTCTCCACCGTACTATTTTAATTTTTTTCCTTCATTTTTATTTTATGTGTACGGGTGTTTTGCACGTCTGTACATCACATGCATGCAGTGCCTCTGGAGGTCAGAAGAGTTAGATCCTCCTGCGACTGGGGTTCAGATGGTTGCGAGCTGCCATGTGCCCCTCCACCTTTTGTGGTACAGGGTCTCTCAGTGAACCTAAAGCTCACCACCAGGCCAGGTTGCCAGGGCAGTGACTCCCAAGATCCCCCTGTTCCTCCCAGTGCTGGGATTACAGGTGCGTGCTACTACACCGGCTTTTTATGTGGTGCTGAGGCGCTGTGCTCCGGTCCCCGGCCCGCACAGTCCGCACTTTCCCGCTGAACATCTCCTGGTTTTCTAAAGTAACTTTTCAGAGAATACCTTCTGTTCAGATTGAAACCGGATAAAAGCAAAGTACTTTTTAAGTCCTTAGTTCATTTGCTGAGAGCATATTAGCCAGTTAGAATTTTACATGAAAATAAGCTAGAATTTGAGAAATGTCTGTATAGTGTATAAATTATAATACCATTTTCTCTTTCAGATTTTACATGAGATTGTGCCATCTCATCCACTAATGTTAGAATTCCATATGTTGCTTAGGAAATCAGGTAAAACTGTGTTTTATACTCATTTGTGCATGTAGACTAGAGGGAGGACCAGCCATCCATGGTCCAGGGGCCACGTCTACTCATCTCCTTTTCTCACAAGCTAAATTCACTTGCACCCACCCCTCCTGGAATGCTGGTGGCTGCTTTGGCTTTATGACTGTAGAACCTGAAGCTGCAACAGAGATTCCACATCCACAGCTCACAAAGCTTAAAATGCGTGCCGTCCGGTCCTAGTGGAGAGACTTCGGAAGCAGGAGGACAGAATGCCCTTCATGTCTATGATTTGCCTCTTGTTAACCCCTTGAGGGCTGCAGTGCAGTATAGTAAAGAATGTATGTCTTAGAAGGAAGTCAGCTTGTTTAGGTCAGTTGCTCAAAGTCTGTAGGTCTCAACCCAGATATACCAAAAATGCCAAACAGGGTAGGTGGTATTTAAATAGAGGGGTATAACTCCAGAAGAGGCTCGCCACCTTAGTCATTAACCTTCAGCTCAGCCCAGGACAGTGAGCATAATGAATCGTTTTAAAGAGTTAACCAACCAGAAGGCTTGCGGTTTATGAACCGCTTCGTTCACTTGGTGGGTCGTCTTAGTTCTGTGCGCCTCTCCAGTGCCGCCTCTAAGCTTGGGCTTCTGTGACCATTGCAGAGACAGAAGAACACCGGAAGCTGGGCTTGGCTGTGCTGTTTGAAGTCCTGGATTTTGCTGGATGCACTAAGAACATAACTGCCTGGAAATACCTAGCACAGTATCTGAAGCAGACACTAATGGAGTGCGTGAGAAACAGCATTCATCACTGGTTTATCATAAGTATTCGTCGCCACATTTTAGCTGTTGCTTTTAAAGTTTTTAACTTCATATTTTTGCATTTCCTCCTGTATAAGATCTCTAGCTCTTTTTTTCTGAGGATCAGAAGCTAGAAGATACAAAATTATAAGCCTAGTACACATAAATTCTGTGCATGTGTTTCATGGTAGCAAAGTCAGCACTGCATCTTAATGTGCATCTTTTTATTGATTTTGTGAAACCTTGTGCTTATAACTTTTTGTTTTTTTGGTTTTAATATTTTTATTTTATAATTAATTTTACATGCATCTTAAAGTGATGCTGCACCTACCCATGCATATTGCCAGCACCACATTCTGGGTGTGAGAAAAGATGCGACCCTGCTCACATGTACTCCGTATGTGAGAAGAGAGGCCTCCAGAGTTAAGCTTTACTTGAATGCTCTCTCTAGTTTGGGTGGTGAGGAAATCCCGTACTTGAGGATACGTGCTTCGGGAGTAGAACTGACTTTACCCTGCGTTAGCCACTCTAGTTGTGGCCTGAACCAGGGATATGGGGCCTAAAAATGAGGCAGACTAAGGTCTCACGCACTAGCCAACTTTATTCAGAGCATCAGACAGTTTATACTCTGAGGGTTAAGAAGAGTCACCCAGTCACAGGGACAGGATACATGTGGAAAAACATCTTTCCATAGAGGCACATGAGTAGCAACCGCTGAAATAAACTCGTTCTTACCCGCTGTACCCAGAGGGGCATGCAGACACAGCCCAGGAACAGTTCCGTGATTTTTAAGAAACCGAGGTCACAAGTCTTGTTTTCTTGGAATTTTCTCACAAGCACTGGGAATTCCCCTCACACCACTCTATTTTTGGACCATGTTTCGTCAGCCCTGCAGATAGAATGCTGGAACTAGGTGGCTTTTACAGAGAGATCTGAAGACTTTTTTTTTCTTTTCCCCTGAAGAAGTTCTGGTAGCAGAGAAATCAGGTGAAGGAGCAGCAGCTTTGTGTGTGGTGAAGCCCTGTCTCCTTGTTCCCGGTGTCCACCTGCTGTTCCCTCACACGGTGGTGCGGGAACCCAGGCAGCTGCTGTCTGCGGCTCCTAAAGGCACCCGTCAGTTTGTGACTGAGCACCTCGTGCCCCGGGCCCGGTGCCCCCCCTCATTGTAATGGAGTCTGAAGAGTGCGTTCACACTACGGCAGTGTGATTGTTGGCACCGTCATGTCAGTCACTTTACAGATGGAAAGTTCCATGTAAACCCTACCGGGCCATGGGGTTCCTGAAGGCCAAGACATGCACTGGTCACATGTTGGCTCTCCGGTTCTACCACAAGGGCTGCCAAGGTGTTGAGTACACATTACTCAGTTTACGCGGCACACTGTTGGTGACGCTTAGTTTGCTTGGCTTAGCACCAGGCTTTTGTATTTGTAATAATGGCATCTGAATTGGCATAGTAACTTTGGTCGCATTTAATTGTATCTAAGGCTGCACAGTACCTTTTAAGTGACTATAATAACAGCTAACAGTTACTGCGTAGCAGCACTGTGCCAGGAGCTTTATGGGGGATCTGCTGCACTGTTGGGCTAGTTTGCTCCTAATAAAAATGCTAGAAAATAGCCATTTCCACCATGGAAGAAATTGAGGCTCAGAAAGGTTTGCGGCTTGCTCAGGAGCATGTGATTGGAGATGGAGGATCTGAGAGTTGCAGGATTTGAACCCAGTGTCCATGCTGTTGAGCACTCTGCTGAGACAGAACAGAGTGAGCATGGGCTTGCCCCCTGCTCCCGTCATGGCCATGCTCAGGAGTTAGTCCGGGAACTTCTCCGCTGTCGTCTTAGAGACTGCTCACGTTCACTTCTCATGACAGCTTTCCATGAACTGACTTGTCCTTTTCACGCGTTTCCTTCCAGAAGCCGTCCGGCGTGGGTGGAAGAAGAGTGGAAATCTAGGAGAAGCTGGTGGCCGGCCTTTCACTTCAGCTTCTTCTGGGCAAAGAGCGACTGGAAGGCAGACACTGGCTTGGCTTGTGAGAAAGCGTTTGTAGCGGGAATCCTTTTAGGAAAAGGTCCGTGGTTTTCTTCTCTGTTTATTTGGATGTAGCAGAAGCTAGAAAGAGGGCCCAGTTGTTCATCTTGTCCAGTATGATGCTTAGGGGGTTTTAGATGCTTGAGAAAGGACTGGGATGAGAGTGTGAGCCCTGAGCAGGATTGTGATAAGAGCTTAGGAGGGATCCTGTGAACTGTGCGCTTGGCGTCCACGCCCTGACTTGAGTTCGGGGCTTAAAATACACTGTGCAGACTCTGTTGGGCCTTGCTGTGTAGGTTTACTGAGCTTGTGGGCATCTCAGAAAGCACAAGGATGCTCTTCATTGACCTCAGTGTTCTTCATTAGCTTCATGTTATATTCACTCTCCTGTCCTGTAAAGAATGCAATACCACCTATTAATAGCGAGTCTTCTAAAAAGAGGAAACTGGTCTTTCATTATGGGATATTCTGGCCAGTAAAATGCTCGCCTGCTTTGCACCCCTGGCATGGGTGGTGGAGCACAGTAAAATAAGAAAGGAGCCCTGCAGTGATCGCTGGGGAGCCCTGTGCCAGCAGCTCCCGGGGTTTGCCTTTGTTTGTCTTTGTATACCGTGCAGTGAGATCCTGAGGCTCACCCCCACGTGCATCTCTTGTGGAACGAGAATTGGTATGTTTCTTAGAGTTACTAAGAGTAGGAAAAGGTTGATTTTATGAGAAAAGGGATTAATGAGAACAGAGCTGAAAAATGCCATTTCTAATAATGCCCACTGTGCTTCGCTTTCTGAACACTGAGTGCAGTACAGACGGCTCAGGGCACTGAAGGCCCAGGACCGTTTCTAGTCCTCTTACTTGTCACTTAGGTCAAGTCGTGACCTTTGGTGGCCTTCTGTGTGAAGTGCACATTGTACACATGGCTCTTTTCCTTATTTGCTAACAGGATTGTAAATACCAAGTGAACACCTCCTGGAGGGCTCTGAGTTCTCAAGGATTCTAGAAGCATGAGGCATGGCTCCTCGAGAACGGGCACCTTCCTTCCCTTGGGCTTGGTTCTGACACTGAGCTGAGTTTGCTTCTTGCTCTGGCCCTCATCATTACATCCCCATATTCCACCCTGGTCAGCTTCTGCTTTGTCTTCGAGTAGGGGGACAGCTGTCCTTCGTCCCATGCTGTGTGGAACTCAAGGCAGGCCCTGTTCTCTTTGGAGGGAGCTTTCCTCACAGTTAGCAGCCCCGTTCCTTTCCTACTTACGCTCTCACCAAGTTTATACAGTTGTTAGTGTTGGGATAGGGTGAAATCCAGTTTTCTATATAGGTAAAAGCAGAAATCTCACTGCCTTTAACTTCTTCTGTAAAGTAGGATGGTATATTTCTGAATACAAAGGATCATTTGAACCTAGGAATTAATGCAAGCCTGGACAACACAGCTAGATCTGTCTCAAAAGAAACACCACAAATTATTTTAGTAGCACTACAGGCCCCATAGCCCTCATCACTAGCATGTGTCCTCAGGGATGGTAGATGGGTATTGTAGTTATGGTAGATAACCTAGCCTTTTCTTAGGAAAGACAGATGAACGTCAGCTGAGGATATAATAAAATTAATTTTTCATATGATTTGTGATTGCTTTGTTTAATATAAATAATTACAGGTAGGCCTGGTGGTACAGGCCAGTAATCCCAGTTACTTGGGAGGTTGAGATAGGAGAATTGCAAGTTTAAAGCCTGCCTGGGTTACACAGTAACTTCAAGGCCAGCCTGGATTGGTAACTCAGTGGGACCCTTTCTTAAAATAAAAAGTGAAAAAAGAGGCCTCTAGCAGGGACTGAAGAGATGGCCCAGTGGTTACCAGTGCTTGCTGTTCTCACAGAGGATCCAAGTTCAGTTCTCAGCACCCATCCTGGGTGGTGGACGACTGCCTGAACTCCAGCGCTCTCTTCTGCCTCTGCAGGCACCAAAAATAGGTGGTGTGTGGATGCGCACACAAGCATACATAAACAAAATGCTTAAAATCAAAGTAAAAGATGGTGGGGTTAGGATGCTCAGTGAGAGAACGTTTGCCTAGCATGTGCAAGACCTTAGGTTCAGTCCCTCGTACTGCATGCACTCATGGACGGATGGGTGGACAGAAGTCTCATCATAGCAAGCTTACATTTTTCTTTTCGAAATTGACTTCTCTGAAACACTTGACAAGTGTCATTCATCTTTGCCTTGTGAGACTGAAGGGCAGGTAGACTCTCAGGAGCACTAGGCACCTTGGTCAGAATGTGATATCTGTCTGTCCACTGCTTGCTAGAAGACCAGAAGGAACCGTGTTTGATCGTTTCTAATCTGTAATGTATTTATTCTAATCTTCCCCATTCCCGCTTTCTACGGAAAACTTTCTTACTGTGAGAGACGCCACTGTAGCTGATTTACAAGCTGGCATTGAGCGGGCAGCTGGGCTCGGGTAAATTAGCTTTTGGAAGGCTCCTTAATATGTGGGTGTATGTAACATGGGAACAGTGGAGAAGGAGGTGAAGTGTTTGTGGGTGAGCTATGCCTTCGCAGCCAGTGCTCACTTTCATTGGTGAAGCTTTTACGTGTGCATTTTAAAGGATGATTTTAGCCAGAAAGCTGAGAAAGGAGTGTTTTTGTTTCTTAAACAGAAAAAGTGTTTGTTTAGTGGGAGAACTTGGTTCTCAAATAGTTACTTTTTACATTGTGACACAAATAAATCATTAGTGTTCTAGGACTGATGCAAAATTTAAAAGTATAGTATAGTATGTAGTATGTACAGTATGTAGAAATATACTTAATTGATAAATATTAAAACTTTTATTTTGTTTTATTTTTTAGATTGTAGATATTTTCGGTATATTTTAAAACAAGGTCATGAAACCTTGAAGAAGAAAATAAAGCGGATGAAGAAGTCTGTGAAAAAATATAGTATTGTAAATCCAGATGTTTGCACCTAGATTGTAAGTTGTTTTATGGCTCAATGGATATTGAATATGTTGGTTTGATATTTTAAGAGGGTTGTTTAAATTATTTTAAGTGTGTGTATGTGCACGTTGAGGATAGAAGTCAGCAGCATCATTCCTCAGGAGCCTGGCTTTGAGACAGGGGCTCATCTAGTAGGCTGATTGGCTGGCGTGTCCCAGGGACTCTTCTTAGCTCTGGGATTGTAGTTGTGGGCTACCCTGCTCAGATTTTTATTTTTTAATTAATTAATTTATTCATTTGTGTGTGTGCGTGTGTTTATGTGTGTGCACATGTGCAGATGACTTGGCATGAGTATGGTGGAGAATAAGTTGCAGGAGTTGGTTCTCTCCTTCCATCACGTCGGTCTCAGGGATTGAACTGTGGTCGTGAGGGTGACAAGTGACCCTACCCACTGAATGAATCATCTTGTCACCCTGTGTACCGCTCCTTATGTGGGTGCAGTGCTCAACTCACGTCTTAGCCATTTTCCCAGTCCTTTCTTTCTTTATTTTTCTTTATTTTTATTTTATGTGCATTGTTGTCTTGCCTGCATGTATATCTGTGTGAGGGTGTCAGATTCCCTGGAACTGGAGTTAAAGACAGTTTCTAGCTGCCACGTGGATACTGGGAATTGAACCTAGGTCCTCTGGAAGAGCTGAGCCATCTCTCTAGCCACCGCCCATTTTTATATTTTTTTATATTTCATTTTACTCTCAGTTACAGTAAGGGAAATGATCTCACTGCCTTTGCGGTTTGTAAATGTCTATACCTATATTTTTCTTTTTTGTAATATTACATGTACTTTTTTTGTCTTGTTCCCAATTTTTTTATATATTTATTATTTTATTTATTTATTTATTTTTTTTGGTTTTTCGAGACAGGGTTTCTCTGTGTAGCTTTTTGTGCCTTTCCTGGAACTTGCTTTGTAGACCAGGCTGACCTCGAACTCACAGAGCTCCGCCTACCTCTGCCTCCCAAGTGCTGGGATTAAAGGCGTGTGCCACCACTGCCTGGCTTCTTCTTCTTCTTCTTTTTTTTTTTCCATTTTTCTTTATTAAGAAATTTTCTATTCACTCTACATACCACCCACAGATCCTATCTCCTCCCACCCCCTACATGTACATTTTTAAAGGATAATTCTTACACTTGATTTTAGCCGGAAAGCTGAGAAAAGAATGTTTTTGTTTTTTAAACAGAAAAAGGTGTTTGTGCAGGGGAGAACATAGCTGTGGAATGGTTCCTCTTTGTGCTGGCCTGCCTTTGACTGCTGTGTGCTGCATAGTAAGCGCATGTGCTGTGAGATCCTAACTGATCCATGTCCCGTTTACCACCGGGAAGAAAAGTATTTGAGATCTGTTGAGGAGGTGAAGAGAGGCTCAGGAAAGGGCTTCTCCTTCCTCTGTTGGTTTTAAACAGGGCGAGTGGGGCCAGGTGAGGGACCTGTGACTCTGGAGGACTGATTTTGGTCAGAGTGATAGAGGCCGTGGCTTAGCCTACAGGGGCCCGGTGATCTAGGATATGCTTTGCAACTCGGATGTGCCCTCTCCTTTTCTCTTGGCAATGAGAACATCACAATAGAATCTCTACCAGTAAAATAATGTCCCACAGGTACAAAGTAAGCCCCAGTGGGACTGCTTGACCTGAGGCCAATGACGTGTTCCAGGAACATTAGCTGGGCTCTGTAGCGTATTGTGCTAATAAATGCTTCTTCAGAATGATCTTGGCTCTTGTGCAATTATTGTTGAGGTGGCTGGTATTTGGATTCCAGGAAGGCTTACTAGTGTTTAGGTGACAAACCACACATTTTTCCCCATTGGCCTATAGCCCTTCCAGTCTTAAACCATGTGCAATAAAATTGGGCAAGTTAGGCTTTGTCAATAGTTATTATCTCAGTAGTATTTTGTTGGGGGAGGGGCATGTTATCAACAAATAACTTCATAATGGACAATGAAACAAGTGGGTGTTTCTTAGCACCACTTGTAAACCAAGTCGGAGTTAGCACATGCAAAGGACCAGCTTTCCTGAGAGCGGGTGGTTGGATTGCATGATAGTTCTGTGTAAACAACACTGTAGAAGTAAATACCCAGACAGACCTCAGAGTACAGGCCAAGATTAGCAGGACACCACTCCGGAATCTTAAGTTAGGGTTTATGCATCCCCGTGTTTTCTGGGACCGTGAAAGGGAGGTGAGTGGCTGTGGTTCTTGGTTTCTACGCAAAGCTTTACTCTCTTGTTCTGCTTTTGTTTTTTAAACAAGGTCTGCTTGTGTAGACATGGTTCACCTTAAACTCGCAATTCTCTGCCTCAGCTGTTACATGTATATGCTCCAACATCTAGTTTTTCTTTCCTAGAATTTTCTTATCGCATGTTCAGTTAGAGCACTGTGATTTAACGCCTGTGGAAATTCTAGGTCTGCTGACCCTAAAGCCAGTGCTATGAATAATGCCAGGTTTTGTTAGGTAACTTGACACTCCCATTTCTTCATACCAGCACACTTTTGTGTCATCCCTTCTGACCAAGAAGGGGAAGTTAGTCCTCAGAGATGAAGTACCTCTCCCCAACCACACAGACCCTACCTCTCCTCCCAGCCCCATGTGAAGCACTAAGCGGGGTAGCTAGGATCAGAAGAGAGAGGATTCACAGCCCTGAGGCCATTGGCTCAAGCAAACTAGGTCTGTTCTCTCTCTCAGGCTTTTGGAGACTCCCCTCTTTGTGTCCTAGGAGCCCCCATACTGCGTCTTACCAAATTACCACATTTAATTACTTTTGTATTCTTGCCTTTCTCATTAGTATGTTATTGAGGCATAAACATCTTTATGTTCCCACCACCTAACAATGTCTGATTTGGTAAATAAGTGAGTTGAAGTAAATACAAATGTATGGAAGTGACTGAGGGTGTCCTTAGCAAGCTTATGCCAAGAATAGGGTCTTGTGAAACTGTTGGGTTAGTGTCTTACTTAGTGTTGCATTGCTGTGAAGAGACATCATGACCAAACAGCTTACGGAAGAACATATTTAATTAGGTGTTTCAGAGACTTAGTTCATAATCATCATGGCAGGGACCATGGTGGCAGGCAGGCAGGCCTGGCACTGGAACAGCAACTTAGAGTGTGCATCTGGTCCATAAACATGTGCCAGAGAGCCAAAAACTGAGAGAAACTGAGCCTGATGTGGGATTTTGAAATCTCAAAGCCCACCCCTAGTGATAAAACTCCAGGAAGGCCACACCTCCTAATCCTTCCTAAACAGTCCACCAACTGGGAAAAAAACATTCAAATATAACAGCCTGTGGGGGCTCTTCTCATTCATACCACCATAGTTAGTTAGAATCTTGGGTTTTATTGTTACGTTTTAGAGAGAAGGTTTCACTGGGCAGCTCTGGCTGGACTTGAACTTAGATCTGTTGCCTCTGCTTCCCAAGTGCCGGGATTAAAGGGTGTGTTCACCGCACCCGGCTCTGGGTTTTCCATTTGGCAGTGTGTGACTTGGCAAAGTTGCTAAGCATTCTCTTTTAAAATTGGCTTGCTTTCATTTAGTTTGTTGTCTAGGATAGTAGGTAATGGTGGGTCAAGTTAACTGCTAGGTATCCATCATGATTGCATGAGGATCCTTTAAAGAACAGGAGCTAACAGAACTTTAAGTCTCTGCTTTTTCTTAGAAACTTCTGAATGTATATATTTGAGGTAGACAGCTTGGTATCTTGGTAGATGTACACATTGTAAAATGGTTACTATGATCAAGGTAATCCATTACCTCTGCATAGTTACTGTATCTATCAGGATTCTCTAGAGGAGAAGCCGCTATAGAATGAATACATAACACAAAGGGGATTTACTAGTTAGATTGGCTAGTGCAGTACAGCCCGAGTAGCCCAACAGTGGGTGTCTGCACACTGGAGAAACTGAGAACCCTGTGCTAGCTGCTCAGTCCATGAGGCCAAATGCCTCAGCAGTCCTATTCCATTTCTGAGGGCCTGGAGAATTTCTGGAGAGAGGTTGGTCTTCAGTGCACTTTGGAAGCCAAAGAATCTGGGTTCCAACGTCAATGGAGGGTCATTGCAGCGCCATTGGTGGCAATAGGGTACATGCCAGCAATCTACTTCCCAGCAAGGGTGAGGAGGACAGGCAAAAGGCAACCGTTTTCCCTCTGACCTCTCTACCCGGTCCACTGCTGGAGGCTGGAGCCCACTCTGGAAAGATTCTCCCCGTGAATGAATCTTTCTAGGATGTACAATTAAGAACTGCCTAGAAACACATCACTTAGTTGATTCTAGATCCAATTAAGTTGACAACCAAGACATCATCATCACCACAGTTATTGTTTTGTGTGTGTGTGTAAATGTGGTCAGAGGACTTAACATTTCATGTCTTAGCAGACTACAGCTCAGTACATCATTGAATTGTGATCCCTGCTTTGGATTTCTAGCAGTTGCCCTCACATAATTGCAAGAGCAGTATGCATTCACACTGAGCCATCATCTCGAGCCCCCTAGAGTTACCTTTTTTTAATGACTGAAGAATATACACAAATCTTTTTTCTTTATTGACTTATCTATTAAAGGACATTTAGATTGTTTTTCCTTTTAACCATTGTGAATGCTGCTACAGTGAACATAGGAATCCTGTGTTCTAACTCCCAGTTCCTGTTGATAGATGCCAGCTCTACACTGGAGTTTTGAAGAGCCTCTGTGTTGTTTTCAGTAATGAGCATGGTAGGCGGTAGCTGTAGTTTGGTGGGAGAGCATTGGCTATCATACATGAGGTCCTGGGCTCCAGTACTAGCAGCAATACCACCACCACCACCACAACAACAATGATAATATAATAAAAATCAGTTCACATTGCCATCAGTAGTACACAAAGTTCCCTTTTCCATCAAATGCTTGCGTTTTCCTCTTTGATAATCACTCAACAGGTGTGAGACAGCACCTCCTTGTCTTAATTTCCTTTTCTCTGATTCCAACTGTGAGCATCATTCTGTGCACCTGGGAGTCATTTCAGTGTCTTCCCTTAAAAAGCATCTACTTAGGATTCTGCTCGTTTTCATAATCAGGTTACTTGCATTTTTATTACTCATTTGTCTTATATATCCTGACTATTCCATTATCAGATGATTGTATATGAATCTTCCCTCCCAAAACAATCCCAAAGTACCATGGAGTCAGAGGACCTGGTGGGTCTTAAATCCCAGCCCATTGAAACACCTCCTCTAAGGTGCAGTCCCTGTTCTGTAACAGTGGGTAATGGGAGAATGGTAGCCATTGAGTGGGTGCTATGGGGCCTGGTGTATGGATTTTCTTATAAGGGGTAATATTATTGGCTAGTAACATTTTAAAAAAGAAATGATAGGCTGCTAAATGAGCGTCCCCACAGAAGATGTGGAAAGTATCTTCATAGATAGAAAGTTGGCCTTGAACTGGGAGAATAATGATTCACAGTTCCCATCATGACTCTACCCTGAATTCACAGGTCACCTCCCCCATCACTATGGCAATGTTCAGTTAGTGTGCCTTCAGAAGCTAGCTGCAGTTGATACAAGTTTTTTTGATATGAAAAACAAAGTGATTGCTGAGTTTGGTAAATCATGCCGAGCTGTAATTAGAATACTGGATTTTATTGCCATTTGCCCTCTGGTGGGATTCTTACGTATCTCACTGAACCTCTGTGACTCTGCAGGCTTGCCTACATGCTGGTAATGGGATGTATGCCTAACCACCTCTGAGAATTATTTTGAAGATTGGGAGATGAGGTGTGAGAAGATGCTCTGTAGACTGGTGCATGGTATGCACACAGGAGCTGCTTTCCATCATCAGGTTCATCCGTTCAAGAGAGGATCCTGGCCTACACATGGACTGCAGAGAGACCGTAAGCCACAGGAGGACTGTAGCTCAGGAGGTGACCTCATTTGGAGATGTCTGCACGTAAATAAAATAAGGTCGTGTTAGTGGGCCTTAACCCAAATGGCTTGTGTTCTCATAAACAGATGTGCACACAGGAAACGGCATCTGCGCATGAGGCAGCACTTGGAGCAGCACAGCACTGCTCAGCCACAGCTGCAGAGGATGGCTTGAGAACCACCACAAGCTGCTCCCACAGCCCTCAGAAGGAACCAGCCCTGCCAGCACCATGACTCCAGGGCCATCAGAGCTGAGAGACAATAAGTCTTCTCTTGAGAACCTTTCAGTTTGTGTACCTTTTGTACAGCAGTCCAGGCAAACTAACACAGTAATTTACAAATGTGTTTTTCAAAGATGGGTGCTGAGGGGCCACAGTAGCACCATGGCTAGGCTTCTCCTGGACCTCGCCTCCACTAGGCCTGGGTTTTAATGTAGCTTCAGTATCCGTTTCTGCACCCTGTTAAAGCAGGAAGAGGAGCCTCAACCAGTCATGTTCAGCATGACCTCATCCCCTCCTGGCTGCCTGTAAAAGGAGTCTGCAAGCTCCATTTGGGGTCACTGCCATTTTGTTGTCTGGCTGACAGACCCCTGCATGCTGGAATAAACAATGCTCTTGTTGATTGCATATGTGAGTGGTGGTCTTTGTTTTGTAGGGTGTTCTGTGGACCCTAACACTAACGTGATTTCAGCTCTTAGTCTGGTTCTATCAGATAGGTCCAGACAGTTCTCCAGCTCCGTCTGTTTCTAATGGTTCAGCGGTGACATAATTGCCAAGTTTACCTAACACTCTGTTCTTTTCTGCCAGTGCTCTATATCAGACCCCCTTCAGCCTAAGATGTTCAGATGCCGGAGGTCACCTTTCCTGTGAGTCCTCCATGGTACTGTCCTCCCTCTCTATTAATACAATCTGCCTTCCATTATTGGACATTGTTTTATGCTTTCCCCCATCTTAGTTAGGGTTTCTGTTGCTGTGAAGAGACACCATGACCACAGCAACTCTTATAAAGGAAATCATTTAATTGTGACTAGTTTATAGTTCAGAGGTTTAGTCCATTATCATGCAGGCAGGCAGACTTGGTGCTGCTACATGTTGATAGGCAGGCAACAGGAAGTAGACTGAACACTTGGAGTAGCTTGAGTAAAGGAGACCTCAAAGCCCACCCCCACAGTGACACTCTTCCTCCAACAAGGCCACACCTACTTCAAGGCCACACCTCCTAATAGTGCCACTTCCTTTGGGCGCCATTTTCTTTCAAACCATCACACTCCTTCCTCCATCCTCCTATATAGTCCATTTTAGCCCCGAACTGCTGATCCTCCTGCCTCAGCTTCCCAGGTATCTACCACCACACCCAACTTCTCAGAGCACCTTGGAAACATCTGGCTTATTTATCAGTGTTCCTTTTCCTGCATGGCACCTTATATACAGTAATACTTACTTAGTTGACACCGAGGATCTGTTGAAAAATGACATTGCATTGTGTAATTGTATCTGAAATGTGACATTAATCAGGAGTGTGTGTCAGGGTGCCCAGTGGACTGCTGATCTTGCCTTACTAATCTCTGCAAGGACATCTGCCTCACACAGGAAAATCTCCATGTGTTTTTTGTGGCCCAAAAGACCAAGACATAAATGCTAATAAAAGACGAAGAAATTGGCCGGGCGTTGGTGGCGCACGCCTTTAATCCCAGCACTCGGGAGGCAGAGCCAGGCGGATCTCTGTGAGTTCGAGGCCAGCCTGGGCTACCAAGTGAGTTCCAGGAAAGGCGCAAAGCTACACAGAGAAACCCTGTCTCGAAAAACCAAAAAAAAAAAAAAAAAAAAAAAAAAGACGAAGAAATTGTCTTCAGTATGGGAGATGCACATCCCCTCACCTAGGCGCAGGTGCTTAGGAGGCCGTGGTGGCTGTGAGTTCACTTGCTGATGTGGGGCCAAGGGTTACTGCTCCCATCAAGGCTTCCGTAGCAACAACAAGCACTGACCTTTGAGTAAACAGCCCTGTGGAAAGTGCACAGTCACAGTGAATCACACTCCAGCCTGAGCCTTCAGAAGCAGAGGCCGTGCATTTGGCTCAGGGATGGTGTGTTTGCCTAGCGTGTGTGAGAGCCTGGGTTCCAGCCTCAGCTCTGCCAGCAAGCCGGCAGGAGAAAGCAAGATGTAGTGTTGACAGTCACCGTGACCACCCGCTTCTGACTTCCCCTTGGCTTTATGGGTTTTGTTTGTATTTTAAATATTGTGGGGCTTTTAAAATCCAGAGACTTAGCTACCCCTAGGCTCATGGTCTTAATGTCCTCCTGGTAATGGCTCTCCTGTGGTCGGCCAGTGGGAAAGCTGCTTGGGCTGCCCTCTTTAGAAGCACAGCAGGGCCTGGGAGGGCATGGAAAGATTTCTGATAGTTCCATTGGAATCACAGATAGGCTGGAATGAGGCTCAGCCAGGTACTAAACATCTGCACGAACTCATGCCCTCTGGGTTTGGGGCCGTGTGAGTTTGGGGTTCCAAATTCAGCCATTAAAGAACTAAATGGTGGGTATAGTGGCACATGCCTTTAATCCTGGCACTCGGGAGGCATCACTGTAAATTTGAGGCCAGTGTGGTCTACATAGGGAGTTCCAGGCCAGCTGGGGCCATATAGAAAGACCCACGTCTAAAAAGAAGGGGGGGAAAAAGGCCTATTGGGTGACAGAGACACATATGAAGCAAAACAGTCTTAAATATTGATTAAATGTACATGGAGAAGAATGCTTCTAAAGCAGCTGTAGGGCTGGTGTGGTGGCTTAGCAGGTAAAGGTGCCTGCTGCCAAGCCCAACAACCTGAGTTCGATCCCTGGGTCCCATATAATAGGAGGAGAGAATGTACTCCTGAAAGTTCCACACGTACCATGGCTTGCGCGCCCCCGCCCCCCCATGGATGTAATAAAATCAGAGCAGCCATAGATCTGGCAAAAATAAGTAAGTCAGGTGGTGTGTGCTTCCTGGTCTTTGTGATTGCCTGGGACACCGTGATCTGCTTGTGAAAAGTTTGTATGTTGAACCCCGTCACTCTGTGAGTATTAAGAGCCAGGCTTTGGGCTGAAGAGTTAGCCAGCTTTTCCATTACCATGGAAGTGTCCAGGATAATCGGAGGACAGGCTTGTTTGAGCCCACCGTTTTGGGAGTTTCAGCCCGTGGTCCCACATCCACTGCACTTGGGTCTGTGATGCAGCCCCTCACAACCGTGGGGAATGGGGTAGAGTAAAGCTGCTCACCTCCTGCAGCTGGAAAACAGCACAGGACAAGGCGGGGTCTCAGGTACTGCCCAGGACACCCCCTCTGCACCTGATTTCTTTCTGTGAGGCCATGTCTCTGGAGGTTCCAGCACATCCCAATGGTTCTACAAGCTGGTGGGGAGGGACGACAAGTTTTCAATGTATGCATTTTAGAAACTATAGCAGCTAAGGGGTACAGGTCCGTGGTAGGGTGTGCTCAGCATATGTGAGACCCTGAGTTCAATTTTCATGTACCCACCCCCTTGACCTGCTAGGAGGCGATTGGGGTGCTGGAAGGGGGCTTCAGAGGGTGGGTTTGTCCTGTCTCTTACTGTGAGGCTATAAAGATTCCTCACTGGACACTGGACTTTCTGGCTCCTTGATTTTGAGTCCTCCAGTCTCTTAAACAGAAAAACTTATACTGTTTATAACCCAATCAGTCTATGGTATTTTTATGTACTTTTGAGATTGGGTCTCATATAGCCCAGGCTGGCCTCAAACTTGATTTGTAGCCAAGAATGACCTCGTACCTTCGATCTTCCTGTCTCTACCACCTAAGTATTAACTTGACAGTTGCACACAGCACAGTCTGGCTTGTGAGGTACTGGGAATCAAACCCAGGACCTTATGCATGCTAGGCAAGCGCTCTACCAACCAAGCCACCTGCCAGTCTGTGCTATTTGCTGCAGCAGAGTGAAGTGACTGAGTCACCCTCCCTTGACTGCAAGATGGATGACATTTCCCTCCAAGCTGTCTAAGCACACACCAGACGTCCCTCCCTGACGTGTTCCCAGACCCACACCGGCCGTCCTCTGTGCCCTTCCGCACTGCAGGAGCCTGGACGCTTGCCTTGCAGAGAGTCTGCCTGCCGTTGGGACTCTGTGATGTGCTGCTCAGCCTGCAGAGAAACCGTAAACCAGGTGGGAGTTTCCTGGCCCGCTCCCGACATGGTGGGAATTCTGTGCCGTTTGAGGAAATCACGGCACCTCGGTCACCAGCACCATCACACCTTTTGACTAAGCACCCGTGAGCCTCAGCCACTTGGTGCTAGGATTGAGACTTGCTCCAGCTTTTCTTCCAGGCAGAACTGCCAGGTGAGGGCACCTCTCACTGACATCACTGGGTATGTTGAACCACCGGTCCAGAGAAAGGACTCCACCTCAGTGAACTTGGGGCAGGATGTGAGGGAGAGAAAGAAGGAAGAGAAATTGGGAGCGGGGGAGGGAACTTGGGCAGACTGGGCAGGCCAACCCAGGAAGGCGGCAGTGGAGAATCCCCGAGGCCCAAATGCTGGGAAAACATACCAGCCCACAGGCTGTTCCTGGTCGTCCGGGCCCATGGCTGTCTCCTGGCATTTTCTACCTGGGCCTCTCATTCTTGGGCTGGGTGGTCCTGCTGCAGGGACACCCCCAGTGCTTGGATTATGGACCACCCTTCCGTCCTTCTCTCCACCTGGAGTTTTGCTCTGACTATGACTCCTTCGGCTGCTGCGATCAGCGCAAGGACCACCGCATCGCTGCCCGGTACTGGGACATCATGAACTACTTTGACCTGAAGGGCCACGAGTTGTGTGGAGGTTACATTAAAGACATCCTTTGCCAGGTGGGTCTGAGTCTAATCCTATGAGGAGGAGAGAAGAGCAAGTTTGGAAAAGGGCTTTCTGGCTTTAGGGTGCAGGGCTGAATGGCAGGCAGATCCTGGGCTAGGACGTTCTTGCCAGGTACCTCCCTGGAGAGCTGGAGGAGAGAGTGTACGCTGGCTCTCCGTGCTCCGTGCTCTTCCCTCTGGGGTTTTTCCCCAGACAGCAGAAGACTGAGAAGTATTCATGGAGTTCTCAGTGCAGCTGCTCTGACCTGCCTATAGGGACCAGAGAGCTGGGCACAGCGTTCCTGTGGCATTTGAGGATCATACAAGGGAGGGAGTGGTGGCACCTGCGGGGGGGGGGGGGGGGTGCCTTGCAAAGGGGGCTTCTTCTGTGACAGTGGTGGGGTCAGGGTTGGGGTCCTGTCTGCAGAGCTCCTGAGCTGGATGGAGAGAGCCGCAAGTTGCTGGGAGGTGATGACTCAGAGTTTCTCTTCTCCAGGCTCACCAGCAGCCAACATCCACACTTGGGAGGCATCACCGTAGGTGAGCTGAGATTGAAAACACGATGGGGCGGGGGTGGGGGTGGGGTGGAGAGGAGCTGCTGTTAAGAAAGCAGCACTCTAGTGATGGGACAGAAGTCCAGGCTGACCTTTGACCTGATGCCTTCCAGGGTATGTTAGAGCTATGATGTGGCTGTTCCAGGCCTTCTTTTCAACGATGACCACTGTTCCCAAGAATGCTGGCCTCCCAGCTCTATGCATGGGCACAGACATCCCAGGCAGGACATAGTGCAGTCTTACTCAGAGGACAGCCGGCTTGGTGGCATTGCCCTGGGGCTGTGCTCTCATGCCAGGGCACCATCCCTTAGCTGTTTCCTGGAGACTTGTCTCTGAGATGAGCATGTGAGGTGTGTGTGTGTGTGTGTGTGTGTGTGAGAGAGAGAGAGAGAGAGAGAGAGAGAGAGAGAGAGAGAGAGAGAGAGAGAGAGAGAGAGAGAGAGACAGGGTCACAGGGTCTTGTAAGATTGGAACTCCCTGATTCAGGTAGGTGGCTGGCTAGTGAGCTGTAGATAGCCTCTGTCTCTGCTCCAGTGCTGGGGTTACAGACCCAGTGCCAGGCTGGGGTCCAAATGCAGGTCCTCATGCCAGCAAGCCTCTTCAGTGACCGAGCGGTCTCCTCAGCCCCAGACTTTGGGTTTTACAAATAGCAGGGACACTTTATTTCTGAGATGCCCTCTACTGAATACCCTCCTCCCTTCCATGTCCTCTCCAATTCAGAAAGCCACATTCAGCTGCTCCCTTGTTGTATTGAACTTGAAGAAGAATATAACCTGACTTTTGTCTATTCGTTTAAGTAGACAAGGCCATTTCCCCCCACCACGTGTGGTCTATACCTGAAGTGATTCCGCAGGAGTCAGGTTGGCTTCAGGTTTCAGGACCTCTTGATTACACCACACCAGAGTTTGGTACCAGCATCATGTCTGCCCCATTTCTGCAGTGGTTTTCTGAACTCCAGGGAGTATGAGCTCCGTAAGAAGTTGACTGCACTTTGCTCACCGCTGCTCGTGGGCCTTGCACACGGGAGAGGTGCAATGGTGCACCCACACAGCAGAGCTCTTCCGGGCCTGAGTCTCTCCCCCTTGGAGAAACACGGGCTTGGTTCCTGAGATGAGTCAAAACAACTCTGGGCTCTAGATGGCTGCCTTCGTGTGCCAGGGTGATGGCTACATTCCCGCTGCCAACTTCTGTTCCCGAGTCTGTCACCGTTTCTCTCCTTCTCCCTTTGCTTCGCTCTCCAAACGGACGGGGCTGGGCTGATACTAGAGAGTGGGCCATTTTGCTTTTGTGTATCAAAAATGTGGGTCCTAGAGAAACGATTAACAGCAGTTTGTAAGCAAACCTCCAGAATGCCGATACCCTACTAGACCGTTTCTCCTTTTCTTTGCCTGTTCGAACTCTGGTGGAGCTTCCTGTTCTTCTTCCAGGAGTGCTCTCCTTACGCAGCCCACCTCTACGATGCTGAGAACCCTCAGACCCCCCTCCGGAACCTCCCGGGCCTCTGTTCTGACTACTGCTCTGCTTTCCACCACAACTGCCACGCTGCCATCTCCCTGCTGACCAATGACCGCAGCCTCCAGGAGTCCCATGCAAAAGATGGCGCTCGCTTCTGCCACCTCCTCAACCTGCCCGACCAGGACTACTGCTTCCCCAATGTCCTGAGGAACAGTCAGCTCAACCGCAACCTGGGAGCGGTGGCTGAGGACCACCAGGGCTGCCTGCAGCTCTGCCTGGCCGAGGTGGCCAACGGGCTGAGGAACCCCGTGGCCATGGTCCATGCTGGGGACGGCACCCGCCGCTTCTTCGTGGCCGAGCAGGTGGGAGTGGTGTGGGTCTACCTCCCCGATGGGAGTCGCCTGGAACAGCCCTTCCTGGACCTCAAGAGCATGGTGCTGACCACACCGTGGATTGGGGATGAGCGAGGATTCTTGGGGCTGGCTTTCCACCCCAGATTCCGCCGCAACCGCAAGTTCTACATTTATTATTCGTGTCTGGGCAAGAGGAAGGTGGAGAAAATCCGGATAAGTGAGATGAAGGTTTCTCTGTCTGACCCTAACAAAGCGGACCCCAAATCAGAGAGGTGAGACAATCCCGTGAGAACCTGGAACCGTGTGTGCTCCCAGATGATGCCCATCCGTTCTTGGGGTGATAGAAAAGGAATAGACCTGGTGTCTGAGTGCTGGCCTAAAATCTTAGGAAAACAGGCTGGGCAGTTGGCTCAGGGGCTAAGAGCAGCTGTTGTTCTTGCAAGGACCAGAGTTCAGTACCCAACACCCACGCAACAGCTCACAACCATCTGTAATTCCAGTTCTGAGGGATACGACCTCCCCCTTCTGGCCTCTGCTGGAACTGCATGCAGGGGGAAAAAACCCCGATACTTGCAGGAAAAAAAGTAATACACATAAAAACATGTTGAGAAAAGACAACCTGGGTAACTCAGTAAAGCATCCTTATGGGGTATAGCCCTTGCTTAAATATCCTAGTTAGAGTCATGCTTAACTTGTGTTTACAAAGGAGAAGCCAGGACTGGCAGCCAAAAGGAATTCTAAAGTGATGATAGATCATATATCAAACACAGTAGCCTCTAATTGATTGTGTGGCCACGAGAAATCAAACCCTTTACCTTTAGTGTGGGGTTTCTCACTCCCATGGGAGCCATGGCACAAGGCCATACGGCTATTGATGCACGGTTAGATGGTGCTGTGGTTTCATTCTGCTGCTGTGACAGGTCCCATGACTAACAACTTAGGGGAGGGAAGGATTTATTTGACTTATACTTCCAGGCCACAGGCCACCTCTGAGGGAAGGTAGGCCTGCTTGCTACTCCATACGGCATTACCTCCAACTGAGGAAATCCTTACACTGTCAATAAAGACAGCGGGAACCATGGAGGATGCTGCCTGGTAGCCGGTGTATACTCAGCAAGCTTCTTTATACCGCCCAGGACCACCTGTCTGAGGATGGTGTGTCCACAGTGGGCTGTGCTCTCCCACGTCCGTTAACTGTCTAGATAGTCCCTATAGACACGCCCACAAGGCAATGCAAGGAGGCAGTCCCTCCCGAGACCCTCCACTCAGATGACTCTGGACCGTGTCACGTTGCTCACCAGGACAGATGAGACACTAGTTCTAGCCGGCTCCACCATCACCTTTGTCTCTCCATCACGCCGCCTTCTCCCGTTCTTTCCCCTTCCTGCCCTGGCCCTTTTCCCATTATTATAACATGAATCTTAAAACTTCTTATTAATAAAAATCAAACCTGAGGCCAGTTATTGGGGTGAACGCTGGGAGATCAGAGAGACAGAACAAGCCACAGCTAACCTCACCTCGCCAATTCCTCAGCTGATCCTGTTTCCTCAGACTGGAAGCCTCTGAGTCCTCATCCCAAATGAACCTCAGCTGACTGCTGCTAAAATCCTAAAAGCTTAACCAGCCAAATGCTTAACCAGGCCAAATGCTTCCAGTTTCTGGTCTTCACGCCTTATATATCTTTCTGGTTTTGCCATCACTCCCTGGGATTAAAAGCTCACTTCTTGGGATTGAAGGTGTGTGTCACCATGCCTGGCTGTTTCCAATGTGACCTTGAATTCACAGAGACCCAGAGGGATTTCTACCTCTGAGATGCTAGGATTAAAGGTGTGAGTGCCACCATTTTCTAGCCTTAGTATCTAGTGGCTGTTCTGTCTCTGACCCCAGATAAGTTTATTAGGGTACACAATATTTTGGGGAACACAATACCACCACACATCATAGACAGGCTAAAGGGTTGGAAAGAACAGAATGACCTGCTCCATCTGCCTTTCTAAGGAAGGAATGGGGAGTTCTGCTGGGGTAGAAGGCAAACCCCAGCGAGGGGTGGCTGTTACCCTGGCTGTGTCTCAGCTTGCGAGGTCATGGTATGAAAGAGGAAAGCTCTCTGGGGAGGCAGCTCAGTGGCAGACGCTTGCCTGGCTTGTGCAAAGGCACTGGGTTCAATCTTTAGTACTGAAAAAAAATTAAAAGATTCACATAGGAATTACACCAGGAAACATGGGGACAGTGCCCCAATCCACCTATGCTGTGGTCCTTGGAGACTGAAGCCAGGCTTGGCTAACTTTGCAGACCTCCGAGGCTTGGGCCGGCCAGCTTCTGGGTGTCTCGAGAGCATGTAGCTTCAGCCTTGCCAAAGCCTAACCTATAGTTTCTTTTTCTCTTCCAGGGTCATCTTGGAAATAGACGAACCAGCCTCAAACCACAATGGGGGACAGCTTCTCTTTGGCCTGGATGGCTATCTGTACATATTCACTGGGGATGGAGGGCAGGCTGGGGATCCCTTTGGCAAGTTTGGAAATGCTCAGAACAAGTAAGCTGGATGGGGGCTGCGCCCCTGTTCCTTTTGAGTGTACCTCTGGTTCAATGTTCTTTCTGCCAGAGTCAAATTTAGATCTAATCCCTTTCTCTGGGAGGAGCCGGTGGGAGGAGCCAGTGGGAGGAGCCGGTGGGAGGAGCCGGTGGGAGGAGTCCGTGAGAGGACCCTTTGGCTTTCTGCCCTATAAACAGTACAGAATATTTTTCTAGCTAATATTATAAATGCTTAATGTAGCCAGGTATGGTGACGTACACATTTAATCCCAGCACTTGGTAGGCAGAGGCAGGTGGATCTCTGTGAGTTTGAGGCCAGCTTGGTTTACACAGTGAGTTCTAGGACAGTCAGAGCTACAGAGTGAGACCCTGTCTCAGTAGATAGATAAAGAAAGCAAATATTAATATAACTACTACAGTGCTGTGTAGAAAAGAATTTAAAAATTAAATGTATGTTATCAGGATGCTCTATGACAACCACCATCTAGTTTGGCTTAAGAGTAGTATTGAGCAGTGTGTCCCAGTCTCTGTAGTAGGTCCCGAGACACATGAGAAGCCAGTTAATAAGAAGAGCTGATATATAGTGAGTGCCCAGTATGTTGACAGTGACTGCTTCAGTCAGAACTTGTATATTATACTTGAGGACATGACGTGCTTCAAGGGCAAGAAAAATGCAATCTGTTATGACATCAGTACCAGGCCTCCTGGAAACACGTATGAAAAATTCGCATCAAGTGTGGGATTATGGTTTTCCCTTTACAGCCACGAAAAAGAATCACAGTAGGTAAATGAGGGACCCTGGGGCTGGGACACGCGTGTCAGAGCCCATCCGTGCCATTCTGCCCTTTGCGCCCAGGAAGCACTTCCTCCCACTATTTGTAGGAGTAAAATATTAACGTTAATCACACTAAGCTAGTGTCTGCTGAAATTCAGGGATTTCACCAAGAACCATGTGCCTAATAGCTCATTGAAAAGTATTACAACAGCAATACCACACAGTGTTCCTTACCTCCGCGATAGGAGAGTGCGGCCCAGCAGTCAAACTCCTCATTGGAAGAGCCTCTCCCCCCCCCCAAAAAAAGTCTATTCTTTTTCTATCTGGGGAAAATGAAAACCATTATTTATTTTCAAATTTATAATATTAGACCAAATTGGAAAGCACCCGTCATTAAGGTAGAAAACAAAAGCTGCCGTTTACTTAGGGTCACGTGGTGCAGGATGGCGTCATGTTCTCTAGATCTCCTTGAGCCAGAGGTGAGGAACTCTTGAACATCTTGTATAGATTTAAAAGAACAAAGCAGGTCACTTTCCCCTGGATTTCCAGCTCTCCTGGCGCCAGCTCTCAGCCTGTCCTGCACCCACCCCACCCCCACCCCCTTCTCTCCTCAGGACCTTTGCAGGTCTTGCTTGTGTCCTTGCTCACCCAGGGCCTCTTTCTCTGCTTTTGTCTTTTAGAAGCTCCCTGCTGGGGAAAGTGTTGCGGGTTGACGTGAACGGAGCAGGCACAGATGGCCGGCGGTACCGAGTGCCCTTGGACAATCCCTTTGTGTCTGAGCCGGGTGCCCACCCTGCCGTCTACGCCTACGGGGTCAGAAACATGTGGCGTTGTGCGGTGGACCGAGGGGACTCTGTCACCCGCCAGGGCCGAGGGCGCATGTTCTGTGGGGATGTGGGCCAGAACAAGTTTGAAGAAGTTGACCTCATCGTTAAAGGCGGGAACTATGGCTGGAGGGCGAAGGAAGGATTTGAATGTTATGATAAGAAACTTTGTCGAAATGCTTCCTTGGGTAAGCAAGAGGGCATCTGGGCTTTTGAATGAGTTGACTAGGTTGGCAGCGGAGGTGGGGGGAGCACAGCCCGAGTACCCTGAAGGTTGTCTCCATGGTAACTTGTTGGGGGGTGGGGGGTGGGGGTGGGGGGTTGGTGAGGGTGGGGTTGGGGTGGGGGGTGAGGGGGTGGAGGTGGGGTGGGGGGTGAGGAGGTGGGGGTGGGGAGTGGGGGGGTGGGGTTGTGGGGTGGGGGTGGGGGTGTGGGGTGGTACCTCTGCTGCCCCAGACAGTGGCACCAGACACACCGTGGCCGTCCTTGTTAGAAAGTCCATCTCTGCTGGGTGTGGTAGTACTTGCCTAGAATCCCAGTCCTAGAGGCAGAGGCTGGAGGATTGTGACCTCAGGGCCAACTTGGGCTTCATAGGGAGTTCAAGGCCAGCTGGGCACCCTGCAGGGGGTGGGGAGTTGCTCCCTAACGTTAGCGGATCAGGTGTTTTCCTATATCGTTCTGTCTCTATGTGGCCGCTGTACAAACACAGAGTTTTAAATGGCTACTGTGTGACTTGTTTTTGTTTCTGCTTCTTGAGACAGGGTCTGAATAAGCCTGAACCGACCCTGACCTTGAATCGGTGATCCTCCAGCCTCAGCTTCCTTAGTCCTAGGAACGCCTAGCCTTTTCTTTTTCACAAAGCCCTTCTCTCTGTAGCAACTCCCTTTGCTCACATCCCTGGAACACTAGCTCTGTTTTGTGGAATGGAATGTTGACCAACTCTGGAACAGAAAATAAAGCCAACTGATATTGATTTGGGGCCAGTGAGAAGGCTCAGGAGGTAAAGGTGCTTGATGCCAAACTTGGTGACCCGAGTTGATCCTGGGACCCATGTGACGAAAGACTTGAAGCAGCTCCTGAGAGCTGTTCTCACGACAAGTGCTCACACCCATAAATGTAAAACGTTTTTTAAAAAGATGGATTCACATGGTGTGTGCCAGGCATAATGCATGTACATTTTTGGGTGAGCTGGGGTACAGGAACTAACTGTACTTTAAAGGAGTTCCTTGAGTGGCTTTTCGGCATACTATTTTAAGAACCACTGGTAGGGCTCATTTGATGGCTGCATGCACTAAAAACAGTCTCCCCGTTGGGACATCCACTAAAACGGTATTCCACATACACAAGGAAGAGAGCAGCCCCTCAAAATCAACAATCAAGGGGTATTCTGGGGCTCCACCCCTTCCAAGTTGAAGGCTGACTAGCACCTCTCCCTCTCCCTCTCCCTCTCCTCCTCCTTTTGAGTTAGGGTCTCACATAACCCAGGCTGGCTTTGTGCTTATTGATCCTTCCACCTCCACCCATGTCTTAAGACTTCCCATATGCTAACACCCGAGGACGTGGCCTGAAAGTCTAAGAGGGGAACCAGGTGTCAGGGAGGCTTGCATGCCGTGCTGAGAGAAAACCAAAGAAAAACAACCCAAAAACACTTGATTCAGTTGTCTGTCTTACTAATGGCCCAAAGCTCAGTCAGTCAGTTTCATTATGAAGCCCACTTTTGATTCCTTAGAACTCTCCACTCAGGCAGGATCTCTATTCTTTTGTCTTGGTCCTGACAGATGACATTCTGCCCATCTATGCTTATGGCCATGATGTGGGAAAGTCGGTCACTGGAGGGTATGTCTACCGTGGGTGTGAATCCCCCAATCTCAATGGCCTCTACATCTTTGGGGACTTCATGAGTGGGTAAGGAAGATTTTATTTATTTGCTCATCTATCTATCTATCTATCTATCTATCTATCTATCTATCTATCTATCTATCTATCTATCAATCATCTATCTATCATCTATCTATCTATCTATCAATCATCTATCTATCATCTATCTATCAATCATCTATCTATCATCTATCTATCTATCTATCTATCTATCTATCTATCTATCTATCTATCTATCATCTATTATCTATCTATCTATCTATCTATCTATCTATCTATCTATCTACCTATCTATCTATTATCTATCTATCTATCTATCTATCTATCTATCTATTTATTGTGACAGGGTATTTATTGCTATTCCTGTCTGACCTGCAGCTCTCTATGTAGAACAAAATGGTCTCAAACTCATGGTGATCCTCCTGCCTCTTAGAGGTGTACTTCACCAGGCTCAGTTAAGACCCTATGCTTGTATTTAAGGATCCCTGATTCTTGGTGGGGAAATCACCTCTGGAGTGGAAATACGGATCCCTACACCATAAGGTTTTATTTTTCATCCAGTCGACTTATGGCTTTGCAGGAAGATAGGAAAACCCAGAAATGGAGGAAGCGAGACATCTGCCTGGGCAACGCAACCTGCGCCTTCCCGGGGTTGATCAACACCTACAGCAAGTTCATCATCTCCTTCGCGGAAGACGAAGCGGGTAACCTGTTTGCGTCCTGCTGGGTTGTTCTTCCCTAACCACGGGCACCGGCTGCACGCTGGTTGTCATTGGAACAGTGGCTGTCACTTCTCTCACGGGATCCTTGAGCTGAGTTAGATAGCATGCTGGGTAATTAGTAACCTCAGCGGCAGGTGACACAGCGCCATTTTCAGTGTCACCAGGGAGGAGACGGGTTGACTGTTGATTGTCCCACACACCACCGTGTTGTGGTGAGAGAGCACACCTCCTTGTGAGGGACACCCCGGGATCTGTGCCCTCATCTCGGACTTTGGAGAGGTTCATGTAGTGCCCTTCTGCTGACTTTATTCTAAAACAAGGATGAGAACGTGGGCAAGGCCCAGCGGGTCAGAGTACATGTACGGCCTGTTCTTCTCCTCTTGGATGGTCTAGGGGGAGATTTGTGCATACTGATTGGCTTAGGGTCTTCCTGACTCTGTCAGAGTTTGTAAGGAAAGAGATCTGAATGTAAAAGGTGTACAGGGGGCGTGGGGAGGCAGCAAGGTATAGAATCAGTTAACAGAGTGGCGAGGCGCATGCTAAGGACATCATTATGATTGAAGCTAAGATATGTACTCATGTCTGAGGAACATGTACGCTCCTAAAAACATATGGCCAAAGAACTCATTTTTAGTTTCAGTATTCCATTAGTTAATGTTTCATTTTGAAAGGTTAAAGTTGAACATTTTAAAGAAATTCCACTTTGTTTACCTAAGTATGCACAGGATATTTTATCTAACCAAGCTTAAACGGCAAACACACAGTAAGATGACATCTTAGGCCGGGATGTAGCTCAGCGGCTAGAGAGCCTGAGGTCCTGGGTGCATTCCCGTAATGCCAGTATTTAGGAATGGAGGCAGGAGAATCAGAAATTCAAGATTGTCCTTGGCTACAGGGCAAGTCTGAGACTAATCTGGATATATGAGATCTTGTCTCACAACACAACACACACACACACACAAATGCACACACGTATGCACATGCACACATGTATGCATGCACACACAGAGAGACAGATAGACAGAGACAGACACAGAAACACAGAGCAGACAGAGGCAGAGACAAAGAGACAGAGAGTACAGGAAAAGCAAAGACCAGTATCTGAGAATTATAGATACCTGGGATTCTCTATAGGTGTGAAGCCAGGGCTGTGAGAGTCCCCAAGTTTAGCCCCTTTGCACTTGGGGCTTTGGGGTGGCTGCACAGGAACCCAGCTTGAGGAAGTAATGAAGGCATCCAGTTAGCGCCTTTTCCTTCCTCTCACCTATCTGCTAGATGGATACTTTGAGAAGAACATTCTGTATCAGCAGAGGGTATTTTGGGAAATTCAGGATTTTTAAATAGAAGAAGTCTATATGAGTTACAAATTGGGAATCCAAATCCATAAAGAAGTAGAGAAACCACAGGCTGTCAGGAGTCTGCTCAGTGGAGAGAGAAGATGGATCCGTGCAAGCCATCCGCCCTGGTGCGGCTTCTCTGCTGGATCCTCCCAGAAAGTAGACAGAGCCGGAACCCTAGAGGCTGGCCTGCCTAGAGGTGTGCGTCTTCTGTGCCTTGCTTCTCTGAGGCAGCACAGAACCCTGGCTTCGGAGGTTTGGTTTGTAGAGCCTGTAGGCATCTGTCAGAGGAGAAAACAGGCTGCTTTTGAAAGCAGTCAGACTCCTGGCAAACAAGGCTAGCGTCCCTGGCTGAATTCTGGGAAGGCTTTGCCCCAGGTCAGCCCTGAGGCCAGAGAAGCTGCCCTCAGGCGATCTCCTTTCTTGTGCCTTACTTAGCAAAGCACTTGGCAAAGCAGGCTCCACCTCATGTTCACTGTGCATTCTTCCCCACCGAGACGCTTTCAGACGGGGAGGTCACTGTCTCCTGCTCAGTTGCAGCTTCCGTTTGTCCAGTGGAACTAGACTCCTGCCTGAACTCCTGCCTCAGTTTACTCACAAGCTCTCAGACCTGACTCCCAGTGTAGTGGAAGTGAGGCTGAGTGGCTGGCTGGCCCCCAGCTACCCAGGGGCCACTTTGCAAGCTGACCTAGGTAAGGGCTGGCCTAAGCAAGCATGCTTGCCACGAGTCCCACTGGGTTAGAGTTATCTCTCTGCCTAAAATAGATACTAAGGGGCTGGCAAGTTAGATCAGCTGGTAAAGGTGCCACTGACACCTGACAACCTGAGTTCGAACCCAGGACCTGGGGAGAGAACTACCAATCCCTGCACATTGTTCTCCGACCTCCACACATGATATACATGTATACATGGTATACATGCCCCTCACATTCACAAAATTAACAAATAAAATGTAAAATAGATATTAAAAGGTTAGCTGGACAATAAAATCTGCCCTTTGTATTTCCCCCCTAAAGATAGAACTGGAAATCTAGAGCATGCTCGTAACATATATATTACACAGGCTCTAGTCATGTACCGTGAACTTGAAGTAAGACAGCCCAGCGTCCAACTTTGGAGTTTCTGTATGGTTTGGAGGGTTCTTGCCAGAGAGTGGCCTGCATTCACACAAACTATCGGAAGACAGCTCATTTGATGACATCTGAAGGTGTTTGGCGTTTCGAGTCAGATAGAACAATTTGTAGGATGTGTCCTGACTCCTTGGACCCCTCCTCAGAACAGTTACAGACTATCTTATCAGTGTGGGAAGCCATAGTGTCTTCCGTACTTGTCACTCTGGGTAGCAGACTCGGCAAAGCCTTAGAGCCTCTCACTGCAGAGAAACACATCGTCTGTTCCCCACGGATCTGAGGACAAAAGCTGTTAAATGAAGCCGTAGAATTGTCACATTTGCAGCTTCAGGGCTGTCTTCCGTGAGGCTGACAGAAAGTCACATGAGCCGTGTACATGAATTTAACACAGCGCAATTTGCTTCGCATTGTGTCATGTTGGCAGCGCTGCCGAGGCGCCTCCCCTGGAGATGAGAAGGAGGGGAGGGCTGGGGAGCTGGCTGGGTTGTCAAGTGTCTGCGTGCAAGCGTGAGGACCTGAGTTCAGTTCCCCAACACCCAGGTGAAAACCGGTGTGCCGCTGTAATCACAGTGACGGAGGGGCAGAGGCTGGTGGACCCTGGGAGCTCGGTGGCCCAGCCAGCCTACATAAATTGTCAGGTCCTGATTCCACAAGAGACCCTGTCTCAGAAAATAAGGTGGAGAGCAGTCGAGGAAGAGACTTAGAGTCCACCTCTGACTTCTGCCTGCTGTTGCATACATGTGCACACCACACATACGAGCATATACATGGCCTCCCTCCCCTCCCCCACACAAAGCGCTGGTAACTGGTTGTTACTCTATGCTTCTTTGAGGCACTATGACTCTCTCTTATAGACGAATGACTAGCTGGGTATGTGTGTAGGTTGGGAGGTCACCTGGGGTAGCATAGCTCAGAACTGGTGGTATGAGAATTTGTGTCTAGAATTACCGACATAACATTGGAGCCTAGGCTCACCTTCAGACACAGCCATGCTCCTCACAGGCAAGTGCCACGCCAGGTGAGACCAGGGAGCGTCTTCGAGACAGGAATGAAGATGTGTCCTGAAAGGCAAGGACTGGGAGGAACCATGGCCCTTTCTAAAAGTGATCCTGGAGAGTATGCATGGGGTTGTTGGGGATGGGGGTGTGTGGAGAAGACCAGGAAGAAAGGGTGGGGATGCTCACAAAGAAATAAACAACCCAGTGATGGAGAAATGCCAAAACTAGGCTGGGAGGAAACAGGGATGGAGGGACAGAGGAAAGTGACTGGAGGATGGCCCCAGCCTGCACCCAAGCCTCACCTGTGTGTAGGTGGCTGGAGAAGGGGGTGGAGCTTCACTGAGGTGATGTTTCCAGGAGTAAAGAAGTGATGGAGAAAAACCTGCTGGATTCAGCGCGCGCGCACACACACACACACACACACACACACACACACACACACCACACATGCACTTACACACACACACACACACACACACACACACACACACACACACACACAGAGTGACCTCTACAGGGCCTTGTTCTGAGATAGTCTTTGGAGGTTCAAAGGTGAACGTCCCCCCAAGAAGCCTTGTGGTATTGTGTTCCCTAAAATATTGTGCACCCTAATAAACTTATTTGGGGTCAGAGACAGAACAGCCACTAGATACAAAGGCTAGAAAATGGTGGCACTCACACCTTTAATCCTAGCACTCCAGAGGTAGAAATCCCTCTGGATCTCTGTGAGTTCAAGGCCACATTGGAAACGGCCAGGCATGGTGACACATGCCTTTAATCCCAGAAAGTGAGCCTTTAATCCCAGGGAGTGGTGGTAGAAAGCAGAAAGGTATATAAGGTGTGAGGACCAGAAACTAGCAGCATTTGGCTGGTTAAGCTTCAGGCTTTTGAGCAGCACAGTTCAGCTGAGAGCCATTGGGATGAGGACAGAGGCTTCCAGTCTGAGGAAACAAGACCAGCTGAGAAGTTGGCCAGGCGAGGGTAGCTGTGGCTTGTTCTGTCTCTCTGACCATCCAGCATTTCACCCCAATAATTGGCCCCGGGTTTGATTTTATTAATAAGAACTTTTAAGATTCATGCTACAAAGCCTACAGCCTAGTGAGAGGCTGGCCATCAGGAATCCAGAGCTCATCCATGGTGCTCATAGCATTTTAGCCCCATAGCTTCATTAGGCTGTTTTCTGTGTGTCCAGACGTGTCTCCGCCCTGATGATACGGTGTTCTGGTTGCTCACTCCTGTTTCTTTAGGGGAGCTGTATTTCCTGGCCACCTCCTACCCAAGTGCCTACGCACCACATGGATCTATTTACAAATTTGTCGACCCGTCAAGGTGAGATTTGGTGTTGTTTTCTTCTTAGGAATTAGCTCATAGCTAGACCTGCAGATAGGCACTCCCTCTGAGGCTCGTTTCCCCAACCCGAGGTGGAGCTCAGCGGATAGCTGACACATAGGTCTAGCCATTGCTCAGGGTCCAGCGTCGCTTCACTTCACAACTGGGCTCTGCATCTGTGTGATCTCAGAAGTGATCTCATCTGGGAGAGGTGTGGTTGGTCCCCGAGGCTGTAGAGTGTGGCTTGGCACAGGGTGAACCACCCTCCTCCGTGGTCTGTTGCTGTGCACAGCTCTCGTTCTCTGGCCTGAGCAGTTAGTTCAGCCTTTGGAGTACTCTGGGTGGGTGATGGTGCCTGGACAGGGAGCTCTGTCCTTTGCACTAAAGCTTCCAGAGTGAACCTGGCTTCCCCTCCTGTGGTACTTCAATGATCAAGTGTGCCCAGGAGATAATCCCTCTTTCCCAAGAACAGCTGTGAAACACCGGGCAGAAAGCAGTTGTAAACTTTTTTTTTTTTTTTTTGGAGAGGGGAGTCTCGTATTATTGTCTAGGTTGGCCTGGTACTCATTATGTAGTCTTGAACTCAAGGCAGTCCTCCTGCCTCAGCCTCCTGAGTGCTTGGAGTGTAGGTGTGAGCCACAAAGACCGGCTTTTTTCTCCTCTTTTCGTGATGGCATTTATTGTCACTGTGCACCGGGGGCCACAGCAAGCACTGTGCACACACACACCTGTTCACAGGATGCCAAGAAGACAGAAGAGCAAGCCGGTCAAGTTAAGCCACTGGCCTACGTGGGGTGACAGTGACCTCAGAGAGAGGGCTGGAGCAGAGTGGTGGCGGCAGAGAGGACCGGCTGGGAGGTCCAGCTCAGTGCCCAAAGCCCCGCTTGATTCGGGAATTGTGCTCGTGCAGTTTAAGAATGAGTGTGATGCTGGCCAGAGAGGTGCGCCATACTTAGGGTCTGTGCCAGGACCCTTTGAAGGGATTTTCCTCAAAGTGATTCACCATTGCCCCTGCAACGGCTGTCCCCATCACCACCACCATCATCACCATCATCACCATCATCACCATCACCATCACCACCACCATCATCACCATCATCACCACCATTACCACCATCATCACCACCATCACCACCATCATCACTACCATTACCACCATCATCATCACCATCACCATCACCATCACCACCATCACCACCATCATCACCATCACCACCATCACCATCATCATCATCACCATCACCACCATCATCATCATCACCATCATCACCACCATCATCACCATCACCATCATCACCACCATTACCACCATCACCATCACCACCATCATCACTATCATCACCACCATCACCATCACCACTATCACCATCACTACCATCATCACCACCATCACCATCACCATCATTACCACCATCACCACCATCATCATCATCATCACCACCATCACCATCACCATGATCACCATCACCATCATCACCACCATCATCACTATCATCTGTTACCATCATCACCCATCATCCTCTGAGCACTCACTATGTGCTGGGCCTTGTCCAAGTGTTTTTCTTTCTTTGAAACTTCATTTTTCATCAATCACTTGCCGTGTGCCAGGCACACAGCTTCACTATCCCCCTGTGAGCCATTGGAAACCATTGTTATTATTGTTATTGTTATTATTATTACATTTCATAGAAGCACACATGGAGACCTTGCACGGTGTCCTGGGCTGCTCTGATGTAGACCGAGCTGTGCCTGTCACCGTGCTGACTTCCTGTTTGTGCTGCGTCCTGAAGGCCCCGAGGACCCTTTCTCCTCTCCGTCTGAGCTCAGAGCCCAGTCCTGTCACATCCATGCAGCCCTGTGCACAAGAAAGGGCCCACCCAGTTCTAAAATGTCCACCCCGTGGTGATCTTGCTTCCGGAACTGTCTGTGTTTCTAGGCGTGCCCCGCCAGGCAAGTGCAGATACAAGCCAGTGCCCGTGAAGACCAAGACTAGAAAGATCCGCTTCCGGCCGCTCGCCAGTGAGTCCCTTCCTGAGTTTTGGTGTTAGTCATTGGTGCAGCCACAGCCTTAGAAAACCCCCAGGGTGGAGGGTTGGACTCTGTTTTCTTTTTGTGAGATTTATTTTGTTTTATGTGGATGGATGTTTTGCCTGCACTTACATGTGCACTGTGTGTACGCAGGAGTCTACAGAGCCCAGGATGAGGCTTTGGAGCCCCTGGAACTGGAGTTCCGGTTGGTTGTGAGTCACTGTGTGGCTGCCGGGAACTGAATCTGGGTCTTTGACAGGAGCAGCAAGTACTCTTAATGGCTGAGCCATCTTGGGCTCCATGGCCACAGTTTCTCTTATGAGTTATGAGAGTTATTAACCTGTAGCTCAGTGTATACATCTCTACTGCAGACCAGAATTAATGGGAGAGATACCTGCTTCTACCCTGATCTGTTATTCTCTAGTCATCCATCCATTCATTCACGTAATTATTTATGTATTCATTCATTTGACAATGATTATTAGTACTTTGCGGCAGGTTCTGTGCTAAGCCTGGGGCTATAGCAATGGATGTTCAACATCTCTGACCTACACACATTCCAAGTCAAATGGGAGGAGGACATAGAGAAATGAGCGTATCATGAGGGTCTGGTCCAGAAGACTATGCAGGGCACTGTGAGGGAGCCCAAAGGGAGGGATTCTTCATGGTAAAATGGGGAGTCACAAAGGCTTGTAAGAGGAAGGATACCATCTCAGGCAGACATCCCAGAACCACTTATCTCTGGAGTGACCACAGCCCACAAAGGAAGGCATTTACTGCAAGGCCAGAGAAGGACATTAAAGCAATATCATTACAGAGAATTGCTCTCACGGCAAGCTGGGTGTGGTGGCCCTTACAGTACCAGCTCCTCAGGAGGCCAAGACAGGAGGATTGCTTGAGCCTGAGCGTTGGAGGCCAATTGCAGAAGTCAGCAGGGCCCCTCTTTAGGAGGCTGTGGGGTCACCTAGTGCGTCTTTTACAGCCGCCTCCCCGGGCTGTAGCTTTCTCACTGAATAAATGCTTACTTTCTAGCCACAGTTTTGGACTTGATGAAGGAGGAGGAGTCACAGAAAGCGGCTCGGAGATCATCCAACGCAACCTTAGCTTCAGACCGGACTGCATCTCAGAAGGGCTCCCCCAAGAAGCCAGCTTCTCCCACAAGCAGACAGAAATCATCAAGAGGGCCTGGTACCAAGAAGAAAGGCAGAGTGTGGTCCCCCGGTCCCCAGGGCAAGAGGAAGCAGAGTCCCCACGGCCGTAGTGCTGGGATAAGGCAGGTGGCAGAGCAGAAGTCCCCAGGCAGAAGCCAACAGTGACCTCTTGGTCAAGTTGGCTGCTGAGACCAGAGTTAGGAGATGGCCTCACACGGTGAAAATTGCTGCTGGCTGCTGAGGGTGGGTCTCAGACAGTCAGGGAGCCTGGGTGGAGGGCGGGTGGGCAGAGCTTAACTCCAGTGTGTGTGGTCTCTCTCTCTCTGGGAAATCTTGCTGTGTACTGAAGAAACAGGAGCTGGTCTGTGGGCGGCATTTCTGTGGGGAGACCACAGCCCACATGACCCCGCACCTGGCTTACGGCATGCTCTTGTGTGCATACCTGCCTGGAGTCCACCCGACATCCCTTCAATCTGGGGTAATAAATCAGCTTTGGCTTTTACACTGGTACATCGTTTGATCTCAATGTTTGGCAGTGGGAAATCTAGCATGATTCAGCCAGCTTGCTTAAGCAGCTCACTCCACTCTCCTGCTGCCTGTGACCGACTGGCTCCTCAGTAAGTCCCCTGGAAGATAGATGGCCCCTGTCTTTCCTCCAGACAGAAGCCCACGGACTGAAGACAAGCAGGCTCAGCTCTGATCACCTGTTGTTTGGGCTCAGCAAGGCTAATAAACACAACTACATTCCATCTGGGGTCCTCCGATCTGCCACCTCTGTATGCTTCTTCTTGAAATCGCCTGACCCTGCTCCTTAGCCTTGCTGTACCACTTGGAAGATAAGGGAGGAGGGGCTTTTTGATTGGACTTGGCAGTGAGGAAACAGGGCACAGATCAGCCAGCCAATGGTCCATCTCAAAACAGTATCCCTGCTTCTGTGAGGGCTGTGGCTTCTGAACCACAGGAGGAGTTAAGAACCAAAGGGTGTGTGTGTGTGTGTGTGTGTGTGTGTGTGTAAAATGGTGAGTGTGTCGCTAGAGAAATCGCTCAGATATAAAGGGCACTTCTCCTGCAGGACCTAGGTTTAGTTCCCAGTGCCCACACAGCAGCTTACAACTAACTGCCTCTCATTCCAGTTCCAGGGGATTCAATGTCCTCTTCTGGCTGCTGCAGGCATCACATACACATGTGGTACATATACTTACATGCAGGCAAAAATACCTATGCACACCCCCCCCCCTAAAAAAAAAAAGAATAACTAAGAAAAGAAGTGAGGTCTGGCAGTCCTCCAAATCCCAAAGATCAGCTCTGTGGGATGTGCAGTTTCAGGAGAACAGGCATAGCACACTGTGGTGGCTAAGGCTTTCGGAGGCCGTGTGGGCCTGCTCTAGATGGGGATGAATGCACTCTGGACAGGTTTTTGCTTGCTTTTTGCATCTTTCTAGGCACACACACAGACTCACTCTGCACCTCCCCAGTTCTTGCTCTTTCATCTTTATGGAAGATTCTGGAATCTTCAGGTTCTGGAAGTCCATTTTCAGGCTTGTTTATCCTTCTCCTTCTGTTCCCGCACAGGTCCATCCCTATCCCTTTCCTTACCAATAGTTCTTACAAGTACTCTGCAGGGTAGAAATAAACTTCAGAGGGCAGCTCTGAGGCCGCACACTTTTTTTTTTTTTTTTTGTATTTTGAGACAGGGTTTATCTGTGTAGCTTTGGTGCCTCTCCTGGATCTCACTCTGTAGACCAGGCTGGCCTCGAACTCACTCCCGAGTGCACTGCCTGGCAAGCCTCACACTTCTTACTTTGCAGATGAGCACCTCATCTTAAAGATGGAAGGGATTTTGACCCAGCATCATTTTGTTGTATGGTGGCTGAAAATCTCGGATCCCTTCAGAAGGATCGACTCTGACCCCTGAAGTGGATATGTGAGCGCACATTGCCTCACTCTGCCTGTGAAATCTCTCTTCAAAGGCAGACAACAAAAGCAGAGTCTAGGTTGGTAGTGTTTAAACTTAAGTGTCCCAAACCCAGGTTATCAAAATACAGACCACACACACCAGACGTAAGGCATTCTGAACTCTTAAAACAAAAGATTTTGCTTTTATTTTTAATTATGCTTATATGTGTCTATCTGCATGTGTTGAATACAATGCCGATGAAGGTGAGAAGAAGCTGTCGGAGCCCCTGGGGTCGGAGTTGAAGGTGCAGAGAACTGAACTGGATCTTGGGTCATTTGTAAGAGCAGTGAGTGCTGAGTTCTTTTTCCAGCCCCAGTCTGAACCTTCTGACCGGGAGGATGGTCGGTGGGTCTAGAGAGGTGGAAGGAACGGTTATCTGAAATGCCCGGGAGCTGGGGGAGGTGCAGAGAGTTCCCGGGCCAGCGTTCTGGATGAACTAGTCTGGGAAGGTTATTCATGCTCTGAACTTTCACAGAAGAAGGGCCTAAGAGTTAGAAAACCCAAAGGTCCAAGGTGTGTTCAGCTTCCACGTACTTTATGGAGTTGAAAGGTCCAGAGAGGAAAACACAAAACACAAACACAAACACATGTGCGGGTGTTTGCTGGGACAGAAGGACAAGGACTGGTCGGACATCCGCGGTGATTGATAAGAGGGTAGAGACAGCTCCATGCTGCCACCCACGGCGGCTTTGAGGAGCTCCCTGGTCAGAGACCTCTCCCCAGGCGAAGGTGTGGGACTGAGATGGCAGGGCAGGACACTATGAGGCTGAGTAGGGGTTTTAAGCAGAGGTTTTAACAGGGTAAAACGCGGTGTTAACAGGAGGCGGACACTAAGAGCCGGTTAGCAGCTGCACAGTGTGGGCTCGGCTTCCCCCCCGGGGTGTCTTAGTCACAGGGCACGCTATTGTGGTGGCTCCGGAAAATACATCAAGATTTCTTGGGAACTTTCTTTTTTCTTCCCCTTGCCCTTTTTGGTAAAACGGATCCACAGGGTTCCTGAGGCACCTTGGATAGCATCCCATTCTGATAAGCTAAAACCACACCAACAAAATAGGGGAAATTAATTATAATTATATATTGTATTTAATCCAGCAGGTTCAAATGTTATAACCAGTTAGGCTTTCCTAATGACATAGTTTATGTTCCCTTTCTTCTAAGTTTCCTAAGCGGAGGTACGTTTGTCTCTACTCATCTCTATTCGGCCCAGACGCGCTTCAAGTGGCCTCCAGTCTGTGGATCCTGACTGTTCTAAGCACAGTCCTTTAGCAGGCCCCTAGCCCCGAGATCAGGGTGAAAAACCCGGAGTCCGGAAAACCCATGAGTTCAGAAAAGGATCTTGGCCCTCCAGGCCCAGTGCCTGTGCTCAGGGGCATCCTAGCATTCACAGGAAAACGGAGACGGGCTCTGGCCGCAAAGCCGCCGAGAACTTGCATTTTGGGAGTCCCTCCCCCGCCCCTGCCCTTGCGCAGGCCAGGACCTTGGACCCAGGCTCGGCTGGCGGACTGGGGTGCCACGTGTCGGCCACAGCGCAGGGCGGTGTCCAGGTCCCGCTGGCCACGGTCCCAAAGCCGGGCGTGGGAGGCTGGGGGGTCCCCCCCTCCCTAGCAGCCGCCAGAGGCTCCCGGAGCGGCGCTACAGCGCTCCCCACCGGCCGACCTGTGTAACTGCAGGCCTGGAGCTTCCCCATAGCCAGAGGTCGTTTGCCTCCTGGGCTGCCTTCCTTTAGAGAGAGGGAGGGTGGAGCCTGACACCTCAGAATGTACCCCCTCTCCCCACCCCTGCGCGACGCTTGCTTTTGTTATAGTCCAGGATTTTTTTCCCCCTGCGTCACTTCTAAAATACAAGTAAGGACGCCTGGCATCCATGCGTGTGTCTGTAGAAGCATCCCCAGGTGCTAACGTCTTAGGAATCTCGTCCCCATGGACTCTTTTCTGTTTGTTTATTTATTTTAAATGGTATTTTCATTCTTGGAGAGCTCCACATGCTTATGCAACTGTTGATTCTGTCTACCCTACCGCCTCTCTCTAGCTCCCTCTAGTGCCTCCGCCCCTCTGCCCTCCCAGCTCCACCTCTTCTATTTTTATTTTTGTTATCAATGACCCCTTGAACCCAATTAGTGCTGCTCATACGCACGTGGGTGTGGGGTCAACCACTAGGGCATGCGCAGGTAGCCACTTTAATGTGATTGATGCATGCGACAGCCGTGTCATGACCCAAAGTCAGTGCTTCACGGCTCTCCGTCCTACCTGCTGGCTCTTCCGTTCTGTCTGTCCCATTGGAGTTCCCTGCGTGTTGGATCTTGGGAGGTCGGTGCAGACGATCCACCCGCAGCTGAGCACTCAGTTGTTTATACTCGGTGCTTTGACCTGTTATGTGCCTCTGCACGAAACACCACCCACTGCAAAAGGAAGCTTCTCTGACCAGAGTTCAGGGCAGCGTGAATCTATTGCATAAGCATACATAGGTAGAAGGTATTTTGATAGGAGGGTCATTTAGCAACAAAACAAAACAACAACAACAACAACAACAACAACAACAACAATAAACAATAGTATGGGATGGAGAGATGGCTCAGAGGTTAAGAGCACTGCCTGCTCTTCCAGAGGTCCTGAGTTCAATTCCCAGCAACCATATGGTGGCTCACAGCCATCTGTAATGAGATAGAGACAGAATGTTGTATACATAGTAAATAAATAATCTTAAAAAAAATAATAGTAGGTACCCATACCCCCTGACAGTGCCTATGATCTCTCCTTGGTCATGGGCTTTTGACCAGGTTATAGCACCAGGCATGAAAGCCCTCCTGTGGAGCAGGCCTCACATCGAATCGGAGAGTGGTTGGTTGCCTGCTCAGCTGTTGTGCCATTATATTCCTGTGGGCACGCTCTGCTCTCAGGCCAGTGTTGCTGCACCCAACGTTCACCGTTGTACTGATATTGGTGACTTTTCTCCTCCAGGGGCCTTCATGGCACCTCTGGCACTATGCAGCAAGCTAGCCAGCAGTTTCCTGGTCAGTTCATGGTTGATTTTTCTATGTTGAGCATCAAATGTGAGTGGTGTCTTCAGCAATAGGGTCTTACCGTATAGGTGGGTGTAGCTAAGGTTTTCCTGGTCCTGCCTAGCCTATGGTCAGGACAAATCTCTCTCACCTGCCAGTCCCACAGCTGCTCAGACCCAACCAAGTAAACACAGAGACTTATATTACTTAAACTGTTTGGCCTAATGGCTCAGGCTTCTAGCTAGTTGTTCTTATATCTTAAATTAACCCATTTCTATAAATCTACCTTGCCACATGGCTTGTGGCTTACCAGTATCTTGCATGTTGGTACTCATGGCAGCGTCTGGCAGTGTCTCCTGACTCAGCCTTCTTGTTCCTAGAATTCTCTTCTCTGCTTGTCCCGCCTATACTTCCTGCCTGGCTACTGGCCAATCAGCATTTTATTTATACAGAGCGATATCCACAGCAGGTGGGCAACTAAGAGGAATAGCAGCAGCCTGTATTGTTCTGGGTACCTCTGGGGTCTCCTTAACCAGTAACTCATAGGGAGGTATGCCTGCTGGCACTGGGATTTTCATGTAATAACATGTCTTCTGGGAACAGCATTATCTACTCATGCAGGGTACTTCTGTTCAATATCTATCTATCTATCTATCTATCTATCTATCTATCTATCTATCTATCTATCTATCTATCTATCTACCTATCATCTACTCATGCAGGATACTTCTGTTCAGTATCTATCTATCTATCTATCTATCTATCTATCTATCTATCTATCTATCTATCTATCTATCTAATCTATCTATCTATCTATCTATCTATCTATCTATCTATCTATCATCTATCATCCATCTATCTATCTATCTATCTATCTATCTATCTATCTATCTATCATCTACTCATGCAGGGTACTTCTGTTCAGTATCTATCATCTATCTATCTATCTATCATCTATCTATCTATCTATCTATCTATCTATCTATCTATCTATCTATCTATCCATCACCATCATCTATCTATCCATCCACCCATCATCTATCTATCTATCTATCTATCTATCTATCTATCTATCTATCTATCTATCTATCTATCTATCTATTATCTATCCACCATCATCTATCTATCCATCCACCCATCATCTATCTATCTATCTATCTATCTATCTATCTATCTATCTATCTATCTATCTATGTATCTATCCATCCATCATCTATTATCTATCTATCTATCTATCTATCTATCTATCTATCTATCATCTATATATCTTAAAATTAGTGGGATTTTATTAGGCTTCTTCATATACCTATACTTTTGGCTAATCCATTCCCTGCCATCTGAGCTCCCAAATCCCCTATCCCCATGAAAATCTTTAACCCTTTATTTCACCTATTCCAGTTTTCATGTCACTAGTGTTCTACTCTCCCCTTTAACTGTGATTTTTTTTGGGGGTTGGAAGATGATGATGATGAAGAAGAAGATGATGAAGAAGATGAAGAAGAAGAAGAAGAAGAAGAAGAAGAAGAAGAAGAAGAAGAAGAAGAAGAAGAAGTAGTAGTAGTAGTAGTAGTAGTAGTCATTTTTGTGTGGGTCCTTGTGAAGCATACATGAGACAATGGGCATGGGATTCTTTTACTATTGGTTGTTCCTGCAAGTGCCAGGTGAAGCCATCTTGCTGGAAGAGGGTCATTTGTGCAAACAGTGACAGCAGAAGGCACAGGAAGGGACAGAGGCCATGGACTCTGGCCCATAGTTCCAGTGGTGTGGTCCAAACTGCTTCCCCACATCAGTTGCATGGGGCATTATTCCCTTCCTCTGGGAGCTGCCAAGAGGCGTGAATTGTGTTCAGATAGGTGAGCTCCCTTGTTTCCTGTAAGACCGTGGGTTACAATGAACCTCTCTAAGATCAAGCAGCAAGTGTCCACCCAGGCCAGGAAGATCATCTTCCAGCAGATACTGCTGTCCTTTTTCCCAGGGCTTCCCCCTACCTGGAAGGACTGTGGGCTTTGGTGTTTCGTGGTGACAAATGAGATCCTTTCATGGACTGGAGAGCAGCTGAGCCCACAAAGAGACTCCAGGAAAGCTCCCAGCCACCCACTGGCACCAGAACATCTCCTGTGTGTCCTGACTGCCTAGTGGCCATGTGAGGGAGAAGAGGTGGCCCTCAGCAGAAACAACCCGAATGTCTCAGGATCTTAATTCTAACTGAACATGGGAGTTAGCTGAGTGCTGAAAGAATGACACCAGGTCCCTGAGATTCCCATTCCGTTACTCTGTGGTGCGGTTTAGGCATTCCTTTCGAAAGACCTTGATATGATTTTATTTGAAGGCAAAACTGAAAACCACTGATAAAGATTTTTCTTTTTAAATCTTGTAAACGATGATTAGAAACTCTCAGAGCTGAAATACAAATCCCCTAGCATGAAAACATTGGGTTGGTTTTCTTATGGAGAGTAGTTAGGTCTTTTTATCTGCAGATCTGAATCCAGACAGATTGTTCGGACGGTGCTGGCAGACTATATCAGCACCGAGAACTGAGACTGTTCCAGAACTTTGTGTCCTGGATCGGGAGATGGTGCTGCTTCTTGTTTGGGGGCAGGAAATCTGGTTTCCTACGCTTGCTGTGTGCTACTCCTGGCTTTGTGACCTCCGCCAAGTGACTTGACATTTCTGAACCCCAGTTTCTCCACGTATAACAAACGCTTCTGTAGAAAGCCAATGTAGACTACTCATGTGTTAAATAACCGGAGGCCACGGAGTTCTCTGCATGCAGCTGGCGCCTTTAGAAGACCAGTGACTCACCATTATGTTCCTGGGGCAACTTGTTTGTGTTAAATGGTGGTGTGGCTCCCTCCCACCCCTCTCCTTCCTCCTCCTCCCCCCACCCCTCCTCCCACCCCTCTCCTTCCTCCTCCTCCCACCTTCCTCCTCCCACCCCTCTTTACCACCCTTCCTCCTCCCCCCACCCCTCCTCCCCCCACCCCTCCTCCTCCCCCACCCCTCCCCCCACCCCTCCTCCCCCCACCCCTCCTCCTCCCCCCCCCTCCCCCCACCCCTCCTCCCCCCACCCCTCCTCCCCCCACCCCTCCTCCTCCCCCCCCTCCCCCCCCTCCTCCCCCCACCCCTCCTCCACCCACCCCTCCTCCCCCCACCCCTCCTCCTCTCCCCACCCCTCCTCCCCCCACCCCTCCTCCTCACCTTTCCGGTTTCATCTTGCTTCTCCCGCAGTGTACTAGTTCCCTTCTCCCTGCTATGACCAAACACTGGAGAGAAGCCGCTGAAGAGAGTAGAGGATTCTTTCGACTCATCATTTAGGGCATTGAGTCCTTCACGGTAGGAAGGCAATGATGGTACCCTGTGGTGCTGGGAGCTTGTGGTGTGGCTTGTTCCTCACCCAGGGAAGCAGGGGCAGGGCCTGCCTATACACCCAAAGGTGCGTTCCTACAGCACCTTCCCCAGAGCGCCACCTACCGGGGCCAAGTGTTTAAACACATGAGCCTATGGGGGACATTTCACATCCAAACCGCTGGACTTGGGTATCTGAGTTCTGACACAAGGTTGTTAATCCGGGTGGTTTCGCATACCCCCACCGCAGGGAGTCAATGGCGGCACCTGCAGATATTTTGGTGGTTATAACATGATGGAGTTGGGGGGTGGGGCTGCTACTGGCGTCTCCTGGGCAAAAGGTTGGGGTACTGTTAAATGTTTGTGGTGGGCAGGCCGCTTCACAGTAACACAGACTGCTTTGCCCAGCGGTGCCAAGGTCAAGAAACCCCAGTCTCCAAACATCGGCAAGGAAGAAGGAGTCTGGAGCAGGCGGGGAGTGTTACTGGCTGTGCATCATGCGCCGGGCAGGCAAGGAACACGGACTTGGGGCGACGCCCGGCCAGCAGCCTATCTATTCTTAGTGGCCACAGTGGAGACACTCTACCTCTTAGATGATGAGGACCACAATGACACAGCACTGGGGATAATCTTGCCCCAAAGTTTAGAGACCTTGGTCCAAAAGCTTAAATAAAGACCAGACGGTTGCATCAGGCCCCTTGGGAGGGCCGTCTTTCTCCACGTCTGTGCTCGGGACACCTGGAGACAGCATTAACTTGTCTGTCATGAACTCAACATTTGGAAGTGATGGCTGCCAAAGAAAGAGGGTGAGGCAGGACTGTAAAAAGCTCGCTCAGCTTCCTTGCTGGTGCCATGAGTCTTAGCTCATTTACCTCAGAGATAGAAAGATCATAAGACTTCCAGGCGAAGTGTTCCAGGTGAGTAAGTAAAGGAGAATTCATGTAAAACTCCCTTGGAGAAAGCTATTTTCCCGACAAGAGGACCTCTGTGGTCCTCTTGGCTGCTGTTAAGCGACTGGCCAGTAGGTGGCGCCAGGTCACCACCTAAGAGGATTCCTGCCCGGCCTACAAATTATTCCTGTCAGTCTTGGAGTGCAATTTACTCCGGGAGAGAAAAATAGAGTAACAGGAAAGATTTAGTTCTTAAAATAAGTCAGCAGCTTAGTGAAGCAAACACGACCACGGCAGGTACATTTTCTGGTGGAAAAGGACATTTGCTGCCAGAGGCCCTGGCTGCGGACACCAAATGATCAAAACACACAATTAAATGAAGTCAGGCTGCAGGCCCGGCCTCACAGGTGAATTTGAGCCATCTGGCGCCCAGTCACAAGTCTGGGATCCGGCCCGGCCAGTCTTCTGTGGTGTCGGCCCAGAGGGAACGGCTCTGGCACCCAGACCCCTGTTTTCTCGGTCAGTTCTGGTGCCTGGCCTGGGGTCCCAGCTTGTCGCTGTCTTGTCAATTTGCAGTTGTCACACGATCAGCTTGTCTCTTTCTGGATCACGGTTTGTGCTTCCTTGCCCGGGAACTGAGCAAAAGGTGGATAGCAGTTTGAAATGCTGCAGAAGAAGCCCCTTCTCTGCACCTCCCCTTCCCCTGCCCCCCAATTTTGATGAGAGCCAGGTGGCTGGAAAATGCCGCGGAGCAGATTCTGATATTTTGGGCGTGTCAGTGCAGGCCACTGTGGCAGAGATTTGATGGGGAGAAAATCGGGGAGAAAGAAGGTGGGTTAAATAGGCAGTAGGGTGATAGTGTTTACTAGCATATAATAATTATCATCATAGTGAGTTTCATTATGACGTTTCCATACATGTATCTAAAGCATGTGGACTATATTCACCGTCTCTCGCCCCCTCCCCGTCCTGCTGGTTCCCTCCCTCTTCTCAACAACTTCCGTGTCTCCTTGTTATTGTTGTTATCATTTCATCAGGACCGACCGCTCACAGCAGTATGGGTGGAAGGTCATTTACTGGAGCAGGGCGACCTAGCAGTGGTCATAACCACCGAAGAGGGCGTTCCCCTCCCCCAGCAGCCATTCACTGCCCCCAACTCCTCCTCAGGGAGGGCCTGGGCCTCCAGCACCCCCTTTACCTCCTGAGATGCCGATGGCTTTGTCCTGTGCAGGTCTTCTCAACGGCTGTGAGCTCAGGCACGACATTGCCATGCCATGCCCAGAAGACAGTGTCCCACAGCAAAGCATTTTGTTTCTTAAAAATGTTGGCGGGACCCCCCCCCCCGCCCCCCCCCCCCCCGGGCCCCCGGGTGTATGCCATGCTCTGTTCCCAGAAGGCAAGCGCCAGCAGGAAGTCAGTACGGCAAACTATAAACAGAATTTATGTGGCCGAATCAAGGAATCAGTGAGTTTGCAGCCCACGGTAGCGTACAAGCCACATTCTGCAGCTGACAAGTGCTACCTCATGAATGACTGTAATCGAAGTCTCTGCACGTTAATGATGCTTGTGAATCTCAGCGGTAGACACTGGTGGTGGGACGCCATCTCCCAAGTCACTTCACGTTAGCAGCGGACCCTCAAAGCTCTGTTCTAAGAAACAGTTTCTTCTTCATGCCTTAGAGAGCAGAAGTGTCAGGCAGCTAACTCTCATGCAGGGATAAACTGACAGGTGAAATCGGTGTGGGGGTTTGCGGCCCTCATCCTGGGACGTGGCCGCCGTTCATCTGACGTTCTCTCACTGTGGAACACCCGCTCTACACGGTGCCGGTTTCAGGGCACCGAGGGAGAGCTGAGAAAACAAAAAAGTAGGATCTCTGCCTGTAGGAAGACGTGGAAATAGGCCCTCTGCCCCGCAGATCCTTCACACATCTGATCTGAGATATGGACGCTTCTAAAATGAACTTAGTTAGTGTCGAAGAACTTAAACCAACTGCCCGAGGCTGCCCAGGACGGATGGAGGACTGAAAGGGAGAAGTAACTTCCGGAGGTGAGAGGGAAGACGGAGAAAGGCTGGGGAAGTAGTCAAGGGAGACCATCCGAGCCAGGACAGATGCCTTTGGAAGGCAGGGGCTGCCTCTCTCCTGGGGTGTCAGAGGGGCAGAGGGTGGGGCTGAAGCAGGGGGAATGGGGTACTCACAAGGTCACTGTGAAGTGTGGGGCCAGATGGTTGTTTTTGACAGTGTTGGGAGTTTAAGGAGGGCATGGGAGATTTGACCTTGGTGCTTGGAGCTTCAGGAAGGACGCAGCAGGACCACAGGAAGACGCTGGCTTCAGCCGGGTGCTGGCATTCTCTGGAGGTTTAGTGATGCATATCCCTCCGCCAGCCCTCCCTGGAGCAGAGGTGGGAGAGAAGATTCTCAAGGCTGTGGACAGTACTGGGGCCTCCTTTTTGTTTCTTTAAACATTGTATTTACAGTGAAGGGATTTCTTCTTCTTCCTCTTCTCCTTCTTCTTTCTTTCTTCTTCTTCTTCTTCTTCTTCTTCTTCTTCTTCTTCTTCTTCTTCTTCTTCTTCTTCTTCTTCTTCTTCTTCTTCTTCTTCCTCTTCTTCTCCTTTCTTTCTTTTTCTCGGAAATAGTTCTAGAAGCTGGCAATATGGTTTAGCAGAAAAAAGTTGCTTGCTGCCAAGCCTGCTGATTTAAACCCACATGGTGGAAAGAGAGAACCAATTCCTACAAGTTCTCTACTGACCCTACAACCACGCATACCCAGACCCAGACCCAGACCCACACGCACACGCACACGCACACGCACACGTGCACACACAGGATTTATAAAAATCTCGTCCATTCTACACAATGCCTTGCCGATTGCTAGTCTCCTGTCTGTCTTTTCCAAATAGGCGTTAGTGAGAAGTCCAGCTTTCCTCTCTTGGTCTCCAGCCTGAGGTCTTCTCCAGTCCACACCTGTTTATTTATTCACTTCACACTCCATGTGAGGGGGGATGCCGTGGGAAATGTGAAGACCACTCAGCCGCTGGTTCCTTCTTGAGGGGGCTTCGAAGTCTGCCTTGAATGAGAAAGTATCGGATGATGGAAGAGAGGAAACAGGGAGTGCTCGGGGATTGAGGAGGCGTGGGCACGTCTGCTGGGGAGAGCCAGGAAGGCTTCCTGGAAGAGACAGCTCGGCCTTGAAGGAGTTTGGTTTGCGCCACACGGAAGTCAAGGTCTACACAAGAGGTGCTCACTGAAGAAGTGAGTGACAGCAAAGTGAATGGGGCCGATGGAGGGGCATGTCCCCAGTAAGACGGTCAGAAAGACCAGTGTCTGGAGCATAATAATAACTGCCCCAGCCCACTTGTGTGTATTGTAACTTAACCCTCACGGCGGCCCTATGACACAGGGACCCCATCTTCCAGTTACAGAGTAAGAATGACCTGGAGGGCATGAACGAGTTGTCTGAAGTGCCACAGCTTGTATGTAATAGGGAGCTGCTCTTTGGCCCCGGCCTAGTCTTGTTTTGGAAGGCAAGCAGAGAAGTTAGAAGGCGTCACCTCAGCCTGGACCTGCAACGTTCACCTCCATCTTCAACTCGCTGTCACAGGTGTCCTTGCCCAGCCTGCACGGTCCAGTCTGATGTCCAGTCTCCTCTTCCCGAGGCTGCACACGGCCCCAGGACCTCCGGGTGGCTCTGGAAGCCCTGTGCAGCATCCCTGTGGGGCACAGGCCATTTTTGCCCTGCTGGCTATGGACACAGGCGCTGAGTGGTGACAGCAAACAGCAGCCGTGTGTGTGTGTGTGTGTGTGTGTGTGTGTGTGTGTGTGTGTGTGTCTGGGCCTCACCACACTCCTTTCACCGGTTTAGAATGTAGATTTTGTGGACTCTGCAGTATGGGAAGGATGCCAGCATGCTTTGGGCAATGCAGAGCCCTGCGGACCTCTTGGGCTAAGAACTAATTATCTTTTTCCGTGTCTAGGTTTTCATGCGCGTAGATGAATAGGCCTCTCTGGGTGTCTGCACTAATACGAATCAGCACAGGATGAAAATGCCTTATCATGCTTCTACAGCCCGGAAACCTGAGGTATGGGAGCTAGGGATGCAGGCAGGCATGGCATGGAGACTTATGTTTCCTGTGACAAAATCATTCACATAGAGTGAGAAGGTGATAAACAAGTGTGAAATGAAGAAGTGAGCGCTCAAGAGTCGTGTGTCCAAGATCTCGTGTCAAGGGAAGAAGGGCGGGGGCTGAAGAGGGTTGTACATATTTTGATGTCTACTTTGACCATTTATAATAATTCATTAGAAGGCTAACATTGAAGATTTGGGTGATGCTCTTCAAGTTGGCTATAGGATTGGGCTTTCACAATGGTCGCTAACGTTCAGACTAGTCATAGGCTAGGAATGTGACATGTTGGAGAACTGTCCCAGAGGGTCCCCATTGGGTGGAAGAGACAGAGGGGACAATTTATTACTCACATTTCAGAGATGGCAGATAGTGTTCAAGAATGCTGATGTGGAGCTTGAGGATGGAGGACCAGCTACAGAGAGGAGCTGCCTGGGAAGAGTGGATAAATGTGAGACTCTGATTGGTTGTCTAGTTCTATGTCCATATGAGGCAGTTGATGAGATATCATTGGAATGAGAATGTCCCCCATAGGCGTAGACATTTGAACATTTGATCCCCAGTTGGTGGCACTGTTTGGGAAGGTGTGGGAGGTGTGGCCTGCTGGAGGAAGTAAAAAAGTTTCAGAGTGAAAATGCCTTGCCTACTTCCAGTTGACTCTCCACTGCTTTGTGCTTGCAGTTTGAAGAGGTGAGCTTTCAGCTTCCCGTTCCTCCCACCAGGCCTACCACCATGATGGACTCTATCCCCCTGGTGCTGTAAGTCCAAACGAACCCTTCTTTCTGTAAGTTGCCTTGGTCACGGTGTTTCATCACAGCAACAGAAGAGTAACTAATCCACATGGCTGTTCCTGCAAAGGCCCAACATAATCCAGATACTCTTGCAGAGCTGACCTCTCGTCATCCAAACGCTTGCTATGTGCCAGGGAGCACTCTGTGAGTGAGAAGTTGGTTATACAAGATCACAACTGGGCCAGCAGCACAGCTCCTGTGTCCAGTGGTATTAACAGGCTCCGGGAGGGCCCCACAACAATGACTGGGTCTGATGCCACCCATTTCAGGCTAGCTCTGCCATCCTCAGTCGCTTTTGGCAGTACCTGGGTGATGAGTGCTGCCCCTGGGCATTCGTGGGTGCATTTTAACCTATCAGCCTTGGTTTTTAATCTCTGGCCAATGGAAAGCTGCAGTTCCCAGAGTTGGTGTGAGGCCATAATCCTACACGAGGCTTCTCAGTGTCTGACTTTCAGCAGATGGTCATTTTTTAAAGAGTGTTTTTCTAAACATTTATTTATGTGTGTCTGTATGTGTGTCTGTGTCTGTATCTGTGTCTGTATCTGTGTCTGCGCACACATGCCAGAGCACACATGCAGAAGTCAGAGGCTAACCCACCAGAGTGAGTCCTCTCCTTCCATCATGTGAGTCCTGGGGATTGGTCTCTACTGGCCAGCCTTGGACGCACACACCTGCACCCTCTGAGCCACCCAGCCAGCCCCAGGAGATGGTTCTTCACTCTGAAGCAATAACATCTGCCTCACTGGAGCCAGGTGGCTGGAGTCGGGCACTGTCAGGAGTAGAGGAGCACAGCTGGGCGCACAGCTGGAGGGAGCAGGGAGCACTCTTAGGGAAGTGGGATGGAGGAGAAATTAGCTCTTCCTCTCCCAGCTCCCTGTCTCCAACCCATCTGCTGCCACTCTGAGCTGACACTCGCATGTTTTGGTATTTGACTTAGCAGCAGGATCAAGTGTGTGCCACCAGGTTCAGGAGACACGGGTGAAGGTGAGTCGGCTGACATTCTCATCTGCATGCAGGGATAAACTGTCCTTGAATCTAGTCCACACGCCAAAGCACAGAGCTATTAGGCTGGACTCTAAGCAGGGCTTTATTGGACAAAAGTGTCTACCCTGGCTCTTCATGCCCGGTAGTTTTGGAAGGACGGCTACGCATATTAATCCCTTCCCTTGGCAGACTGAAAACCCCTTGCAAGGAGAACTGGCTGGTTCTGCAGTGCGCCAGGGTCTGATGAACTGAAGCCATGATTGTAGGACTCATTTTGGAGGGTCATGCTGCAGTCTGGGGGAGCCCAGGTTCTTCTCTGACAGTTGTTTCTGTCATGTCTTAAGTGTCCTTATGCTCTCTTTCTTTCTTTGGTAGCAGGCAACGTGAGTCTTCACTTTGCTTCTATTACAAGGACATGCAGAGTTAGTCAAAGTTCTACGCAGCTGGCACAAGAACTCCTGCTTAGTGTAAATTTGCAGGGGGTGCATAAACTGAGACAAACCCTGAAAAACTGCCAGACAAGTCTTCCCTGTATTTTTATTTTTGGCTCAGTTCTTTCCAGAAAGGCAAGTGTTGGGGATATTAACAGAGATGTGAGCCCTTAGGGTTTGGGTGTGAACGTCCCCCACAGGTTCACGTTTGAATATTTGCTCATCAGATGGTGGCGCTGTTTTGGGAGATGGAGACTGTCTGCATGAGGCAGATTTCTGGGAGATGGACTTGGGCTTCTAGTCCAGGGCCCCATTTCCTCATTCATTTCTACCCCACCCCCATCTGACAGAGAACAAGCAGGATCATGCTCCCCCGACCCCCAACAGCTTCAGGCACTGATCATGCCTTCCCACCATGATGGAATTCAGCCTCCGACTATGATCCAAAATAGACTCTTTCTTCTTTAAGTTGCTTCTTTTAAGTACCTGTTCTCAACAAGGAGAGCAGTGAGGGGGGCTGGGGGGAAGCTGGTGTTGGGGTGTATGTTAGAAGGAAGGGAGAGTTTGGGTAGTTGGGGCTCTCGTCTTAGAGCAGGGGTGTGATTTGGGCTTAATTCTTGGTGATGCCCCTCAAGGAGAAGAAAGGGCATTTGAGAAACTGACATGGAATCGATACATTCTCCTTCATTGTAAGCATCTCTTTGGGAAGACTGAGCCATCACCCGCTGCCCATGAGTGGTGCTCCATGATGAGAGGGCTATGCTTACAGTGGCCTGGAGAGCCTGAAGGTGGGCACTTCTTGGGGATTCACAGTTCATACGGCAGCAGGTTAAAAGTTCGGAGTTCTGCTGGGCGTAGTGACACAGGCATTTAATCTAGCACTCAGGGTCTCTGAGTTCCAGGCCAGCTGGAGCTCGCTCTTTTTGCAGCCTCTGCCTCCCGAGAGTGCTGGGATTATAGGCACTTGGCTACCATGCCAGGCTTCAATTAGCTTAACCAAGGTCTTTTCAAATTTGACTGTAAACAGTTTTTACCATTTTTTTTTTTACATAAATAGTACCTATATTTGAGGAAATTAAGTTAAAGTAAAGACACGTAGCACAAACTGAGTTCTGCAGGAACCTGGCCAGGTGCTTTATAGAAATTACCTTTGTGTATTAGTTTTCCAAGCAACCTGTTTTGTTTTGTTTTTTAAATCTCCTTTTTCAGATCAAGGATTGAAGTTGAGCAAGGTCAAGCTTAAGCTTACCCAGTTAAATGGTAGTGGTGGTGCTGGGCTCTGAAACCTGGTCCGCCTCTCCCATTTTCAACCACGAAACAGCAAACAGGACAGAATGGGAAACAGAGGCACCCAGTCAAGTCAGCTGCAAGCTCAACACTCTCTCTCCTACAGACACAGTCAAGTTCATCTACCTGGTGATGATTATCTCTGCCAAGAGAAATACTTGAAGAGCGGCCAGGCCCATAAATTCAAAGGTGACCGTGAGGAAGAGTTGGCTGTCCTTGGGCCGAGTGCATAGTGGCATTTAGGTGGGTTAACAGAGGCTACCGCCCTCATTATGGCACTCCCACTTTTAAGAATTCCTCTATTCAGTTGTTGCCCTTTTACATCTGTTGGAGCCCTGGAGGGCTATGCAATGCCCTCCACGTCCTGTTGGAGAATAGCGTGCCATGATAACCCGACAGGGGAGAATGTCTGACGAAGGGCACTGCTGGTCACCTACCCCCAGTGTGTGACATCAGAGGTGTTTCCGACCAGAGGTTGTCAGCAGGGCTGGGCTGGGTCTAGGGCTCAGAGGGCTGGTTGCAGGGTTGGCTCCCCAGGATGAGGCTGGATGCCAGAGAGTTGAGGACATCACCATCACCATGAAGTGAGTATCTGAGGCCCTCCTGTGCCCACTTCTGTCCCTCTTGACACATGCTTGACACCCCTGTGTCACAAAGGGGCTTCCCACCAAATCTGGCCTCACAGCACAGTTTACAAAGGCTTCCTTTATGTGACCCTTTAAAGGAGAATTTTTTTAAGCTTTTTAAAATTATTTATTGTGTGTGTATGTGTTAGTATATGCATGCTCTAGCGTGTGTGTGTGAATGTGTGTGTGAGTTTGTGTGATTGTATGTTTGTATATGCATGTACCAGCATGTGTTTGTGAATGTATGTATGTGTGAATGTGTATGTGTGTGTGTGCACGTGTGTGAGTGAGTGTGCATGTGTATGTTGGTGTATACATGCTCTAGCATGTGTGTGTGAATGTATGTGTGAGTGTGTGTATATATATGTTTGCATATGCATACACCAGCATGTGTTTGTATGTGTATGTATGTGTGTGTGTGTGTATGTGTGTGTGTGTGTGTGTGTGTGTGTGTGTGTGTAGGCCAGGACAGAAAAGGGCATTGTATCCCTTTAAACCCACATTACAGGTGCTTATGGAATGCCCTGGTTGCTATGTTGGTGCTGAGATCTGAACCCTGGTGCTCATGACTGAACAGAAAATTCTCTTAACCACTGAGCCATCTCTCCAGGCCCCGTCCAAAAGATCTGACAGAAAACAATCTCTCTGATGGGCATCCACCACGAGTTCTTTCTTAGAAAAGTAGAGTGGAAGTGTGGCTGTCTAAATTCTTGGGGGAACCCGTGACCTTAGGTAGTGTTCTCTCAGTTCATCTAAGATGCTGTGGTGAGGCTTGAAGGCCAGGAAAGTAAAGATGAAGGAGGCCACTTCCCAGGAGCCCACACGGATGGGCACCGCAGTTCAGAATGGAGAGGACTTCGCAAGAGGGTTGACAAGGACAGCAGGGAAGCAGAGTGGCGGGACCTGGGAGTGGGGGGTCAGCGAAGGCTTCAGGGAAGCTTGAGAGTGGAATTTCTCTCTTTCCCCCAAGATTTGGTTTGTGTGTGTGTGTGTGTGTGTGTGTGTGTGTGTGTGTGTGTGTGTAAGTGCGAGTTTGTGCCTGTAAGTACTATTCCTGTGGAGGCCAGATGAGGGTGTCAGATCTCCTGGCACTAGAGTTACAGGCACTTGTGAGGTGATGGATGTGGTTTCTGGGAATTGAACTCTAGTCCTCTGCAAGAACAGTCCACATACGACCTTAACCATGGAGTCATCTCTCCAGCCAGAAGTGAGAGTTAATCTCCCCTCCCCTCCCCTCTCCTTCCCTCCCCTCCCCTTCCTTCCAGCACAGAGAGGGTGGCAGGGTTCTTGCTCCTTCTGAACCTCCAGATCAGAGAAGTGAACCCCTTCTCCAGCTGTGGGTGAGTGCCTTCCTGCTGGGCCTGAATGCCAGCCCTGTCCCATCTTGGATCACTGGCTGAGATTGAGAATGCCCCCATTGTGCGGGAGAAAGGCGTTCTCAGGAACTGTCAGGATCTGAATATATACAGCGAGCCAGGCTACAATCCACCCAGGGTAGCTATCAAAAGGAAAATAATGAATATTTCCATATCTGCCAAGATGTCATACCCCATGGATTGGAAACATGACTCGCTGACCTTCATACTGCTCACAGGGGGCTCATCCATCTTTCCCTTACAAAATCCCTGGCCTCTCAGAGGCCTTCCAATTGGGTCAGGCTATGCCAGTAAACCCTGGGCCCCCAAGTCATCTGAGAAGCCCAGCCTGCAAGGAGCCTGCATCTCTGGCGTAGGAGGCACGCATACTTCGCTTGCTTTCTCTTATTTGTCTTATAAACTCATAACTTTCTTCAGAGTTTCTATAGAACAACAACAATAGGAAATACAATGGAAAGAGAGTCAGGGACCATGTCCACACACTGTACACACACACACACACACACACACACACACACACACACACACACACACACACGGCTTGGTTTTCAAGGCTGCTGGAGTCAGAAAGACTGAGGCTGGGTGGATGGAGTGAACACATGATGGGTTGTGAGCAAGAGGCAGGAGAGAGGAAAGGGCAGGGTACCACATGGCTGGCAGAAAGGAGGTGGGAAAGAGGGGTACAAAGCCCAAGTTGCGTGGCCCTAGGGTGTAAGCCAGGTATAAGGGAGGCAGTACATTTTCTTTTTAAGACTCTTTATCAAAGCCCCAGGCTACAATGGAGGAGTATGGCTCCAGAACTGGAGCAAAGATCCACCGGGGGTTTCCATGGAAACAATAGTTTTATGAGGCAAACTTTTCTTTTTCTCCTCCTTCCTTCTGCCTCCTAGACTGTCTGCATCCTTTCAGGTACTCCTGCATAACTCCAGGTTTGAGGGAAAATTCTGTTTTATGCTCCCACATCTAAGACGAGGCAGACACCTTAGCAGTTGTTCTCAACTCGTGGGTCACGACCCCTTTGGCAAACCTCTGTCTCCAAAAATATTCGCATCACGATTCATAACAGTAGCAAAATTACAGTTATGAAGGAGCAACAAAAATAATTTTATGCTTGGGGTCACCACCACATGAGGAACTGTATTAAAGGATCACAGCATTAGGAAGGTGGAGAGCCACTCCCTTAGGGATATGTACCACCTTTGACACCACGACATGGTGTCAATGAACTTCATAGTTGAGAACTACACAGCTGAGCAAAAAAAATTTCTTATAGTGTTTTAAGCAAGTTTCTGATTTTGCTTTGGGTGCCTCCCATCGCTATTGTGGGGTGCATACAACCTGTGAGCCACAGGTTGGACGTGCCTTAGTGATAACCATTAGAGGTTCCCTTTCTCCCCCCTTTCTTTCAGCCTCCAGTCTGTATTAATGGGGGGCGGTCTAGGAGAGCCTAGTGAGAGGGAAGGCAGGGGTGTCGTGTGCAACAGCAGGGCCAAGCTTTGTTCCACCTCGAGAGGAGGGAGAGAAAAGAATGAGAGTGGAATCGAGGACTCAGGGGCCCCAGGGTGCCTGCGGTCTGTCCTTGCTTGCAGGGCTTGAGCTGGTGACAGCCTGGAAGGCAGAAAGGGCCCAGGTGACTCTAACAAATCGCTCCCTGTCACGGTTTGGCACAGAAGAGCTGTCCTGGAGCCCTTGATTAGAATAATGCAATTCTCTTCCTGCAGGATTGAATCAAGAGGCGAGGGCAGTTCCCTGGTGGGGAATCCATCACCTAGATTCTTTCTTGTCATCCCTGCGCTTGCTGCTTTTTCAAACATACACCCAGATGAACAGAGTGGGAAAAGAAATAAAGGAAACAACAACAGAGGCCGCCTGGGTGCCAGCCAGCCTCAGACACGGAGGGTAGACACGGCTGCTTCTCTTATGCGGTGCGGGGGCTTGCACTCGGGACCTTGTGCGTGGTTAGGCCAGTGTTCTTCCGCTGGCTCACCCTCTCGTCCTCAGAATCGGTGTTCTTCCACAAGACTGTCCTTCTTTGACTGCCATGTCCCCCAACCTCACTGCTTCCTACGTTAAAGAGATTAGATTAGCATGGCTCGAGTTTTCACGGTAGGAAGCTGGAGTCCCCATGTTAGGATGGTTTACAAGGCTGGGAATGGGGCGGGGCTCAAGGATTATGAGTTCAGAGGACTAGGACTGATTACTCAACAGTTCAGAGCTTTGCTGCTCTGCTACCCACGTGGGGCAGCCCACAACCACCTGTAACTCCAGCTCCAGGGACTCTGATGCCCTCTTCTGGCCTCTTTAGGACATCAGTGAACAAGTGTAAGACACACATCTATACATACACATACATATGCACATACATACACATATGTGCATAGACACACACACACATACATACACACCCATACACTTATACACACACATTAAAGAATTATGAACCTGGGGCAGCAAAGCTGTAGCTGATTTCTTTGTCTCCCACTGGGAGTGGGGACCTGAGCTACAGGAGGGAAGACACAGTGGTAAATGGAAGAGCACATGAAAAGTGGAGCCTGCTGCCACTTGAGCTAAAACCGAGGTCCTTGTGCAGATGTGTTTTCCGTCACTGACCTTAACGCTTTGACTCCATTCTTCTGTCCTTTGGTAAAGCCCTTTCCAAGTGCAGTTTGTAATTGTGAAGTTAGGCAGGCCCTGCTGGCTTGGTCCATGTCAGGTCTCTGGATGGAGGAACCTGTCTTTAAGAGACCTGTGTTATTCAAAACGACTGACTGTCATGAAATAGTTCATATTAACAACAAATCTTTAAATATGCCTCAGCTCTTTGAAAAGTTACATAACTTTCTAGGCATCTCATATCTTTGTCCGTCACCACAGAGTGGGTTGAAGTAGCTTTTAAAACACGTTCATTATTATTCTCTGTGGATACGTGGTATGTGTGTGGGTCCATAGCAAGGTTTGTGCGGCTGGCTGTCTCCTTCCACCTTTATGTGGGTACCGGGCATTGAACTTGGGGTGTCAAGCTTTCATGGCAGGCACTTTACCCACGGGGCCGTCTCACCAGCCCTGAAATAGTTTATTTTCATATTTACTTATTTAATGCAGGCGTGTGTATGTGTATCTATGTGCACACACATGGTCCACAGTGTACATGTGGAGGTTAAGGGCTAATCCGCAGGAGTCGGTTCTCTCCTTCCACTGTGTAAGTCCCAGGGATCAAACTCAGGTTGTCAGGCTTGGTAGTCAGAGCCTTTGCCCAGGAAGCCACTTTAGAGTCCTGAAGTAGCTGTCATGCTTGCATATCAGAACTCTCTCCTGGCGGAGGGCAGGAGGAAGCAATGTCTGTTCGTTCCTGGCTGCACGAGGGTTTCCTTTTTGACAGACCAGCCCACTGCCTGATGGGGTATCATCATCACCCAGTGGGTGAGGTGAGCGAGGCTCAGGGTCATCAGAACCAAGGGAAGGAGTCAGCAAGGGTCCGCCCTGGCCTCGGAGCCTCAGCCAGCACGCCTTGGCAGGGCTTGCAGCGTCCATTCCGTGTGCCACTTTGCTATGGCGCTGGTTCTTGTTTTAAAGGTCAAAACCAACAAAATGTTCCATCTTTCCAGGTCAGGTGTGCCAAAACTCCAGGTTTGGCACTGGGCCGCTGGCCTCTGCGATGCCTTCGAGGTGACGCGAGTGTGAGCCCCCCTGTCGCTCACAGCTGCGGGCTAAGTTGGGTTGAGAGGGCAGGTGGCGCAGAAGGTGGGTAATTGATTTCCTTTTATGAATATTCATTTGCGGCCACTGCTCCATCTGTTCTCCTTATGTAGTTTCAAAATGGCCACAGAGGACTGAACCAGGGCAAACCTGTCCTGCTTCTGTGAGGTCACTACAGCACTGTGGGGCCAGAGCTGAGGCGGAACAGAGAGCCTGGTTAATCATGTGGGCGCGGGGCTTTTTTTTTTTTTTTTTTTTTCTTCTTCCAGATTACATGTCCTGCTGGAAGAAGGACATTACATGTATTGCTGGATTAGCGTGCCGATGGGCACAGGAAGGCAGGGCTGCTTGCAGAAGGGCCAGGAGTCAGTGGTGCACACGCTGTATGGCTGACTCCCCAGGCATTCCGAGGACTGGGAGGGCTCAGAGGGTCACTGGTGATTGTGTGTGATGGAAAAGAAGAACCATAAGGTGCAAGAGGCTCACTAGTTAGTATGGATCTTAGTCCCCTGTGTTAAAATCCAGCCTACACAACAAACACATCCCATTGGGCTCACTGTCTCTTCCGGGAGAAATAGCTTTAGGATCCTTTGGCATGCTGCAGTTCAAACGTGGTTCAGTTTATGTGAAAGCTGTGCCTGTGCCTCAGAAGAGACTGAATATCTGGCATTCTGTCAATACATATTCAATATCGAGCTGCTCTTTTTCCTAGCCACGAAAAATGTTAGTTGGCATCCTTAAAAATGACTCCTAAAGACAGAAACATCTTACACAAGTCTGTATATCGTGACAGAGGGATGAAATGAGGCTTGTTTAAGTTGTCATGCAAAAGGAACATTATGGGATACAAGCTTTTTGAAAATTGTTAGTCTTTGTATGTAAAGTGACAGTACTTTCAATATGAAAGTAATCAGTGCAATTGTGGACATATTGGATACCATATAGCTTAATTTATATTTTCATTTGTTTGTTCATCCATCATTTATGTTTCCATCTTTTTTTTTTAACAAAATGCTTGACAAATGATAGATACATGTAGATCATGACTACAATTTAGATTTTATTATTTTGCAAGGAGCAGGGAGCAAACAAGAGTCTTCAGCTCCGTGGCAAGCGTGGGCAGTAGAGTGGTGCGTGTAACCCAGCAGTCCTGCAGCGGAACTGTCCAGTGGGACAACATACAGAGAGGCTTCGCAGTGACCAGTAAAAGACAGCTAAGGGACCGTCCCCGACTTCCAGGGGCACTGGGAAAGAGAAGATAAACACATCGTGCCCAGGCCAAGGGGTGGCTAAGTGGGTCTCACATGGAGGTGAGGCGGAGAGAGCTGTGACCCACTAGGATGCTGATTCCCTTGTTTTCTTTTGGTCCTCTTTTGAGGTGCTGGGGATTGAACTGAGAGCTTGGTGCATGCTAAGCAAGTGCTCTACCGCTGAGGTATGTCCCCAACTGGGGATGTCGGGTTGTTGCATCTGGAGGGTGTGGCTGCTAGCCTCGAATGGTCGCAGTCAGGAATGCTGCTGCATACCTGTAGATGTAAAACACAGATCTCACCTTGTGGGGAGTAAGACTTTATTCTTGAGCCAGTTAGGAGTGACCATGACCCAGGAATACAGATTCAGGTTACCTCCAAGTCTATGCAATGTGGAAAGAGTTTTACCAAGTGTTTCTAGTTACAGCATGAAGGAAAGTCAATAGCCAAGGCATTTCATAAATAGTGGATATAGCAGGTAGGCAGGCTACAGTGGAGAAATTTCTGTTATAGATCTCAGAAATTATCTGATCACATTATTAGTTTTGGGGTCAGAGGAAGCTACTGGTCTGTTAATATATTCCAAAGGTTCTACCTGCTGGTCACAAGGATGTTAGGTCAGACACGTAGGTAGGCAATGAATAGACATCAAGAGGACTGAAGACAGCCTGAGAGGATTTGGCTCTGGATCTGCAACGTTTTAATTATCTATAATCAATAAGTTCTAATCGGTCAATCAGAATTATTAATGTAGATGTGGCTCTCCGCCCTTCCCTCAGCCTCTGGGGACTTTTGTTCACTCTTCCTAATAATGTACAGGTCAGCTTCCCATAGTCAACATATTAATAATGCTGCCCTGGGCTTTGTGCTAGATACTTGGCCCAAGGTTGAGGGTAGGACCACCACAGGGTAATGCTTTGGCTTGAAGAACATGATAGAAATAAAGAAAAAACAAATGTCATGTGGTATGGTTAAAAAGATAAGCAGGAGTGTATACAGGAGCCCATGTTAATGTACACCTTGGACCTGGGGATTCACAAAGCTTTTTGAAAGAAGTGACACCTTAAACCAGAGGATGGGGAGGAAGTATGGAGCCAAACACCTGGACACAGCTGGGTAATGCCCATGACTTAGTGAGCAATTTGTTGCATGCATCTGTGTTTCTAGGGATGTGTTGTCATCTTCCTATTTAAATTGTTTCCTTGGTTGGGAGGACCCCATGGACCCCATTGCTTGTGAGAAGTGAGGACTCTATGCGAGGTTAACACCCAAAAGTCACCTCTGATGGAAACTGATTCACTCGGTCCAAAGTTTGTGTCTCTCTCAATTCACTCATTGACTCCCAAATGCCAAACTTATGATTATAAGAGAAGGAAATGTGGGGAGGTGTGTGGGTCACGAGGGTGGATCCCTTACAATCATATATATATGATATATATATATATACATATATATATATATCATATATATTGGTCATATCATATCACTCAGCCCTCAGTGAGACATCACTATCAACCCTGCCCCCCCAAGGATTAGAGGTCATTGTGGGAGAGGGGGATGGAAAGAGCGTACAGCTGGAGGGTGAGGAGGACTACTCTGAAATGCTTGCTGTGTTCTGGACATCACTATAGCTATGGTTACCCGCACAAGACATGGATAAGGTCAAACCAATGAGGTCAGTCAAGTTGGGTTCAGTGGTTACAAAAAAAGGAGCAGCATGGAAATGAGATTGGGACATGTTAGGGGTGTCTTGGGGAAGTGGAAGAGGGGAGTTGGAGGTGGTAAGTGTGCTCAAGATGTGTAGAATTTTAAACAAGGTCCTTACACACACAGCTGTACCACAGGGCTCATCTGTATAGGGGCAGTCCCCTCCCCATTTAAAAGATTATTATGAAGGATTTGGATAGCACATAGAGCCTCAGGTTTCACAATTACAGAGTTTAGAGGCAACTGTGAAGGCCTGTGATAGACAATTCAAGAACAAATAGAAGGGAATGCCTTTATTGAGTCCACTTTATGGTACTTTTTATTCCCTAAAATGTAGCACAGACCAACATGACAGAAAAGTTCAAACCTCGGACAAAGAAATATGTGATGGTGTCATAATGGGCTATTGAGGGGATCAAGGACTATTTGAAATAAATCATATTACCATTAAGTATCATCATACCACCAAATTTGGACAACATGGAGGTTTCAACAGCCTCAGTGATGCTTCAAGAGGTAGACAATAGAAGACATGGACCACAGGACCTCAAAGGATGCTGACAGTGCTCTTTCCCCTAGTGGGTGTGCTACACAACATGTATTTGTATTTGTTGTATGAACTCTCTGTCTAATCTGTCTGTCTTGTCTGAAGAAAGGTATAGAGCAGTAGACAGTCATGAGTTACTGCACGCAGCAAACAGCAGACTTCTTGCTACCACATCCAGTGGCCTGGAACTTCTGAACCTTCTGCCTCTACCTCCCAAGGGCTAGGTTTCCAAGTATGTATCACCACAGTTGGTTTATGGGTTGCTGGGATCAAACTGAGGGCATTGTGATGCTAGGCAAGTACTCTGCCAACTGAGCTACATCCCTAGCCCTAATTCCATAATTTTTAATAGGCATATTATAAACCACAGAACTTTATGTAAATGTTAGTAAATTGATAACCTATTTCTTTGTGTGCATGTGTGGTATGCTCCTGTGTGTGTGTGTGTGTGTGTGTGTGTGTGTGTGTGTGTGTGTGTGTGGGTGTATGTACATGCATATGTGAAGACAGAGGTTAATGTTGGGTGTCTTCTACCATTGTTTTTTACTTTATTTTTTGTGGGTGGGGTCTCTCTCTGAATCTGCAACTCATCAATGTGATGGAGATGACTGGCTAAGGATCTCCAGAGATCATCCAGTTCTCCCTCCCAGCCACCCAGTGCTGGAGTTATAGATGCACTTAGTCAAGTTTGGCTTTGTACATGGGCACCGGGGATCTGACTCAAGTCTTCATGCTTGGGCATGAGGCACTTTGCCACCTGAGCGTCTCCCCAATGCTCCTGATTACCTATTTTGATAGCAAAAGTATTTTGTTTGAAACTATTTCCAGAAATGTAATCTGACTCATATGGTCTATAAAACAGCTATTTTGCTTAAAAACCAACCAAAGCAGTCATTAGCCAAAGCAAAATGCACGCTCCTAATTAAATACTGAGCTATCAACAAAATGGTCAAACTCTACTCGTTCCACTAGCAGTTTCTTCGAGTTCTGCTCTCTGTGTAGTCATGCATGCAAACAATTCCTCAGAGTCTCATATGTTCACTACAGAGACCCAAGTAATCAGGGCTTGGAAGGCTGCCGGGGGTTTTTGTATTTGATATGGAGTTTGTCAAAGAGAAGCATGGAATTTTGCAATGTGGAAAAAATAGTCTAGGAATAGAGATGAGTCCATGATAAACACAAGCTATGCACAACTTAGAGTACCCCGTTCTAGAGAATAAATGGTATTTTGGAATTGGAGGACTGAGGCTGGAGTTTGGTCTATTTGAAAGCTATAGATCTTAGAATAGTCACTTATCTCCCAGCCTTTGATTTCTTATGTATTGAAATGTGAAGCCTCTTTCTAGGGGCTGCTTTTTTCTTCTGGGCTGTGATGCCTCTTAAAATTGATGCGAGAAGCTAACTATTTGAAATGAGTGATCTAAGATACTTGATTTTATTTCTTTTGGTTTATTATATTTCACTTGTTTTGAGACAGGGTCTCACTGTGTCCTGACTGGTCTGGAACTGGTTTTTATTAAAAGTGCAGCTCACTTTATGAATATGCAGCAGGAAGACTGTCATAAATATCTGCATCATCACTTCAAGCCAGCCGCTCTGTATTCCCATTTCTCATTTCCACTTTGCAGTCTTGGACTTGCTCTTTGTTGCGTCTTCAGGCAGGTCTACATGATCAGCATTATCTTCAACTTCATTCCCCTCCTTTACCAGCACACTGTTTTCTTCAAGTCTTCTAGTGACTAAATCTTTCCAAGAAGAACCGCTGTTCCAGCTGTGGAAAGTCTCGGGCCTCTATATCTTGGCCATGAAGTTTGTGTTCATAGTAGGAAAAGAGCAGGGCTTTCTTGGGACTATGACTGGCTCTGTGCATGGTCCTTGCTCTTGGGCTCCAGTGTCTGAGATGCCATAGGTAAGAGCCATATTAAAAGCATCAACCCAGTGATTCCTGAATATAGTTTGATTTGTTCTCCAAGACTCAAGAATTTGCTACAAAGCCTTTGTCTGTCAGTCCCCAAGACAGGGCTGGATGACTTCTGTTGCATAAAGTAGGAAAATCTGAAAGTTTCACCTATGCCTCTTGGGAGAAATGAAGAAGAGGAAGGGAGGGACTTTAGAGATCCAGTGAAGGCAATAGTGTGTGTGTGTGTGTGTGTGTGTGTGTGTGTGTGTGTGTGTGTGTCCCTTCCAAAGTTCAGCCTTCCTTATCTACCAGTCTAAGATCACCCAACATTTTTCGTATATTACTCAGGGGCTATCAAGTCCTTTCAGAAGAAATTGAGTTATTGGAACTTGGGTAGTCCTGGGGATAACTGTACTTTCCCAGAGTTTCACATTATTCATTTCCAGAAAGTAATTTGAGTTGATTGCCTTATGGTCATTCTGAATGAGGCATTTTAAGAACTAGGAAAAAATTGAAAGGGTTGGCTTGACCTCAAAACATATCCCTTCTGAACGCTGCTAAGAGCTTGGCCTCTGCCAATCTGGGAGGGAGACTTGTCGGAATTTCCCCCTGAAGGGTTGTAATGTTAGGGTTTAGAGTTAACAGGCAGTTCTCCTTCTTGGTCCATGTAGCTGGACAGCTGCCCAGGACAGGAGTATCAGGTGATCCTGTAGTTATGTGGAGGAGTTCAGGCTGGCTTTTACGTTTCGGTGGTAGATCATGAGGGTCTAGTAGGCTGTTCTGCATCTGCTTTAATATTTTGTTCAATGTCTCTTCACATTGACTCTCCAAGAAGATCTTGAATTCTTTGAGATCTGGCATGCTATCTTATACTTCTTTACATCCCACACGGGAAAGGAAGAGGCTAGGTAGAACTAGTGAAGCAAGCCTCTGGAAGAGAGATATTGAGAAAATGGGAACAAGGAAAACAAATAATCCAAATACTCGTGAGTTCAGAGGGGGAAGAACACGTGTTGCTGTGGCTTGGTGTTGTAGACTGGTATATACGCCTCCAGCATTCATACCTTGTGGCCCTAACCCCAGTGTGGCTGTGTTGGGCTTAAGGAAAGAATGCAAGTTGGATGAAGCCATAAAGATGGCTCCCTGGTCCAGTCATATTGGTGACCTTATAGGAAGTGAATCAGACAGCCTGCCCAGCACCATCCTCTCTCTGGGTACACACACTGAAGAAAGGCCATGTGAGGACATGGTGAGGAGGCAGATAGCCACTTCAAGCCAATAACCAGGCCTTCACAGACACTGAATCCTGCCAGAATCTTGTTCTTGGACTTTCCAGCCTTCAGAGCTGTGAGAAAATATGTCAGTTATTTGAGCCACGCAGCCTGTGATGTTCTGACAGCCCTCACAGACTAACACGCTTCATCTAAGCACATTTGTATGAAGAAAGGATGAGGCGGCACTCACTCTGGAGTCCCAGTTTCATTGAGGAAGGAGGTGTCAAGGTTCTAAGAGGGACAGGACCTGGATGGATGTACTTGGAGTGGTCACTGGAGGATGACAGCAGACACTAAGTACAAGTAGCCAGAGAGAACCAGGAACAAGGGGGGCGGGCAGTGCTGTGAGCTGTCAGGTTTTGTCTGCAATGTGGAGGGGATGGGCATCATGATGAAGACAGGGGATTGTGGCAGTGGCCAAGGGTTGGAATTTCCCTGAGAAATGTGATAGCAACGGCAGGAAAAGAGAGTCATTGAGGTTAGCAGGGAAAGAACACTTCGGACAACCCACTTGGAGGGGTGGGTAGGCTTGGTAAGGCAAGGAGAAGTGCCTCTGTTTCTGGAGGGGTGCAGAATGCAGGAGTCAAGGAATGGATTGATCCCTGTGACGCCAGGGATCAGGTGTAGCAGGAATAAGGAAATGAAGACCATAGAACAGGGTCGAGGAATGGGTATCAGAGTTCAGGATTTTCGGGGAACGACAACCTTGAGTTTGGCTGTGGTGATGGGAGGCTCCACGAAGCAGGGTAACTGTGAGCAGTGTCGGGGGGCCTGTGGATTTCAAGCTGTCAGCGTTGGGTGGACTGTCACCCAAATGCTTATCTTTGTGGACATGCCGTGTCTACTAGGATTTGGTCAGGAGGGAGAGTGAAATACATGGTAATGAGGGAGGTCTCAGGAACTCTGGAGGGGATACTCCAACCCTGTGGGGATCCACAGAGAAGTCTCAGTTCAGAGGAGCAAGGTTAGGTCTCAGGGGTGTCATGGCTGGCATGCTCCTGAAGGATAAGAGAAGTTAGCCCGGGAGGGAGACGAGCAGGAAGGAGAGCTGGGGACAGAGGGCCAGACTGTTCTATGTAGAGGCAAGTAGAGCCATGTTTTACAAAGTCCTCGGGTTTATAGAGTGACCTATATTTATATATGAAGATGGAGCCTACAGCTTGCTAATTCTGACCACTTCCAGCAACTGACCACTTCCTCTTTGTCATTTTAATTAAAACCTTTTAAATATCAACTCAGTTCCCCTCTTTAGGGGAACAACAGACTTTGAAACTTGTGTCTGGTAGGAGAGGAAATACTCTTCAGAAATGCTATGCATTCTCCACATGCCATGTGATTTATCTTCTCTCTGTATTCATTGTCGCTTATGGAACTACTAACTAACTAACTAACTAACTAACAACTAACTAACTGGTGTGGGTGGCCGAGTAGAGGAGATCAAATGGTGGATGATGAAGAGCAAAGCTGAGAACATTTTGACTCCTGTCTTGGTGAGGTACAAGTGGAGATGTTATTAATGTGTGTGATGCCCGTGGGCAAAATGTGGATTAAGAAAAGAGAAAGACACTCGGATAGCAAAGCCAAAATGTCTGCCAGGGGGAAAATGTCATAAAAGGAGCCAGCTCTATTTTGACCAAATGCCTTGAGCTATGAGTTATTTCCGAGGAGACTCGGCGAGCTGACACGTTGAACTTGGAGCTGTATTCCCTTCACTGCATTCTCAGTATGGCTGGGGCTAGATTATGGTGCAGTGCGAAGGACCCAGGCTTTGGCCCAAGATGGCCCTGGGCCAAAATGCTGGCTCTGTCACCCTGCAGGGGATAGGCATGACCTTGACTTTGCGTCCAGGCTGTTTTGAGCCCCTGTTTCAGCATCAGCAGAAGACAGAGCAAAACTGTAGGTCAAGGGCGAGGGCTGGGAGGGTCCTTAGTACGAGATCTAACACATAAGCTGTACATGGTCGCCTAGCTGCTGTGATGAGCTCCCCTGATCAGTGAGTCTGCAAGGGCTGTGCAGATACGTTTATGCTGCTCTCTTAATAAATGATTGTTTTAAAATAATTAAAAATGCAAATGAGACCTCTGCAGTGCTGCAGACAGGGTAGGAGAGCGTGTCTGTGTTCGTGATGTCTGTGAGCATGTGTGTGTGTGTGTGTGTGTGTGTGTGTGTGTGTTCGTGATGTCTGTGAGTGTGTGCGTGTGCGTGTGTGTGTGTGTCTGTGTGTGTGTCTGTGTTCGTGATGACTGTGAGCGTGTGCGTGTGCGTGTGCGTGTGTGTGTGTGTGTCTGTGTGTGTGTCTGTGTTCGTGATGTCTGTGAGCGTGTGCGTGTGTGTGTATGTGTGTGTGTGTTCGTGATGTCTTTGAGCATGTGCGTGTGTGTCTGTGTGTGTGTCTGTGTTCGTGATGTCTGTGAGCGTGTGCGTGTGTGTGTGTGTGTATGTGTGTGTTCGTGATGTCTTTGAGCGTGTGCGTGTGTGTGTGTGTGTGTGTGTGTGTGTGTTCGTGATGTCTGTGAGCGTGTGCGTGTGTTCGTGCTGATGGGGGTCTCAGCCCTGGGAAGGTGACAAAGAGCCAGGGGTGGCTTCTTTTCTGGCCTTGCAGGACTTTTCTCAGACTGACCCAGAGAAATGACCCAACCCTCATAACCATTTCGCAACTGCTGTGGGAACCCACTTTCCAGAGGGAAGAGAGTGGCGCTTGGGGGTGTCCCCAGCTCTGAGAGGGGGTGACATTGGAGTGACTGGTGTGAGGACTCTGACTTGTAAGAGCGGCTGGGGTGCAAAAATTGAGGGCCTCACTCTTAGCATGCCTGCGTGAGCTACCCCCTGCTCACAGGGGGCTCTCTGGACTTCCAGCCTGACTGTGCATCTGTTCTGAGGAGACTCTAGGGAGCTTCATCTTCCTCTTTGGTGCAGGAGTTAAGTGACATTTAAACTTGACTGTTTCATAGCCTCTAATAAATAAAAAGTTAGATGACTTAGAAACATCTAACTCCCGTTTTGATGACTCCCAACAAATGAACACAAACAGACAAATCAGGCTTCATTAGGAAAGCTTTGGGGAGGGTTGGGGACAGAGTTCAGTGGGCAGAGGGCTTGTCCAGTATGGACAAAGCCCTAGAAGAAGCCCTCAGCTCTTCATAAACCAGACCTGGCAGTGTATGCATGCCTGTAATCTCAGGCATGGAGGAGGTAGAGGCAGGAGGATCCCAAGCTCAAGGGCACGCTGAGCTATGTGAGACCCTGCCTCAGAAGGACAGGAAAGCTTCAGGAGAAAGTGTCTTTGAGATAATACAGTGACCAAGTGGAGGCAATTGAGACGGGAAGTGGCTAGGTGGTTTTAGAACTGGGAAGCGCAGACCCCTTCTGGAAAAGAAGCTTGCTTGGTTTTGTTTTCTAATTTTTGAATTTTAGTCAGTTCAGGAAATTCTAGGAAAAATCACCTGAGAAAAACATGATTTTATTTTCTCTGGACTCCCTGAGGACAGGTCTGTGAGCACCCAGGATGCAGGAAGAAGACGTGCTGACAGGCAGGGAGTGGGTGGGAAACCGCCAGGTCCCCTCTGGACCTTCTCCTTCCGGGTTAAAGGGCAGAGCTGCTGACATTAAACACAGCGCTTAAAGACGTTTAGATGAGCAGGTTTCCAGAGCCATGCAGCTCGCAAAAAGCTTGTTTTTCCCTCATCCACAGATGCGAACGTGGCTCGTGCCGGCCTGTGATGCTGTGAACTCACAAGATGCTCCCATTGGTATGGAGGCAGAGCGTCATGCCGTTTGAGTGACAGGCCTTCTTTCCCCTCTACTTTCAGTTTTTGCTGGCCAGAACCTCAGGATTGACAGCCGTGTTTGGACATCTGTGTACGTACAGCCTGGACCTGCTGTCCCGGGAGGAAACATACGTGCATTTGGTCTCTGTGACATTCTCTACCCCTCAGTCCCATCTTGGGTCCTAAGGCTCTGAGTGATGAGAGCTGGCTGGTGTCTTGTCCCACAAATATGGTATTGGAGTCGCACTAATCTCTGGTGTTAATATCTCCAGTCAAAATTCTAACACGATGGAAGATGCACCTGGCAGGCCCTACCCATCCTAGAGGAGCTCTCGGCAGTTGACGGTGGCTGAGGGAGGGAGAGCCACTCCTTTGGGAATGTGTCAGACGTTACGCTGCGTATACCCCAGTGGACGGCAGCATACCACATGCAGTGGCATCTGTGCTCATGATGTTATTAATAACAACAGATAAATAGGATATGAAGCTGGGAGGGAGATGGGGTGGATGCTCTAGAGGAAGTTAGAGGTAGGTAATGGTGGATGATTTGAACAGAATACATTCTAAAATGTATGAGAATTTAAAAGTGAATAGGAATATTATAGAAAGGAGTTAGGAAACTCCTGACACTTACGACTGTTTCCTAAGTCAGACATGGACATGCCCATGGGCACTAATCTTCTTTATGAATTTAGGCATAAAATGACACCTGTGGTTGTATAAATTACAATTAAAATTGTAAGATATCAAGCCAGGGGCTAGACTCAGGAAACAGGTAGGATGTTTTCATTGTATAGCCCAAGATGGCCCTGAAAACACTATCCCCCTTACTTCAGCCACCTAGATTCTGGGATTACAGGCATGTGCCATCATGCCTGGCTCTAAAGCTAATAGTTCTAGTGACGATACTATTTAACCGAAAATTTAGCTTGATTGAGGGAGATACACAAACAGGTAATGGAACTTATTAGCTCTTCACCAAGCAGGACATGGCATCACATTTGTTATCAGATATATGATGCATATATCATATACATACAACATATCATGTTATATATATGATATATATGTGTATATATAGATATACAATAACATGACACACACATATAGTTATTGTTGTTGAATCTCACTACATACCTTAAGCATTGAACTCACTGTATATCCCAGACTGGCCTTGAGTTCCTCCTGCTTCCGCCTCCTGAGTACCAGGATGACAGACATGCAGCACCACACCTGGTTGTCATTTACTGAGTCTTGGAGCAGGAGAAATTCTGGAACTCAGTCCTTTTCCATGATAATTCACTTCAGGATTACCAGTGCAATCTCATTTATAGAAAAGGAAGTTCTGGGAGATGTATATATACTTCACAAAGCTCTAATCATCCCATTCATCTCATTGAAATGAATATGGCATTGAGATGGTCTAGGTCTGTGAAAGGTCATGGATTGATCAACCGACCCATCACCCTCATCATGTCACAGAAGCAATCTTTATGTCATCCTTCAGAGTTCACAACATTGATACCCAAATGATCTTGTTTAGTTCTCCTGACAGTCTCAGAGACGGATGGACAAGTCAGATATCACTCACCCTCATTTTTATGATAAGTAAATTATGGCCCAGAGAGGTTGATTGACATATGTAGTTTGAAGTCAGAAAGTGTCATGGTGTGGACCAGAAGCCAGCACTTTGAAATCTGAGTCTGCCCCCACGCCGATATGCTGTCGTGCGTTGAGTGTGTATAGTCAACGATGCCAAGGACCTGCCAAGAGCTTGGCTGATCAATGACCACGTGAAGTGTCTGTAACACTCCCCACTACAGTCTCTTCACCTGTGATCATGCTGTCTGGATTCCAGAGAGGGAGGCCAGCCTGGTCACCCTGGGCATCCTTTGCTGCTCCTGTGCATCTCAGTGATAGGGGCTGAGCTGTCCCGATGTGAAGCCTGCGATACTTGCATGTTCAATTCCTGGAGAGCCAGAGGCTTATGGCTTTTTGTTACACATCTATAAAATGGGGGTGATTTGTCTAAATTGGATCTCTGTTTTCAGGATGATCCAGACTTGAAGTGGCAGAGCAAAGCTGAATTTGGGCAAGATGATGACGGGAGACTCTTGCTGTGTGGACATATGAGAGGACACAGGTTGAAGGTGTCACTGTATGCACTTTAGACCTTTGTGGAACATTTTCACATACGTCTTTTCCATGAGTGCTGTATACTCTCATGGCCAACCCATCAGGAAGTGGAAGCTTTTGCTTAGGTAAAGGCAGAGGCTTTAAGCTGCCAGGTCTGGAATATGTAGGCTTTCCTTTATTTCTTTCATGCATGGATGGTTTGGTTTTGGATCTCATTGCAGCTTAAATGGTCTATGTTTTGGATGACTGCTCAGTTGTTTTCTTCCTAGGTTCTCTTTTGTTATATTAGTGTTGGGAAATACATTCTCCATATTTAAAATTTTATTTTTGATAGGAATAAAAGCTCCTTGATTGGGGTCCAAACTTATACACTGAGCCTAAACATAAGACTCAAGATGCTTCTTAGAGTAGTCAACACTCCAAGAACACAATTGCTAATGTTTTCACAGCCCATACTGTACCATACCATACCATTACCATACTGTACCTGTGATTCTACCATGTTCTTTGGTTCATGGCATTCAAACACTGGGTTTGCCCTCATCTTTCAGGTATTGTTAGAACTATCCACATGTAAGTCAAGGGTCTTGTGGGCATCTGGGATGGGGTGGGCTGTTCTCAGCTAGATAAACAGCTTAGTCGTTCCGCGGGCTGTTGCCCACTGGTTGTTCTTCTGCTGTGGCTCTCTCTACCCATGCCCCTCCTACAGAGATGTGGGCAGCAGCTGTGGAGTTGTATTAGCTACTTTCTCGTTACTGTGATAAAATGCCCCAGCAAAAGCATCTTAAGGGAAAGAGCATTCATCTTAGCTCACAGCTCCAGAGGGACACAGTGCAGGATGGCAGGAAGACAAGGCAGCAGGCAGAGAAGGCTCGGTGACGGGCCAAGGACACTGCTGTAGTCTGGAAGCAGAGGACAGTGAATGCTTGTGCTCAGCTCCTTTTCTCCTTTTTATAGTTATAAGGTCGGGGGTCGCCACCCACAGTGGGCAGGTATTCACACCTCAATCAGTCTAATAAGATAATCTCATCAGGCACATCCAGAGGCCAGTCTCATCAAGCTGACAATTAAGATTAACCCACAGACCTCTTCCCCTTTGTAATCCTCTCTGAGAGACTTACTTATTACTGACCTTGTCACACCTTTAGCCTCTGTCTGGAAGAGGGAAATTCTCTGTCCAGGGTGGGCCATGTCTTGGTGGTGGAGGCCTGGAAAGCAGATTGTGGGGAAAGAGTAAGAATAACCAGGAAACCACACAATGTCACGGTAATAGTGTTTCTGATAACATTAGGTAAAGATTCCCAACATCACAGCCACAGTGCATTCAGGTCAGAAGATGCTTAGACTGATTTCTGCTGTTAGGAGGCATTTCAATTCACGTCACATGCATGCTCCTGCGATTTCAGTAGGAGGGAGCGTAATTACTGAATGGGCATTCATTACAGACTGCATCAATAATACATTGGCTTTTGCAGTATGCTCCCTTCTGTTATCACTGTGGTGATAGATTGTGAGTCTAAGCAGAATCAGTAATGTCCCCATGATTTATGACACTATGATGTGTTTAGAAAGGTCTGGAAGTAAACTGTTCATGGAGGGCGGAAGAAAGATGTTGTCATGATGGTGAGCAGCAGGTGGTAACTCTTCTATTTTGTTTAGGCTTTGGAAATACAGAGCGCATCCCTGGATAATCTATTAGCCATCTCTTTTCCTTGTCTTTTGTATCCCCTCAGGAATTGTGAGTATTTACATTTCCATTTGTAGTGAGATATGGTAGAGCAAAATAAAAACAAAAAACCCTATTTTGTATTAATATTTACAGAAAAAGGAAAAATTGGAGTCAAGCTTTGGTGGTAATATATATCATGGAACCTGATGGGTCAAATACATTTTGATTGTTAGAATTATTTGTTTTTTAATTTATTTATCTGAGTATCAGTTCCCTTAAATGAAAGCATTACTGAGTGCCTGCTAGGACACAGCAGTTGATGTGGGTGGACCCTTTGGAAATAGACTTAACACAAGACAGAATGAAATAAGTGCCACTCACAAGCTTGCAAGTAGAAATGGGGTCAAAGGAGGACAAGGTCATGCTTATTTAGTGTGCTGGTTATAGGCCATGAGAACAGAGGCCGCGGTAAAACTGCATGTATGAACACCTTCCTGTGGGCACAATCCTGGGAAGCAATAGGGTGGGAAAAAGTGGGAAGTGAGATGAGAAGGGGGAGGAAGGTAAGGCAAGTGCATTGGCAAGCTGATGTCAGTGGTCGGAAAACCAGAGGACTGCTCCAGAGAACCTGGGGGAGTGGGTAGCTCTGTCCTATAAAAGGTGCTCCGGAGAGCTTGCATGGAGTGGGTAACTCTCCTACAGAGGGGAGGAGAGGACATGGACTGGGGGTTCTCCCCTCTTTCCTACCTCCTAGTAGACAGGTCAAAGTCTTCTCCTGAGACACTGATTTTACTGTTGGCTTGTGTTGTTTAACCCTCCAGGAGACTGCTCTTGAGGCCAGCACCTCAGTGATGGGTCAAGTTTGTCCCAAGGTCAGGTATAGTAGTGAGTACCTGTGGGTGCCTCTTCGATCTGTGATGGAAGTAGCCATGGCTTGTGTTCTATGATTACTGAGGTAATATGAGACATCTGAGGACCACTCCAGCTTGTAATTAGAACAAGTAAATAAATCTATGGATGCCGGGCAGTGGTGGCACACGCCTTTAATCCCAGCACTCAGGAGGCAGAGGCAGGTGGATCTCTGTGAGTTCGAGGCCAGCCTGGTCTCCAAAGCGAGTTCCAGGAAAGGCGTAAAGCTACACAGAGAAACCCTGTCTCGAAAAACCAAAAAAAAAAAAAATAAAAAAAATAAAAAAATAAAATAAATAAATAAATAAATAAAAAAATCTAAGGACGAGGAAAGAGTCACCAGGAAGCAAGCATGGAGTGGTCCATAGCTTTCCAGCTAGGATCAGGAAAAACCTTATTGAGAGGTAGAACAGGAGAGGGCACTTAAATGATAACCACATATGATGGCAATTCTTGATCGTCAACTTGACTACATCTAGAATTAACTAAAACCCAAAGGGCTGGACACACTTGGGAAGGATTTTTTTTCTTAATTAAATCATTTGAAGTGGGAAGACTGACTTCTAATCCAGATTTTTGAGGTGGAAAAACACACCTTTAATCCAGATTTTTTTTTTTTTGAGGTGGGAAGATCTACTTTAATTTGGACCATATCTTCTGCTGGCAGCCTATAGAAAGGACATGGAAAAAAGAAGCTTGCTCCCTTTGCCTACTTGCTCTTGCTCTCGCTGACAAGTCCATTCCTTCACTGGCATTAGAGCCTACTTCTTTGGGATCCTAGCATATACTGCAGATCAGCTGAGACATCCACCCTTGTAGACTGAAGAACTACTGGATTCTTGAATCTTTTGTTGGTAGACAACCATTGTTGGACTAGCTGGATCTCAGACAGTAAGCCATTCTAATAATTATCTCTCTCTCTGAACACACACACACACACACACACACACACACACACACACACACACACACACACATATTCTATAAATCCTGTTCCTCTAGAGAATCCTGACTAATACACTGGACATGGCAATATTCCTCATGTCTAAGTTACAGAACCAGACTAGGTGCCCATCAATACACGAATGGATTAAGAAAATGTGATGTGTAATACAGTGAAGTATTATTAAGTCATAAATAAGAATAAAATTCTACCCTTTTCAGCAACATAGGAAAATATAAAATGAAATGCATTAGACACAGATGAGCACTCCATGCTCTTTCCTACTTGTCAGAACTGAAAAAAAAGTTGACTTGAATGTAGATAGATGAGTCATTAATAGAGGTTTGTAACTGGGGGAAAGGGTGGACAAAGTGAGGTTGGATTTGATGAATGAATGCTATGTACCTGTGTGAGCATATCACACTGAACTCCTTCAATAAGTACATGTGTTAATAAAAATGACGGGCAGTGTTTTGACAGAGATACAAAGAGATGTTAGCAGTGAGATTTAAGTCAACTTAAGGCATGGAGGTAATGCTATAATTAGAATCTAAGGTGTTCCCCCAAAGGCCTATGTGTAAAAGGTTTGGTTGCTAGTTTGGTGCTATTTGGAGGTGATGGAGCCTTTGAGGAATGGAGCCTAGTGGCAGGCCATCAGGTGTTTGGGGACAAGAGGGACACTGGAGCTTGGTAGCTTCCTCTTTTGCACTTCTGGTCCATGAGATGACTGGGTGTCCCCTCCACATGCTTCCACCGTGATGGTGCTAATGGAGGTCTAGAGGCCATGGGGCCAACTGAACATGGACTTAAATCACAAAACTGTGAGCCCAAATAACCCTTTTCTCTTTATAAAGTATTAGTTGTAGTGACAGAAAGTTGAGTGACAGAGGTGGGACAGTGGAGACAATCAGAGGACACAGTGAGTATGCCACTGTGCCTCAACTCTAAGCTACATGTAGAAGAGGAGCAGAGATGAAATTACAGATGTAGACCGAGGTTTGCTTAGCAAAGGCCTTGAGATGTAGTGTGTCAGTCTGTTATTGCTGCATAACAAAGAAATGACATGTTGAGTGTCATAACAACAGGCCTTATTTCTTGCATCTCTGCTAGTCAATTGAAATGGCTTTTCTTCACATTTCAGGTCTTTGGGTTCCTTGGCAAGTCTATGTCTGTCAGTATTTAATGTGTCAGGTAGGGACAGAACTCATGCTCCACTTTATACACATTTATTCTGGTGCCTACACTAATAGTAACCTTAACTAAGACGCATTCCATACTGGATATTTATTAAGAGAATATATTTTTAGGAAACACAACACAACACACACACGCACACGCACACGCACACGCACACGAACGCACACCGAAAAGCAGTTGCGTGAGATAATGGGCGTGTTAACTTATTCTGCTGTATTAGTTACTATATCAGAATAACACAATCGTCCACCTTAAATAGATGTAATAGAAAACAAGGGGAGTAAAGCGCTATGTCAGTCCAAGGGGGAAGGCAATGAGTCACACCCTCCTTCCTGTGACCACCAAGCCACACTTCTTTGCCTTAGAATCCTGTATCCTGCTGCTCCTGCTGCGCACTGTCTGCTGTTCTCTGTGGCCCCTCCTCACACTGGGTTCATGGCGGGCATTTCTTTGGGGCCTGCGTGGCTCATCCTTTCCCACTCTTTCCATGCCCTGCTTAACCTCTGGCTTGGTGAAACGTGTCTTTTCCCCATCCAATCTTCTGCTACTGGAGCGTTTTATTTCTCACTGCCCGGTGATTGTCTCCTGTGTGATGAGCCCATTTGCCTATCTGGCTCGGGAACAGTCTGAAGGGAGGATCTGAGCCTTGAAGCTTTGCAGTTCTTGTTGCACCTAGTGTGTTCCTGACACAAATGTGGCCACTAACCAAGTATGGTGGGACCGATCTGTAGCACCATGTGCATCTCTGAGATGAACTTGGCTATCTTATATGTGTTAGAACGTAGTCTTCTTAGGGCCAGCAGTTAAGTCTTCTATATAGCTGTGGCTGCAACCCAGTGGCCCAGCATGCCCCCGAATCGGCCATTTGTGAACATTTTATAGATGACCAGTCAGTCTATCTTTTCATGGTATATTCTTATTTTGATACCTCAAGTGGAGTGATTTTAACAAAGAGACCAATAAGCCCAGAGATGCAGCCCGGGTGGTAGAGTGTCTGCCTAGCATACACAAAGCCCTGTGTTCAATTCCGAGCACTGTATAAAACCAGGAGTGGTGGTGTGCGACCATAATCCCAGCATTTGGGAGGTGGAGGCAGGAAGATCAGAAGTTCAAGATCATGTTCCTTTGGCTATATGATGAGTTTAAGGTCAACTTGGACTATGTAAGATCCTGTCTAAAAAAATAAATCAACTAAAGAAAAGACTGGCAAAGAAAGCCAAGGAGCTGGTACCCGGGCAGTGTACTAACCTTGGCACATGATTCCGTTTCACAGGGGAGAACATCCATTCTCTTTGGGCGAACCTCTTGGCGACTACATAAACATGGTATGAACATACCAGGCTGTTTTGATTTCTCCCTCTGAAACCATGAGAACAGTGAACATGGCTCTCTCTCTGCTAGGGTATGAAGGGGCAACTGACTCTGTCCTTTGTGGTGAGGAAGATTCTGTTTTCCTTATTATTTCCTCAGAAACATCCTCTCTCAGAGTTGGGCTGAGTCAGGGACTCGCTGAGGGAAGCTATTTTTTTCAAGGGGTGGAGTGATGTGGCTTATGCCAACAACAAGTCTGGCAAAAGTAGGATCTGGCCCTCCTGTATCACAGGCTGTTCACGGCAGTGGGCAGTTCTGTCGATCCAGAGGATGCCCAGGGAAACTGGGAACGCTCTAACTTTGTCCTTTGTGCCCGTTCTCTTCCCAGGTCCTCTTAGGGCCCTTTTCTCTGGGATACCTCTTCCCACCTTCTTCAAAGCGGCACAACCACGTCCTTACAAACCTAGGGGATTTACAGGAACATGGCTGGGATTGGGAAATGTTATATTAAATGTGGCGATGCCGATTCAGGAAGGCAAACGGCGTGTGTTCTCTCCTACGTAGGTCCCAGCTCCCAGGTTTTATATGTGTGTGTGTTTATGTGAGAGTGAGTGTGGGTTGAGGTCAGAGGACTAGAAGGGACCATGAGAGGGAATAAGGGGCTCTGATGGACGGGGCTGGGAAGGATGACACGTGCGGCGTGAATGTGGAACGTGGGGCAGAAGGGTACGTGTGGGGCGAGGGGACAGAGGAGGGGGTGGGGGACAAGGTCCTTTTGGAGTGGGTGGGACTGGGCAGCCCCAGCTTTATTTATCTTTTTCTCAACTGCAAAACTCAGCTAACCAGAGCTTCGTGCCCTCGGGGCCAGCTTGTTGCCACAGCTTTTTACTTTCATTTTTTTAAAAAATTATTTGACAGGCTCATATATTTACATAATGAATTTTAGTTCCCAGTTTTTCTCTTTCCTCCTTCCCTCTCTCTGGAACCCTCTTCTCAACAGGTCTCCTTTGTACATAAAATAGCTGTCATAATTTTAAATTTATTTTTGTTTTACTTTATTAAAAAAAAATATCCGAAATTTTTATTCCATACACACTTGTCTTTTACTTAAAAAATTCTTTTCATTTTACATATCAATCACAGTTCCTCCTCCCTCCCCACTTCCTGCTCCTCCTCCACCTCTCCCCCACCACACCTCCCATCCACTCCTCAGAGAAGGTAATGCTTCTGTGGGGAGTCAACAAAGTCTGGCATATCAAGTTGAGGCGGGATCAAGCCCCACCCCTCCGGCATCAAGGTTGAGCAAGGTGTTCCTGCATAAGGAATGGGCTCCAAAAAGCCAGTTCATGCACTAAGGATACATCCTAGTTCCACTCCCAGGGGCCCCACAAACTGACCAAACCACATAACCATCACCCACATTCAGAAGGTCTAGTTCAATCCTATGCAGGTTCCCCAGCTGTCAGTCCAGAGTCCGAGAGCTTCCGCTAGCTCTTTGTTTTACTTATATACATGGGTGCTTTACCTACCTTTATTCCTATGCATATATTCTTATATTTATTTAGTACTAGAGGGGGCCAGAAGAGGGCATCATGCCCCTTGGACTGGAGTTACTGATGGTAGTGAGCCATCATGTGAGATCTGGGAATTAAATCCAGGTTCTCTGGAACAGCAGCCAGTGCACTTAGCCACTGAGTCATCTCTCCAGCCCCTGTTATAGTTTAAAATAGACTCATGAACACACTTCTTTAAAATTAAAAAAAGGGTTGATGTATTTTGTGTGTATGGGTATTTTGCCGGCAATGTATGTGCACCACATGTGTGCCTGGTGCCTGCAGAGTTCACAAGAGGGCATCAGATGCCCTGGAACTTGAGTTACAGGTAGTTATGAGCTAACATGTGGGTGCTGGGAACTGAACCTGGGTCCTCTGTAAGAGCATCAAGTGTTCTTAACCACCAAGCCACCTACCTCTCCAGATACACAACATTCAAGAAAGCACTCCAAGTCACAGGACAACCCACATGTTCTCCAGAGTCAGTCTTATTCAGTGAGAAATCATTTTAAGTATCTCAGGATCCTAATGTGAGTGCTGGTAAACCCGGGAACAGAATGTTAAGTTCCAGTGAGGTTTTAGGTTAAGCCATGAGATTTGAAAATCATGTGCCATGTGTGGGGCATTTTATAATGTGTGAGAAGTATGGGATATTTTAGGCTGTGTGCCCTCTACTCACCCATGCTTCTATTTCTTAAAGCTTTGGAGGGTGTGATGGTTGGTCTTGTCAACTTGTCACAACCTAGCATCAGCTGGGGAGAGGGTCTCAATGGATTATCAACATGTGTTGGTTTGTGGGGGCTTGTCTTGGTTGCCTTAGTTGATGTGGGAAGACCCACCTTAAATGTGGGTGGCACTTTCTGGAAGCTGCCAAGATGAAAGGACAGAGTAGGAAAGCTTTGCTCTTTCACTCTTGCTGTTGAGTTCATCTGCCCTGTTGTTGCTACTGCTGATTCCTTCACCGACATTAGAACCACCTCTGGCTTTCACTGTGGACTGAAGACAAGCACCCTTCCAGGCACCCTCTAAGCCTTCGGAGCCAGATTGGAAGTGGCAAGGCAGCTAGTCTGGTGGACTGAGCAGCTACTGAGGTCTTAGTCTCTCTGGTGTGAGACGACCATTGTTGGAGTATGCCAACCTTTTTGTCTAAGCCAATCAAATTCTCTTCTAATATATTCATTCTACCAGTTCTGGTCCTCCAGAAAACTCTGACTACTAGAGAGGGCAATGTTTAAAAAGCATTTTGGGAACATTCTCTGGCATGGTGAGGCTGTGCATGTAAACTGACTTCTCACTGAATAAGACTGACTCTGGAGAACATGGTGGGGGGCAGTTATCCTGTGACTTGGGATGCTCTCTTGCTGTCACTAGGAAATTCTGCTTAAGAAGTATGTCATAGGGGCTGGAGAATAACTCAGTGGTTAAGAGCACTTGTTGCTGTTACAGAGGACCCAGGTTTAGTTCCCAGCACCCACATGGTGGCTCACAACCATCTGTAACTTCAGTTCCAGGGCATGGAGTGGATGAGGGAAACAGTGGATCAGAGTCAAGTTCATTCCAGAGCCCAAGGGTTTCATTTCATCCCAGGAAGGCTGCTGGGAGAAACCTAGAGACCAGAGAGACAGAGGCTAGGATGCCAGGGCAGGATTGAGGATTGGGATTGGAAACTTTGAAGTCCTGGAAGACTTTGTGCTGGTTCTACTGATTCAACTAAAGCACTGGTCCAATTGTTTGGCATTAATTTCGCTTGGGTTTGAATAAAAGTACCTCCATCACAGCCAGTTTGGGAATGATAGACATACAGAAAGGTGAACTGTGACTCCAACAGTTCTCAGAAAGTAATGGCTTAGAAAGCACTCCCTGTAAGGGCCATGGAGGCTGGAGTAGAAAACCCTGTAGAATACCTTCACAGATAAAGCATTTTAGGGTTGGGAGAGACCTCAGTGGAAGATAAAGTCCCTAACTCCAGTTCATTTATAAGCTTCAGTGGAAAGGTTGAGGTGTCTTTCTTCAGTTCACCCAAGATGGACTACTGTATCTGTGTATGGCCAGCCGTATAATATATACATCATAAGGTGAATGACATGGGTTTAACCTGAAATGTCCCCCATAGGCTCATGTTATGAACCCATGTTCTCCAGCTGGTGGCTGGTGGTACCTTATTCAGAGGCTGTGATGACCTTCAAGAGGAGAGGTCTACCCGAGGAAGCAGACCACAAAGTCAGCTCTTTGAAAGGTATATCCTGGCCCTGGTTCTCATCTTGCAGTCTGCCTCCTGGTCTGCTGTGAATGGCCTCCAACACAGGCTCCCACAGTCGTGACTACTGCCATGCCTTCCACGCCATGATGGATGGACCACCGTCTGAAACCGTGAGCCAAGACAGGCCCTTCCTGTCTTCTGCTGTTTCTGTCAGGTATCTGGTTACAGTGACACAAAAGTAAGTAATTCAAGTCTAGGGGATTCGTGTCTGTTGTATCTAACTCTTAGGTTTGTTAATCCAGAACAAATGCCTTGCCTGGATGTATGGGTGAAGGTCTAATGTCTCCTTGGTTATCATGATGGAATGGTAGAACACTAGGGCTAAGGGACAGGCTAGAGGTGTCGTGGTATGTGGGGTACAAACTCTTTTCTGTGTTCTGATCAAAACTTCATCTTTACTCCCCTCACCCTCACTCCTTTCCACTGAGATTTTATATAAGAAGTAGTCACCTAGCTTTGCAATAGGCTGGGAGAGCAAGTGATGCACACAGGGAGGGATGGGGAAGAATCTGGACCCCTAGAAGTTAATAGTCTCTGGGGGTCCTTTGTGGACTTGAGGTATAATAATTACTAGCAATTACTGATGCTTCAGATGGTCTCACTTACTCTCTAGGTTGGAATGTAGACATTACAATAGTCATCCTATAGACAGACCCATGCTGGTTTAGAAATTGAAATCCTCTTGCCCAAGCTTCCCAAATAGTAGGAATATATGAATGGCCACCATGTCCAGCTGAAGGCTTTGACTTTCATGGGAAAAAGATTAAAAAAATGTTAGACAGTCTGCCTAGTGAACTGTCCTGATCTCTATTCCTCTTTAGCCACAACTTCATGTGTTTGTGCTTACATGTATTGTGGGGAGTTCTCTCTGTGTGTGAGGTGGAGGTACACACATAAAGGCTATACTCCTGACCACACAGGACCGAGAACACAGACAGCAGGGTCAGGAGTAAGAAGGCAGGTATTCACCGAGTCAGCTTGGTGACCTGGTGACCCTGTGGAAGGTGAACAGTCATAGAGCTCTGGCTTCCACATAGTTCACCAGTGAGAAAGCCACCCAGAAGCCATGCTTTGGGAGAAGGTAGTTTTTAGTTCCTTTCACTAATATTGGTATGTGAGATTAAAAAAATTATGTGTGTGCATGCGTGAGTGTGTTTGCTTATATTAGTGCAGCGCCCATGGGGACCAGAAGAGGTATAAGATCCCCTAGCCACAGACCTTATTCTTGTCAAATTGGCAATGTTACCAAAACTGACTTCTAAAACAAATATAGACATTCAAGGAGCCCCCCGCCCCATCCTAACATTAACCTTCACTTATACATCATTGTAATCATATGCTTTTCCCTGATGCTTATATAAAGCAGACTGAGGGTGGCCATTTGTATGAGTTTGGTTGTTGCTGAGACAAAACAGCCAATAAAAGCAACTTACAGAAGGAGGAGTTTATTTTCGGCTCAGTTTGAAGGTACAGTCAGTTCATCACGCAGTCTGAGGACCCAGTGCTTGAGATGGTACTGCCCATGTTTAGGATGAATCTTGCCTTCTCAGTTAAGCCTTTCTGGGGACATGCTCACAGACAGAGGCTGAGATGTATTTCCATGGCTGTGCTAAATCCATTTAACTTGACGGTGAGCTCTAACCGTTTCACCACTTGCTCTCCAAGCCTCTTAAAGACCTTCCTCCTCCCACACTTGACATTTGAATTATATTTGATTTTGGAGGTTGATGCAAGCAGAAAAGTGGCAAAGCATAGCCATCTTAGCACACTGCACCATTTCCAAGGAGGTGATGGCGTATGCTGGTCACACAGCTTCTGTACTTTGTATGCAGCACAGGTTCCTTGATGGCTCTTTTCGTTGTTTATTTCACGGTGCCCGTGACTGCTCCCCTGCAGCCGTAATTACAGATGCTTCATGGGGAAGGTCAGTGTGGACATCCTCCTATACCAGCTGAGTTCTACAAAGCACAGCTAGGTGATTCCTGTCTCCCCTTCTGAAAATGCACAAAAGGTCCTCGCATTCATCTCATTCCTCCGGTTGACAGGCAAATGGTTGCCCTGGCCAGGTGCTCACTCTTTTCCTGCGGGAAGTTGAAAAGTGAGGGTCCTACACTTCTCAACCAAGGTGGCTACTGGGGGAAGGGTGGAACTGTGTGACAAAGGTCAGCCTACTGTGTCCTTCTTGCCTCTCCTCTTCTGGAAGCTTTCACAAATGTTGGCTTTACAACCCTGTGGAGTTACGTTGGCACCATTTTGCTGGTGGCAGGAGGCCAGGGTGGACAGTTTCTTGATATCTTATGGTGATATTTTATTTGTAATGAAATGTGATTTTATTTGTATGCTAATAAATAAAGTTACCCCGGGGGTCAGAGCTATTAGCAAGCCATAGCGAAAGCTGGGTGGTGGTGGCACACACCTTTAATCCCAGCACTTGGTAGGCAGAGCTAGGTAGATAGATCTCTGTGTGTTCAAGGATACAGCCAGCATTGGAGACACAAGCCTTTAATCTCAATACCAACCATAGAAGACCTGGAGGTCTGTACAGACAGGCAGTGACTAGGAGGTCATGTGGCAGGGTTTACAACCAATGAGAAGGCAGAACAGAAACTCTATAAGAAAAGACAGACACAGGAAGTAGGTCTCTTTCTGAGAGGTAGGACCACCGTGATAGTGAAGGGTAAGGTTTTTAGCTCTTAGCTATTGCTTTGACCTCTTGGCTTTTATCCCTGTATTGGCTCTGTGTTTCTTATTTAATAAGACGGTTGGTTACATCTACAATATCCCTTTCTTTAGATGGCTCCTACATATACCTACAGCTTTAGGTGTGCAATATTGACAGCTATGTCTTTATGTTTACAGAAAAATCAGCTCATCAAGACCCTCTGCAGGCTCCTTCTCCTTCATGCCTCTTAGGATCAGTTGAGTGTTAGTCTGTAGCCAAATCCTGACTCAGGAACTCAGCCTATGTCCCTCCCTTATGGAACTCTGTGGAGATGCTGCTGAAGGGAGAGGAGCCTCCTGGACCATTCATTCTGCCTTGAATGATGCCACTTGTTCCTTGGGGTGACGATGTCTTCTGCTAAGCTCCGTCAGAGCATCCACAGTTTTTCCTAACTTCACATGGGGATATATTCTGGGAAATGCATTGTTAGGCAGTTTAACATAACTATGTGACACCATAAAGCATCAGACATGCACTAAGATGGCTGCAATGTCACCAGGTGGTATAATCTTATTGAGGTCACTATTGTTGACCAACGTGTCATTAAGTGGTAAGTTAGCTGTGCTTCTTAGTCTTCATAGGCATTGTGGTTTTGGAAAGACAGGACTTCTCTAGAGGTGGGCTTGGGAAGGCATATGTACCTAGTTCCAATCCCTTTGCTGGGAAGGTCTCAGCAGAAGGGGAGTGGCTGGCAAGGGCATGTAGATGCTCCCACTGTGGACACATGAAGTCTGTCTTTGATGATGCTGTACTTCAAACAGGCCATTCTGCTTCTCTTGGAGTTAACACAATGTGACGCCATTAGGGATTCATATACTTGCATCTTCTGTGGCGCTTCTTGTTATCTGCCATCTGAAGCCGGTGCAGTGTGCACTGGATGGTGTACAGGTTCTGGAGTCAGTCTGTCTGGCTCTACCTCTCACGAGCTTTGTGATCCTTTGCAGTTACTTACCTTCTTTGAACCTCTGCCCACTCCTTTGTAAAGAAAGGATAGTAGTCATACTGACCTCATTTTTGCTGGAAGCCTTAAAATTAATTCAAAAGTGTTAAGAAGAGCATCTTTTACATAAAAATAATCAAAATCTCCCCCGCTCTGTACTGATGATTAAACAGAGGGCTATCTTTAGCCCTTTTAATTTTTGAGACGGGGACAACAACTCTCTTAGTTGTTCAGGCTGGCTTTGAGCACGCTGTGTAGCCCTGGCTGGCCTGGAACTGCTCCTCCTGTCTTTGCTTCCCGGGTAGCTGAGATTATGAGCATGCACTACCACTCTAGGCAATGCCCAGTCCATTCTTCTTATGCTGTTCCTTCCTGCTGTGTTCTGGCGCATCCCACATTACTGGGGTACCACTTTACTGTAAACACTTCAAGGCAGAAGAGATGGTGGCTTATGCAATTGGCTCACTTAGCACTCAACAAAGAAGGTTCTGACATCGTTCCTGGTACGAGAATAGACAGGCAGCCTTGGCATATGCCCCTTTTGGTGTTATTATTATCAACACCTATTAACTGTTGAAATTAATGGGACTCACTGTGATGCTCTATACACTCATCCATCATACGCTGATCATGTCTATCCACCCATCTCCCATCTTCACCGCCCCCCCCCCCCCCACTCAGAGACATTCTTCCCATTCCCTAAAAATCCCTCTTAATTTGCTTCTGTTCTCTCCCCTCTACATTCCTCATCCCCGGTGACCGTGAGTCTCTACCATTTTTCTAGGCTGACACACTGGTTTCCATACTTGAGTGAGAACATGTGGTCTATGTCCTCCCGTGTCTGGATTCTTTCACTCAGCAGACAGCCTCCAGCTCTATCCATGCTGCAAAGGACAGAATTTCATCCTTTTAATGGCTGAGCACTACTCAAGACTGTTACTTTCTGCATCCATTCACCCAGGGAGAGGCATTTGGTTGCTAGTGAATTTTGGCTGTTCTGAATGATGCTTATCTGTTCGGTAGAAAGATCCCATTTACACACAGGAGTAGACTTGCTGGATTGGATGGTAATTCTAGTTCTAGTTTATTAATTATTTATTTATACTTTTTTTTGAGGAACTGTCACAGTATTTTCCATAATGCTTGTACTAACTCACAGTGTCATTACTTGTATTTGCGATCCATTTCTCTATATCCTTTCCAGTATCTGCCATTCTCATCCCCACCCTGACCCCTGTCCTCTTCCTCCTCCTCTTCCTCCTCCTTCTTTTGGATGATAGCCATTTAAATTGGGATGGGATAATACCTCATTTGACTTTTTTATTTTTCCAATGACAGGTGAAATGGAGTGTGGTTTCATTTATTTTGTTGGCTGTTGGTATTTTGAAAAATGTTTGTGGGTTTTTTTTTTTTTTTGGTGTTGTGTATCTAACCCAAAACCTTGAACCTTTTCAGGTAAACATCCTGTGTGATCAACAGTCCATGCTCTGTGATCTGTAGTCAATGCTCTGTTTTGTGCCCCTTCTGCTGAGACCTTCCCACCAAAGGGACTGGAACTAGTCTCACTTTGAGGCTCAGACAGGTCTGGAATGCACTGTATAGTTCCAAATGGCCTTGAACTTAGATCCTCTTGCCTTTGCCTTCTCAGTGGTGGGATTACAGGCACAAGACACCATGTTTAGCTTCTGTTTTGTTCTTTAGCCTATTTCAAAGCTGGATTCTTTGCTTCTGGGGTCCAGCTTTTCCAGTTTCTTATACTTGGTGCATGCCAGTTCCTTGTCAGATCTACCATTGGTAATATTTTCTCATGCTTGGTAGGTTGTCTCTTAATCCTGTTGACTGTTCCCAGGCTGTGCCAAAACTTCTAATTTGTCTAACTCTGCTTTGGTTGTCTGAACTTTAAGGGCCCTAAGTGGCTTTTTTTTTTGTGTGTGTTTACTTGGAGCAATTTCATAGTTTGAATTTCAGGATTTAGGGCTTTGATCCATGTTGACCTGATTTTTTGAACATGATAGGAGAAAGGAATCTAGTCTCTTAGCCAGCATCATTTGTTGGAAAGATTTGTCTTTCTTTCATAGCATACAGTATGTTTTGGCTTGTTCCTCCTTTTTTTCCATTTTTTTTGGTGTGTGTGTGTGTGTGTGTGTGTGTGTGTGTGTGTGTGTGTGTGATGTGGATTGAATTCAGGGCCTTGCACATGAAGCACTCTGCCCCTGAGCCACACTCCAAGCCTTTAGTCACACTCTAGGGAATTGCTCTATGTTCCACACAACTCTGCTTCCCTTCTTTTGGGGTGGCATGGGGGTAGGTGGGGGGGGGAGGAGGAACTGTGGTTGGTATGTAAAATGAAAGAAAAAAACTTAAATAAAACAAAGACAAACAAACAAACAAAACAATAGACAGCCACTTTAAGCTGGAGCTGTAGATGTTTGGTAACAGAGCATATACTTAACATGTGCAAAGTCCTGGGCTTAATCTCAATAACTCTCACTCCCTATCCTCTCCCTCTGAATAGAAAACTATGGCTTCCAGGTCTGTAAAATGAAAAAGGTAGTTAAAGCCTTGTACACACCGAGCAAAGATCTGCGGGTGGCAGGGGAGGCAGCTGTTTCTATAAGAGCTTCACACTAATAGACTCTCAGGGTTCAGAGCAGCAGCAGAAAATGCAGCGAGGCAGTACCAGATGTACAGCCTGAGGAGCTTTTCAGAGCCCTGCTCAGGTGCAACCAGGATCTTGGCTTATGCCACAGAAGAGAATTTTAGGACAAATTGGTATAAAGCACAGTTATTTGGAATTTATTAAGGAAAATCTGGGAGGGATAGGAGAGAGAGAGAGAGAGAGAGAGAGAGAGAGAGAGAGAGAGAGAGAGAGAGAGAGAGAGAGCAGTTGTACATGTCCAGTGGCCTTCTCAAGAGAAAGAGAGTCACCTTCGTCTCTGCTCTTGAAGGACCCGTATCCTAACACACCAGGTCAGCAAGTGTGTTGAGATGAAGAGGGATGTCACAGGCATGTCCCTGTGGTCAGCCATCTCTGTAGCACAAGGCAGTGAGGATAACTCAGCATTAGCACTGGCACTTCAAACTTGGACTCTTATTTCTGCCTGCGAGAACTTAGAGAAGTTTCTTCCCACTTATGTACATCGATTTGATCATTTGGAAAATAGATGTCATAATGGCATGACCTCCTAGGTTGTGAGGGATAAGTGACAAAATGCCTGATATTAAAACACCTTCCCTCCTCCAGTCTAAACACATATTATGTGGGGTGTTCCTTACTTTCCAATCCCGTCTGTATTGGTGAAATCATTAGACTCCAAGGATCTAGAGATTGGACCAGTTCACTCATTCATCACTCCCTCTCTCCCTCCCTCCATCCCTCATTCATCACTCACTCACTCACTTGCTCACTCACTCAGTCAGTCACTCCCTCACTCATTCATCACTCACTCACTCACTCACTCACTCACTCACTCACTCACTCACTCACTCATTCATCACTCACTCACTCATCATTCACTCACTCATTCATCACTCGTTCACTCATTCATCACCCACTCCCTCCTTCCCTCACTCATTCATCACTCATTCATCACTCACTCACTCACTTACTCACTCACTCACTCATTCAACCAGGACTCACTAGAGTCCTTCTGTGGGCTAGGATTTGTTCCATACATTGGAGACACTGCACCATGAAGATGTGCTAGTCTATTAGTTACTTTTCTGTCGCTGTGATATGATACCCTGATAAAGGCGAGTTAGATGAGAAAAGGCTCTGTTTTGGCTTAGAGTTGCAGAGGGCGTGCACTCCAGCAGAGGCGGAGCAGCAGGACTGTGGGCGGGTCTAGTAGTCGGCAAGCTGATGATCACATTTCATTTACACACGGGAAGAAAATAAAGAGAACAGGAAGTGAGGCAAGGCTGAAACACCTCAAAGCCCTCTCCCAATGATGTGCTTCTACCATCAGCTGGGCCCAAATGTTTAGACACGTGAGCCTAAGGGGGTATTTCGTAGTCAAACCACAATAACAACAACAAAAAAAAATCCTCTCTCAAGAAAACTTCTAAAGGGATACACACAACTCAAACAACCAATTATAATTCTTACAATGTTAAGTATAATGAAGAAAGTAGTGACTCAAACAGTTCTTTACATGGTGGTGGGTCTCTCTCTCTCTCTCTCTCTCTCTCTCTCTCTCTCTCTCTCTCTCTCTCTCTCTCTCTCTCTCTCTCTCTCCCCCTCCAGGGTAGAATATAAAATCACTGGTCTCTTTTGAGTTACTCAGGGAGACAAGAGCCTTTGCTCCGAGGTCATCCCTCTAGTGTCTACAGGTCTCTAGATGAAGTTTAATTTGTCACCATCCTTCTTACAAAGTGATGCTCAGAACTGAACCCTGACCCCACCCCTGGGGTCTGGCAGGGTCCAGGAAGAACTGTGCTGTTCTTTTGGTTGCCTCCTAGACACATCTGTGATGCAATCCAGGCCTCTATTTGCTTTTTGACAACCAGAGACTGCAGTTGTAAACGGAGTTCTAGAGCTCTTCAGGGCATCAGAGCTAAAACACCACTCTGACTCTCTCTTAGGTGTCTACAGATATATCTGGGTCTCTCTTTATCAGCGTTTCCTTGGTTAGGTAGCTGAAATTGTCTAAAAACCTTATGTACCCCACATTTCCTAGATAGCCCCCATCCTTCATGAGATTGTGTGTATCACCCAGGTTGAAAGAATTAAAATCTGTTTCAGGAAGACTCTGAAATGGTAACTTAATGGAATTTCTGGTAGCTCCAAAAGCTATGTAGGCTGGCCCAGGGGATCCTGATGCAGAGTCCCTGCTGTGGGCAGACAGTATGTACGAGCTCTCTTGGTCCCCACCTTGAGAGCCACCAATCTGCAGCTTCTGCAAATGTGAGCTTGCCAGCTGGGGTGCTAATCCACCTGAAGATGGGCCAGATGTTGTTGTTATAAGTCTCCCAAATGATCTGAATCTTTTTTCTGGGTCTAATGCCTTAGAATGAATAGCATTTCCAGTCCTTGATTTTGATGATATACATTTATCCCCCTACCCTTCCATTATCCCTTCCTTCCTTTGTAGGCTGGCTGGAACCTGGGTGGGCTGGTGAAATATGAAGGCCTCTCTCTTTCCCACCAACACTTTCCAGGTCTGTCCCAGAAGGGAAAAACTTACTTTTCAAAGAATAAATCTGTAAAAGTAGCAACATTTCAGGGCAGTAAATCTTTTGCAATGTGTGCACAGGTATGCATGCCTGCACATGTCTGAACTCCATGCCCATGTGTATATCTGTGTGTCTGAGAGAGGAATTCTGTGCCTAGAGACCTTTAATTTCAATAATAAGGATTTTGGAGGGAAAGACGTAGTTGGAGAATCCAGGGAGGCATGAAACTAGGGGAGAAACAGGGTCAAGGGAAGGGGAGCCAGGCAGAAAGTCTTCCCATAGATTGCTTTAGCAGAAATAGGGAGAAAATGACATAATTTGAGGGGATTGTGCAGTGTCAGAAGGAGCCCCCCATTCTTGGTAAGTCCCCTTGGGTGATCTTTGGGGGTAGTGGAAGGACCTCCTGACTTCCTCCTCATCCTTCAGCTGTGTTTTCATAGACACTATGTTATATTTCTTCTCCAACCCAGAGAAGGCAGTGAGAAGAGGAAGAATGTTGGAGTGGAAATGAGTTTAACTCTATGAAAAGCTGTGAATGACACAAAACTCCTTCAGCCAAGAGCTGATGAGCTCATCGACACTCCCTCTTGCTCCCCTGTAGAAACCAGATGCATGGAAATGGTAAAAACACTGGGCTGAGATACAAATTAGGTTCCCATTATTGTAGATATGAGTGAGATAGGGGGAGGGTAGCATAGATCAGCCAGGGGCCAAAGCTAATGATGAGGAAGGGTCCTTCCTTGGACTGCAGGATTGCTGGGAGGATGACTGAAAGTCCTATGCCCTTATAATAGCCATCTCCCACCAAATTACTTAGGAAGACCCCTGGGATGGATAGGGTGATGAAAGGTAGCAGGAGGACCACAGAAGCCATGGGTTTGGCTGATGAGACAGGTCTGGGGAGATATATTGAGGTCCTATTAATATATATCATTCAAAGAAGGACCCTGAATCTTTTCAACCGTAAGTGGAATGTCGTTGCTGGAGTGTCAGAGGGAAGTGAGGTGGGATGGTAGGACGTGGACTCACAGGAAAGAGGAGTCAGAGGGCGACGGAGATGTTGTGATGGAGGAGATGCAGGCTTCAGAGATGGAGGGAATCAAGAGCATGTTGCCTTAGCTCAGACAAGGTAGAGAGGCTCTGGGATTCCAGCGTGCCTAGAGATGGCAGATTCTGCCCGAGTCAGCCATGTGGGCCACTGCTGAGAGCAAAAGCATCTTATTGACCTGGAGGCAGAATGAGTAGCTGTCAGGCTCAATTGTGAAAGCCTGTACTTTCCCAGGGACAGAACTAGCTGAGAGGGTGGTTGGACAGCGAGTCTCCAAATCACAGTTTTGGGAGGAACTCTTGGGCTGGAAAAGAGATAACAAAGGAAATGCCCGGTAGACTTGTTTAGTTCCTTCATCCACAAGGGAGGGTTGTATCACATGGCTGCATCTAGATTGTGACTTCGTCTGGATTGGGCAGGAGTTGGGCCTGGGGTTTGAGTGTGCTGAGCTGAAAATGCATGCAGGGAAAGTCTGGAGGAGTCTCAGGGTGCTGAGCTGAGAATGCAGGGAAAGTCTGGAGGAGTCTCAGGGTGCTGAGCTGAGAATGCATGCAGGGAAAGTCTGTAGGAGTCTCACATCACGTGCATCATCTTTGGTTCAGTGCTCTCTCCGCTTCCCTATGACTTCTAGCCCCTTTCAATACTTGTGTGAAGGTGAAATCATATCCAAGAAATATATTTGGGGCTAGAGAAATGACTGTTGGTAAAAAAGGCCTTGATATGCAAATGTGAGGACCTGCGTTCAGAGCCCAGAACCATGTAAAAGCCAGGTACAGTGACACAGATCTGTAAGCCCAGTACCTGGAGGGCCTTGGGAGACTGGAAGATCCCTGGGGTTAACTGTCCAGCCTAGCCATTCAGCGATCTCCTGGTTCAGTGTGACACCAGCCTAGCCAATCAGCAATCTCCTGGTTCAGTGTGAGACCAGCCAATCAGTGATCTCCTGGTTCAGTGTGAGACCAGCCTAGCCAACCAGTGATCTCCTGGTTGAGTGTGAGACCAGCCTAGCCAGTCAGTGATCTGGTTCAGTGTGAGACGCTGTCTAAAAAGATAAGGTGAAGACACATGACATCAATCTGTGGCCTCCATACATGACATCATCAACTTGTGGCCTCCATACACAATCTTACGTACACACCCTGGAGGGAGAAAATAAAAGGAGAGAGAGAGAAAAAAATGCATTTGGAAGAGGCTTGTTTTCATCACAATTTTTATTCTGAAACATTTCCCAGAGAAAATACACTATTATGTGATAGGTCTTTTGGGTTGTGTTTCTCTTGTTTATTTCATCTTCTCCTAGTGCTAATGAGTGGAAACATGTTTAACATCTAGTGTTCTCTCTGGTCACGGCACAGTAAGCCACATACTGCCCTAGGATAGTGTGATTATGGTAGATGTGAGGGAGATAAATGCACCAAGACAGAAAAAACACACAGGGAGCCACATCTGAAAACGGACCCAGATGGCTTGAGTTGATTTTAAACAAAACTATGCATGACATAATAACACGTTGTTGACGGACGGCTTGAGTGTTAGGGAATTCCATAAGATTAAAATGAAGATTAAATATTCCTGCTGCCTAGTATTTTCAATGCATCTGCACTTAGATATGTCAAAATATACAATTCCTTATTATCATATTGTGAATACTTTCAGTATCTAGGAGTATGGTTCAGTATGATGCTGTGAGATTTGTAGCCTAGGAACCATGGTTTAACCTGAAATGTCTCCACAGGCTCTTGTTTGGAAAGCTTGTCCCTCAGCTGTGGACACAGTCCTTGAAGGCTGTAGCATCTTTAGGAGGAGGGTCTTACCTGGTGGAAGTAGGTCATCAGGAGCAGGCCCTTGATGTTTATGCCTAGCCCTTGGTTCTGACTTTCTTTTTCTATTTCCTGGTCTACCACAAGGTGACTAGTCTTTGCCACCTGCTGCTGCCACTGTGAGCTAAGCTTCCCTGGTGTGCCTTCCTCAGCATGATGGGCTGAGGCCATCTGAAGCCATGAAACAAAACAAATCTTTTTCCCTTAGGTTGTCACGTCAGATATTTTGATCTCAGTGATGTGAAAATAACCAAGCAATAGGCTTAGGGGCAGGGGTGGGGGTGGGGCTTAGGGGTGGGGGTGGGGCTTAGGGGCAGGTGTGGGGGTGGGGCTTAGGGGCAGGTGTGGGGGTGGGGCTTAGGGGCTGGGGTGGGGGTGGGGCTTAGGGGCAGGAGTGGGGGTGCTTAGGGGCAGGGGTGGGGGGCAGTCACCTCATTAGTCTATTCAAGCCATCTGAATTGGTTTTCTCAGGTTCTGGTGTGTGGTGTGGCAGTTGTGGACACCCCCACGGCCGCCATATTAGCTCAGAGGGAAGGACCACATGCTTCGGGCAGCTCCGTTCTGTGAACACACGTCTCTGGTTTCTATTTTAGGCTCGTAATTTTTCCTCCCCTGCTTATTATTTATGGATTCCAGATCACCACCCACTTGGAAAACATATGAAGCTGGCTTGTGTGTGGAGGGAACAGCTTTGGGGAGGTCGGCCAACAAAGCAATGGTATGAAAATCACCCATCAGCACAGGGCTCCATTCAGGGCCACAAATCAAGTCCAGGTGCTCTCCGCCTGGGGCAGAGGTGGGTTCTCGGTGCCTGCTGCCCACGATCAAGAAGTCTCTATCCAAGGCCGAGGTCAAACTGCGTTTAAAAGGATATTGCAGAAACCGTATGTGTGTGCAAAAACATACTGTCCCCTTTCCTTCCTAGGGCTGGCAAAATGTGCTGCCCCTTTTTTTTTCCTTGTAGTTTTTCTGAACTGGAAACAATGTAACAACCAGGGGGAGACAGCTACTGCCGCCACCCCCAGCATAAATCCAGCCAACAGGGACACTGAAGACAGGAATGAAGTATGGACTTTTCCAACAATGGTTCCTTATACAATGACAGCATTTGAGGGACCTGCTGGACATTTTAAGGAGCCAGGAAGTTCTGGAATATAAAATAGTCCTAAAAGCTTCATGGCCCAATAGAAGAATATCTTATTTTTTTATGAAGTTATTGGTGTATGGACATATGTGCATGTTTGTGTGAGTTCATGTATGTACAGGTGCATGTGTGCATGCATGCATGCGGAGACCAGAGGTCCGCCTCAGGTGCCATTCTTCACCTTGTCCTTTGAGACAAGGTCTCTCACTGGAACTTGGAGCTCATTTCTTAGGCTACATTGGCTCACCAGCAACCCCCAGTGATCTGCCGTTCCCTACCTCCCCAGTGCGGGGATGACAAGCCTGCGTCACCACACTGGCTTTTTAATTTTTGGGATGTGGGTTCTGGGGCATTGAACCCCCGTCCTCAGGTGTGTGGTGCAAGCGCTTCTGGCTGGGCCATCTCTTCAGCCTCACAGAGTTCACTTTCTTTCCCGTGTTCTCAAGACTCCAGAGTCTGCCGCCATGGAACGTGAGCCCTGCGAGCTCCGCTTGCTCCTGACGCCTTCCTGGCGTTCGGGAGGCAATGTCTGTGCGTCTTCTTCTTGCTGCTGTGATTGTCAGGGCATGACTGTACGAATGATTGTCTCCATTCAGCATCTAGAACTAAGGGACTGTGTCAACCTTCCCATTGTCCTTACCTGCAGACACACAAGCTTTTCTTTGTAAAATGTTTTCTAAGCAACCCAGAAGGCAGGGGTCAGAGTTCTAGAAGCTGGAATGACCATTTAGAACTTTGTTGTTGTTTAGAATTTTTTTTTTTTAGAAAATAGATTCTAGGCTGATTGCATATTTATTATGTAGCCAAAGATGACCCTAAAATTTCTAATCTTCCATCCTCTACCTAAGACCCCCTCAGTGCCAGATTACAGGCATTCGCCACCACACCTGGGTTCTGCAATGCTGGGATTGAATCCAGGGCTTCATGCATGTTAGACAAGCACCCTACCAATAAGCCACATCCTCACCCTGAGAACTTAATTTTTGATGGAGAGCAGCTAACCACAAACATAAAACACATAATGCACAGTGGTGATTTTCAAAGTCAGATGCCTTGAATGCTGGTGTCAGGCTCCTTGGGAACTTGGCTGTAACTCAGAGGCCCAGGCTCTATGGGGTTTACTAAACCAGCAGCTTTCATGGAAGGGCTCAACTGCCAGGTCTCAGCAGGTCTTCTAGGTGCTTCCGAGAGCAAGGATGATGACGGAATCCAGCATGATGGGAACCAAGGTGGTATTTGTCATAACTTTGGGGAAAATAACCTTGTGTTTCTTCTTCCAATTTTAGTGGTAGAAAAGGAGATTTGAGCCTAGAAGCTCTGTGGTCCTGCCATGGTGAGGGAAGCCCAGGAAGCTGACCAAACATGCCAGAAGTCAACCTTTCCCCTGAATCTTAATATTTACGAGTCAGCACACCTGTCCTTTTTTTCCCTGTTTAAGCCAGATTGACTTGCTTTTTCATTTGTGCGTGTGCGTGTGTGTGCATGTGTGTGTGTGTGTGTGTGTGTGTGTGTGTGTGTGTGTGATTTGCAACTCAAGGAATTCTAAAATTCACAGGTCTTAAAAACCAAAATGATTATGCATTTAGATTAATACACTTTGATGACTCAGGAGGCCTTTCAGGAACCCCCAACCCCGACACACACAGATGCTTTGACATCTGTGTCTATATTGCCTGGTGACAGACTGACTCTCCTGAGGACAACTAATTCTTAGAGATAACAAAGGACTGCCCAAGGAGCAGATCCTTCAAGTGCACATCAGACTCACCAACCCAGAGCCCACACTCTGGGGCCCCGTCTGCCTGGCTCCTCCACTGCAGGAGGCCTAGTCCTCTGTCCAGAACTTTCAGAGCTAAACTCCAGATGCTGGGAGGCCACTCCTGTTGCAGAGACCAGGTACTGCTCTAGTTTCTCCAAAGCTTTCAGTCTGGACCGTCAACAAGGGGCACTATTAGACTGAACAGTAGTTTGCGTCATTTTGAGGTAGAAGGACTCTGTGTCATGTTTATGCAAATTAACAGCCACCACCTGCCCAGTCTGGGCCCCGAGGCATAGACTATCAACAAATAACTTATCCACACAACTGAAACTCATAAACTTACCAAAGAGATAGATACATCAGGAGGGCCTGTTTTCATGACTATCCCTGCGAGGAAGGAGGCAGGATGAGAATGCCTGTAGCCAGCTTCCTTTTGCCTTTGTTCGAAGTGCATTCCTGGGCACCAGAGCCATTTATCCCAGAGCAGAAGGTGGTGACCAGGGTCCTGTGCTGTTCTTAAACCTGCTGGATTTTATCTTTCATTGTCAGGTGGTGGTGATTTTGATATGAAGAAAGGTCTAATTAGGCACAAAATGACCATGTATATGCTCTGTTCTGTATCCCAGCAGGCCCCACCTTGAGGGTACTAGCATACTGAAAGGCATCACTTCAATTTGTACCCCAATTTTTAAAATTTGAATTTGAGTTGGGGATTTAGCTCAGTGGTAGAGTGCTTGCCTAGCAAGTGCAAGGCCCTGGGTTCGGTGAATCCAAGAATCAGTAAATGGTTTAGGAGTCCAGAGCAGTGTCACTTGTGCTGTGCACGATCCCCAAGGAAAGAAGCATGGAGCCCAAAGCCTTCGCTTTGTTCTGGGATTGCTCTGACTCAGGAGCCACCTTTGTGGCTGGCAAGACCACCAGGTCAGACAGAACGAGGAAGTGGGGGGTTGAGTTCACTGCTGAGGTTTCTAAACACACACTTGATTATTCTGGAGAGGGCAAAGCATACTTCCTTCATTCATGGGGTCATTCATTTGTAATACTACACCCAGGAGACTGAATGCTCAATTTTTTTTTCAAGCCACGGAACTACCATTTGTAGGTTGCGAGTGGTTTCTGAATGATCTTTGTGTAGAGCCTTCCAAGGCAGCCTGTGCGTCTGGTTTTGGGTAAGAGAAATCAAGGTTGCACAGCTCAGGCTGAGAGAGCATTTTGGAAAGGCAATGGAGGGGTTTCATGTCACAGAACAGGCAGGAAAGTCTGAGGAATAGGACTTGGAAAGTGGCAGAAGCCGGGGTGGCTTGAGAGTAGAGGCAACCAGTCCAGACTGTGGGCATGACCACTTTGGGGTATCGCTGCCACTGCCAGACTCAGCCGCTACTCCACACAGCCACTACTGGGGATAGCCACCCGGGATGTACCCTTTCCCCCCATTTCATTGCCTGTGTCTTAGGGTGGTGGACGTAGCTCCATGTGTTGACTGCTGGTTCAGATCACATACACTCATCTTAGAGTGTGGTACCCCCAGAGGGCAGTCTTGGTTCCAAACTTGTACCTTTCCAAGGATTCAGTGGGGACATTTTATCATCCCACAAGCTGCTTTCAGGTGATAGGGCGCATTAAATACTGTTGAGTTTTGTGGACATCAATCGTATTACCTTATTTCTTTCCTTGGTCAAAGCTGATGTCCTGTGGCATACAATGGTACATAAGGCTTACTGAAGGGAATCAGTGAATATACTGATATAACCATAGTAGCTAAGGCAGAGAAAGTAAAGTCCACATTAAAAATGAACATATGTCACGGTGAGAACAGTGTAGGGAGGATCCTGATACAAGCAGCCTCTATAGGTAGCTGGCTAATGCCCATGAGCTTTAGAGTCATGTCAGAGATTCTAAGCAGGGTGCTGCAGGTGGACTGGAAGAGATCTTGTTTTTAAATATAACAGCAACATTTGTAGGTTATAATGATGCTGACTGAAACACCAATACTCTGGAGAGAGGGGGAGTTGGCAGTGTGGGAGACAGTGGTTACGAGTGCGGTGCTGGATTAGGGGGAAGGACATGGACTCTAGTGGGTAAGTGAAAGGTTTGCCAAAATACGACCAGAATTCATGGCAGCGGGAGGAGAAAGAGAGATGGGTATAGATGTGTTTTGTTTGCTCCTGTTCCCTTCAGAGGTGAGGAATGAAGTTATCAGCTGAAGATGGAGATGGAGAGGGAGAGGGAGAGGGAGAGGGAGAGGGAGAGGGAGAGGGAGAGGGAGAGGGAGAGGGAGAGGGAGAGGGAGAGAGAGAGAGAGAGAGAGAGAGAGATTGAAGGAGGCACCAGAGCTACTGAAGAGCACAAAAAGGGTATGTTATAGTTCCTGCCAAAACAAAGAAACAAGTGTATTAAAACAGTGGTTCTCAACCTTCTTACTGCCACCCTCTAATACAGTTCCTCATGTTGTGGTGACCACCAACCATAAAATTATTTTCATTGCAACTTCATAACTGTAGTTTTCCTATTGTTATGAATCATACTGTTAGTAAATATGCAGGATATCTGATATGTGACCCCTGTGAAAGGGTCATTCAACCCCAAAGGGTTGAAACTTTTGTATTAAGGAAGATGGCAGTTTTTGCATGGTTGTGAGTCTTTCTCTAGCTATGTATGTCTAGCTGTTTGATAAAAGCAGGACGCTGGAATAATCCTGGCTTTCACAGAAACAATGTGGAAGCTGGAATGTGGAAACATGGGAACCCTGGTTGCAGACAGTGGGGTTAGCCAACAGAGGATCAGTGCAATGGACACTTGAGATAGGCTGTGACCATGGCCACTGCTCTATAGTACCACCACTGGCACCACGTTATACTGTCACCATGATACATCACAACCCTTGGATGTGGGATCCAGGACTACTCACCTAACATGGCCAGTGAAAGTGAATCTCCCCCAATTTGATCTTTACATCACTTGATTATGATTTAAAGTATTAGAGGGGGCACTATTGGTCCAAGTGAAGCCTTTGTGTGAACTCTACATTGCTGTCCCCCTCTGAGACATTTTACTCCCCTCTGCTGGAATGTTGTTGTAGTGAAGACTTAAATCCAGGAGGACTGTGATGGCCAGACTTAGTCTGCAGTTGAGCAGTGTAAAGCATCACCATGGTAACCCTGCCCTGGATGACTGTGATGGGCAGGCATAGCCTGCAGTTGAACAGTGTAAAGCATCACCATGGTAACCCTGCCCTGGATGACTGTGATGGGAGCAGTGTAAAGCATCACCATGGTAACCCTGCCCTGGATGACTGTGATGGGCAGGCATAGCCTGCAGTTGAGCAGTGTAAAGCATCACCATGGTAACCCTGCCCTGGATGACTGTGATGGGCAGGCATAGCTTGCAGTTGAGCAGTGTAAAGCATCACTGTAGCAGCCCTGCCCTCGACTTGTTGCCAAGGTGTGGAAGGAATAACAATCATCTACATTTAGCATCTGTGGATTTGCACAAAGTTCCCTCAAATGGGAAGGGAGCTTTTAAAAATGTTTTATTTTTAATTATGTATATGTGTGATTGTCCATGTGTATGTGAGTGCAGGTGCCTCAGAGGCCAGAAGAGGGCGTATGACCCCCTGGAGCTGGAGTTACAGGCCCTTGTGAGCTGTCTGTCATGGGTGCTGGGAATTGAACTCAGGTCCTCTGCAAGAGCACTATGCATTCTTCACCACTGCACCACCTCTCTAGACCTAGAAATGAGTTTTTGATTGTGATCCTCAACCAAACAAGAAATCCCAATATACCCCCATAGTTTAAGGAACTACCTTAGATTGATCAAGCAAAGTTGAGATGTAACCCAATCCAATACAATGAGAAAGATTTGGATCCGTCAGCACACACACTGCACACCGAGATCCCGAATCCTTGGCTTTGTGATGCAAGTTAAACCTTATACTGGAAGGCTTTCCTTTTTTTCTTGGCAATTTGGCATTCTGCGAACCAGGTTTATTCAGCTTATGTCGTGAGGGGTGGGTAGGCTTCATCATTTCCAGACGAATGGCTGTGACAAGGATTGGGCATGGGATGGAAGGTGTGTTACTGGGGCTACAGAAGTAATATTGTTATTGGTACTAGTTAAGATGGAATGAATCCACATGGTAAAAGTTACTGATTTGGGGGAGTGTGACAATAGTGACCAGAGTTCCTTGTTCCTAAAGAAGAGGTTTCCACTGCCAGTCATTCTGAGATGAGCAATAAGACAGGGTGTGGTAGAGTGTGGTGGGGCAGTTTCCCGTTCTTCTGCCCCCAAGCTGGAATGGAGCTATGACCTGGGACAGAGGAAGGCCTAGAGATTCCTAAGGTGATAGGGAGTCCCTGTCCCACATCATCAAATGTAGCCCATGGAGAAGCCAGCAGGAAAAGGAAGGAAGGAGATTTTAGAGTAGCCATTGGTAGTTGCACATGAAAGTACCTTGGGCTCTCCAAATCTCTGGTAAGGGATCTGTCATGTGCCGTTGCCTCCTCTTAGCTCTACACTGAGAACTCAGCTAGGGTGATGTGGGTGGCATTTCAGTTGAAATCATGCAGAATGTACCTCAAGTACCAACCAAGGGTCTGGAGAGGAGGCTCATGGTCAAGAATGAATCCTGTTTTTCCAGAACTGGGAGCTCAGTTCCTAGTGCCCATGTATGCAGTTCACCACTGGATGTCACTCCACCTCTGGAGGGACCTGACTCCTCTAGATTTCTTGGGCACATGCACGTACATGCATAATCCTCCCACATATACATAATTAAGAATATTAAAAATAAATCTTTAGAACTCCAATGAAAAGATGACAAGAAGTAACTTCTATGAATTCTGATGGAAAGACAATATATCAATAGGATAGATTCATGGACATATTAGCCTTCCCTGAGAATGCTCAGAAATTATTTCATGGGTAGAAATCTAAAAAATAAGAACTCGACAAAGAAGTATAGAGATGGGCTTTGATTCTTTGCAGCAGAACTCTATAGAACACTTCCATCCAAGAGGCTGGCAATCTTGGTAGCAGAGGGGTAGCACACTAACCAAAACCTTCTCTGCCTCTGTCACGTGACAGGCATTGGTTTTTAGCATAAGTGGTAAAGCATGTAAATGTGATGCTGCTCCTGTATTTCTCTGGCTCAGTGAGGGAAGTAGATCAGACCAGCAATGACAGCCCATCAGTGTGAGATTTCAGGTAATCAGTCATGTCATGTCATGGAAGGCAAGGTCTACAGAGAAGCCACTAACTGACACCTGCCTCCTTCCCCTTCCCTGACCCTGTCTCCTCCAGTAGATTTTTCTAGTGTTCTCTGGGACTGACACCATCCACGGTGCAGGACGGTCACATTAACATTCTGCGCACACCAGCACTTCAAGTCCTTCCTTGGCTGTGATATATAGAAATCTGCAGATCTGGTGTTGTAGCCTCTGGGGCTGAGAAGGCATCGGCTGGGCTCTGTGGGGGTGTTCGGCTGCTCATAGTGGTTGTAGAGAACACCTGGGAGAGCATCTTTGCCTGTTTGGATCTCAGGGGTCAAGGGTAGTAAATCTGGAGGCCTGTGGAGAATCTTGCAAAAACAAACTTCTCAGTTGCATGAAATATAGCAGCGGCTGCTGTTTCCTGGCCCTCACTTCTCAGCAATTGCTTCCTGTACAGTCTCATTTTAATACTCGACAATACTGCAACCCAGTAGTGAGGGAAGGCGAAGAGAAGACAGTGGAGCCAAAGTTTTCTAAGGTCACTGCAGCAGTAATTAGAACCAAGATCAAACCTTCCTCTTTCTGACCCAAAGCCTCAAGACATTGCCTCTCAACCAGAACACTTCTGCCTATAGGGGACATTGGACAATGTCTGGACACATTTTGAATGGTCATGACAGGGATGATGTTGACATGAGGGACATGTAGATAGGATGCTGCTAACCATACTACATACCCAGGATGCTCTTCTTTATGGGTTGAACCACGTCTCCCTAAAAAGACCCATGGAAATCTTAATACTTAGCACCTCAGAACTGACCTGGCCACTTATTCCCAGGTGATGGTGTGATGACAGAGAATAAGAAAAGCCAGGAGGAGGGGGCAAGCAGAGACTGGAATGATGCATCACATCAGCCCAGGAGCTCCAGGGAGTGTTCTTTGCATGTGGTATGCTTCTTGTGGCGGTGACCAACTGCCCGGCAGAAGTGACCACAGGGTGAAAGGTTTAGTTTTAGCTTGTGGCTTCAGACAGATTTCAGTCCAGTGCAGTGGGGCAGAGAGAAAGAAATCAGTGTTGGGAGCAGCACAGACTCTGACATTGGAAGTGTGAGCTTGTTCACATTGTAACAGACAGGAAGCAGAGAGAGCCACACCAGAACAAGGGGTAGACCCGCAAAGGTCCACCCCTGTGGCCTGCTTTCACCAGCCAGGTCCCACCTGCTGAAGGTTCCACAGTCTTCATAACAATGGGCAATCTGGGCTTGAGTGTTGAAAGCATGAGCCAAGGGGGTGCCTTTTGGAGCCAAGCCCTAACACTGGCCATTGTCAGAAAGTGTGGAGAGGGGCATGGACCGTATCTTCCCTCAGAGTCCTGAGGAAGAGCCAACCCTACCAACACCTTGACACCAGACTTCCAGCTTCCAGAAGTATGAAGGAATAAACCTCTGTTGTTTTCAGCTGCTCGGTTTGTGGTCCTCATCTGCAGCAGCCCTGGCAAACCAACACGCCCCACAGTGGAGGATTACCTGACCTACAGTGTCAATAGTGCTGCTGCTTCGAAACCCCGAATTAAGAGGACACTGCGCTTCCCTCTGCTTAGCAAGCCTTTGGCCTCTTCCTCCCCATTTGCAGAGGCCACCAGCCATTCTGGGGAAGGTTGAAGTGGTTCTGCCCAAATCCAAATAGAGGCTTTGGTGGTGCAAGCTGCTTCAGAGGTTAGAAACCTCTCTCTCAACACGTTTAACACGCTTAGTTCATCTGGCAACCCAATTAGCCTCAACCCTCCATGGGATCAAGAGGAACCAGCTGGAGCTGTGTTAATGGATCGAGACACTGTTTTCATAGAGCGAGAACCTGGGTTTCTTCCTGGCCTGCTGAAAACCTGTGGCCTTCAGGGGTTGGGTGGGTGGGATGTTTCTTCTATAATGTCACATCCTATTTTGTTGGCCCCTGTTTTCTTTATAAGATTTAGGGCTGTGTTTTAACCTGGATCCCAAGAGTAGTAGTTCACGAGCATTGAGAGGGAAACACTGCCACGTATTGTAATGGGAAAATAAGATAGTGGAGTGGTGGGGAGACCGTTCCTGCTCAGAGCAAACGGAAGAAGCCATCCGTGTCCTTTGCTCAGTCACTCTCTGCTAAGGTCTCACTGCACAGTCTGAGTTGTCCTACAGCCCAGGTAGCTCATTCAGTACTCACTCAGTACTCTTTCAGTACTCACCCAGTACTCACCCAGTGCTCATTCAGTACTCACCCAGTGCTCATTCAGTACTCACCCAGTGCTCATTCAGTACTCACCCAGTGCTCATTCAGTACTCACTCAGTGCTCACTCAGTACTCACCCAGTGCTCATTCAGTACTCACCCAGTGCTCATTCAGTACTCACCCAGTGCTCATTCAGTACTCACCCAGTGCTCATTCAGTACTCACCCAGTTGCTCATTCAATACTCACTCAGTGCTCATTCAGTACTCACTCAGTGCAAATGCTTTTTATTAATGAACCCAGCTCTGCAGAACTTGTGCTCCGCTTGCCTTGTATGCTAGGGTGAGTTAGATAGTACATTGAAAAGGCAATGCTTCTTGCTTGGGCATTGGGCATACAGGCAAATACATGCACACACACATACACCACACACACACACACACACACACACTCAGAAAATGTACATGGAAGTTAGCTTGAATGGACTTTGCAAATAGTAATCCTCAAACTTGGTATAGAGACTTTAAAAATGACTTCCATTTATTTATTATATTTTATGTATTTCTTTAGTGTGTGACTCTCTCTCTCTCTCTCTCTCTCTCTCTCTCTCTCTCTCTCTCTCTCTCTCTCTCTCCCTCTCCCTCTCCATGCCACAGAACATAGGTGGAGGTCAGAGGACAGTTCTAAGATTTAGTTCCCTCCTTCTACCATGTGATCTCCAGGACCAAACTCAGGTTCTCAGATTTGGTAGCAGGCACCTTTACCGGCTGAACGTCTTGCTGGCACCTAAAACGACTCCCTTTCCCTCAGGGAAGAGTGATGATGTGGGTGGAATAAATTCAGATGGAAGTGAACAATAACCTATAGGAAACAGAGATGTGGCTAGTGAAACATGAGTTCCCAGGGTCCTTAGAAGGAAGCGTGGCCTCTACTCTGTGGCCCCACCTTTGCCTTGGGAGAGCTGGTTTGGCTGGCTGTCCCAGGGCAGAACAGTGCTTTCTGCTTTATTGGTGGGTTCTCCCTCCATCGTTCTCAAGGCCTGGTATCTAGTGGGCACTCAATGATGTAGTTAATTAGCAATGAACCTGATGGTGGCGAGATCTGGGAGTTTCCTTAGTTCATTCTGGGCCTTGGATGTGCAATGGCCTCCATCCTTCGGCATCTCTCTGTCTACATGTGTCTGCTGGGACACAGGTGAAATAGGACGGAGTCCAGGTGGATTTTCAAGATGAGCTGTTGGGGGATGGCCTTCTGATACCATGGTTATCATTTCTTTCTTGCCTTTTAAAAATTATTTTTTGTGTACGAGTGTCTGGCCTGCATGTATGTGTGTGTACCACATGTGTGCCTTGTGTCATGGAGGCCAGGAGAGATTATTAGATCCCATGGGAATAGAGTTGTGGACAGCTGTGAGCTGCCTTATGGGTACTGGAAATTGAACCTGGATTCTCTGAAAGAGCGGCAAGTACTTTTTTTTCTTTCTTTTATTTTATTTTACAATACCATTCAGTTCTACATATCAGCCATGGGTTCCCCTGTTCTCCCCCCTCCCATCCCCTCCCCTTACTCCCAGCCCACCCTCCATTCCCACCTCCTCCAGGGCAAAGCCTCCCCTGAGGACTGTGATCAACCTGGTAGACTCAGTCCAGGCAGGTCCAGTCCCCTCCTCCCAGACTGAGCCAAGTGTCCCTGCATAAGCTCCAGGTTTCAAATAGCCAACTCATGCAATGAGCACAGGACTTGGTCCCACTGCCTAGTTGCCTCCCAAACTGATCAAGCCAATCAACTGTCTCACCTATTCAGAGGGCCTGATCCACCTGGGGGCCCCTCAGCCTTTGGTTCATAGTTCATGTGTTTCCATTTGTTTGGCTATTTTTTTTCCAATAATTGAGTAAAACCGAAATGTATTATAAGCCACAGTTGTCCTAGGGACCTCCATGCTATATATATAGCCTTCATGGTTCTATGGGTTATGGTCTGATTGTTCTTTATTTTATACCTAGAATCCACTTATGAGTGAGTACATACCATGACTGTCTTTCTGGGTTTGGGTTACCTCAACTCAGGATGATTTTTTTCTAGTTCCATCCATTTGCCTGCAAATTTCATGCTTTCATTGTTTTTCTCTGCTGAGTAGTACTCCATTGTGTATATGTACCACATTTTTTTCATCCATTCTTCCATTGACGGGCATCTAGGTTGTTTCCAGGTTCTGGCTATTACAAATAGTGAGCGGCAAGTACTTTTAACTACTGAATCACCTCGCTAGCCCCATGGCTCTTGTTTCTTGACCCTCTGCTTGGGCCAGTTTGTTTCTGATGTGCCATTTCTAGAAATTTGACAGCCTAATGCTTCCTCTGAGACTTTATTATTTTTTTTTTTCAAGGTCCTGGGCTTTGAACCCAGGGCATTGTGCATGCTAGGCAAATGCTCTTCCACCGAGCCACTTTCCCAGGCTTTTTCATTGTTTCAGTTAGTTCTCATGGCAGCAGATTTCCCTAATGGGAAGCACTGAGGTGGAAGCTCGGAGACCTAGGGTTAGGGCTCAGCTCTGTCACCGGCTGTGTGGTCGTAGAAAAGTCACATAACGCTTTGGATTATGGTTTTCCCATCCGTCAAAGGGAACCATACTGGTGCTGCCTGCATTTAAGAGGTTTCGTGAGCACCAGATTTGATCATGACCTGGAAGGGCTTTGAAAATAGCATGGCGGTATTTAAGGGTCACATATAATCGTGAATCCATTGAAACCCCCTTCCGGTTTTCATGGTCTAACGCACTCACACCTCTAGCCAATCTTGCTGCTTATGCCAGGGGCAACAGTACCCTTCCCTGTGCAGCTTGATTATAGTTTGACTCTTCTCGTGTTGTCCAGGCTTGCTTTTCAGTGATCCGACTCTGAGTTTACAACCCCAGGTCCTGCCAGAGAGCATGCCGACTTCCCAATGTCATCGATTAAGGTGGTGACAGTGATTTAGGGATACACAGTTGCTCGGGAGCTGACTTTAAAGAGCGTCCCACGGACCTCTGCATCCTCAAGCAGTGCCTTGCATGTGTGCCTGAGTTTAATTGGCAGTTTAAAATATAGATGGGTTGGAATGCTCAGTGCCTTTCACGGCTCCGACCGCGGCCGCTGTGGAGGAGTCAGGAGCACTCATGGGTGACTGGGTTGAGTGATCTGATGCTGGGGTGTCTGGTGTTTAAGAAGCCACTGACAGGGTGGAGCGGGGCAAGACTGCATCCTGCTAATTAGATCTCTTGCTGTCTGGTATTTGCGTATCTAAGAAGGATGATGGATTTTTTTTCCCCTTGTGAGAATGACAAGGCATTTTCTTCCTCTCCCGCCCCCACTCCACCCCCACCCCCGGACCTAGCCGCCGCCCGCCGCACACCATCCCTTTTATTCCCGACCCCCATGGCCAATGTTCTCTTCTTCTTGACTCTCACAGTCACTGGTCTGTCGTCTCTTCTGTCCACACCCTCTTGGCTGTGAGGGCCTGGGGCAGAGGGCCTGGGTGGATAATGGTGCAGAAGCTCCTGGCTCTCTTCAGCTCTGGGGCAGTAGCTGAAGCAGTAGGGATGGACTGTGTAGCCACACATGAAATCAATGAATGGGAACCCCCTGGACAGGTCCCCGCAGAGAGCTTCTGGGTACTTCTAAGTCTGACCTGGGTGACCTTCAGAGTATCTGTGAGCCCAGTGGAAGGTAGTGGGGTCCCAGTTTCTCTCTCCCAGGATTTCCTTAATACTGATGCCCCCCCCACCCCCATTTAAGTCTGACTGATTGGCCTACCCCTGCCTAACTGCAGGTGGCCAAAGTTTGGGTCCACTTGCATCAGTGATTTCCTTGACTGAAGTATGTGCTGAGTCTGCTGACCAGGGGACCATCTAGAGGTGCATGGTGATGTTCAGAAGGAGCAAACAGTTTTTACAGTGCTCTTTCATGGGAAAAGTCTTTTCTATAAATTGTCCTCGGATGACTCATCATGCTCTTTACAGTTAAGAAAAACAGAAGGGTGGAGAGAAAACTCAGTCAGCAAAGCGTTTGCCTTGTGAGCACTAAGACCCAAGTTCAATTAGAACCCATGTAAAAATCTATCGTGGTAGTGCACACTTGTATCTTAAGGCCACAGAGGCAGCTCTCTGGGACTTGTTGACCGGCCAGGCTAAGCTTACCTGTTGAGCCACAGGTCCCAGTGAGAGACTCTGCCTCAAAAGCAGGGTGGGCTGGAGAGATGGCTCAGTGGTTAAAAGTACTTGTTGCTCTTACAGAAGCACCAGTTTTGGTTACCTGCACCCACATGGTGGCTTAGAACCCTCTGTAACTCCAGTCCTAGGGTATCTGACACCTTCCTCTAAATCCATGGGGACCAGATACATATATGCCACACATATATAAAAATAGGCAAAATACTCATACACATAAAATAAAGTCTAAGTAAGAAAAATGGAGGAGGGTAACTGAGGAACAACACCTGAGGTTATCATCTGGCTTACACACACACACACACACACACACACACACACACACACACGAAAAGTAAAGAAAATCTCAGGGAGATGATACCACTGGCAAACAAGAGAAGTCAACCCCCACATCACGTCTTTTACGTCTGAGGCTGGGGCTCTTTCCTTCACACCGATGGATTTTGGGATTGTTGAGCCGTGGGTAGGAGTACAGAGGATAAATGAGTCAGTAGCTGGCAGTTCTCAATCAGCCATGCTCAAATCAATCTATCTAATTGGTTCCATTGGAGGCCAAGAGCTCTGCTTCATCGTCTATTAGGAGTTGGTATTCTTTATTCTTTTTAAAGCAGCGCTGTCCAGAAGACCTCTGGCTTTTGCCAAATAAAAGCTGGCACAGCTCTGTACACATGAATCTGAAACTGAGGAACTGCCATTGAGGGAGGGGTGGGAGTACCTTGTCCCCTCTACTCCTCTTTGACCTCCAAATTGGCCTCAAGACACCTTTGAGAGCTCAAAGAAGTGAACACGGGAACTTCCAGACAGAGCGACATTTTTCTCCTTCTTTTTTTCCTCCCTTTGTTGTATTACGTGGCGATACCAGCCTTTGTGTGGCTCAAGCATCCTGTATCTCTGCTGTGGTCAGAACTCAGAGGGCACAGTGTGTGGTCCAAGGACACTTCCACTCTCAGGCAACTGGTCAGGGAGCCAAACCTTTGAATCTATTCTGGGCTGTCAGCATATTTCATGGGCATCAGAAGCTCCTGAGTCAGGCTCGCAAAGTACCAAGCCAAAGCTGAAGGTTCTCCCTGCCCCAACTACACACGGGCCGTGGGAGCCTTGAAGAGACGCTTGCCATCATCCAATTAGGATGATCCCATGGACTAGTGCATGGTTGTAAGTGATCTAGACACAGCCTTTCCTGTACAGTTAGAACACTTCCTGAAAGTCTCCGTTGGCCTTGGGGTGGCTCTGCTAGCTGTGCTTTGCTTCCAGAACTTTCCTCACACTGCCTCACCTTGAGACTAGGCGGTCACCTGTGGAGCTGGGATGGGATCGGAGGCTGCATTGGTCTCTTAGCTCAGCATGTGGGCTCTCCAGTGCCCTTTAGAAAGAATATCTCAACAAAGCAATAAACTTATGGATAAACTTTCTTGTTTACATCACCTTTCTTTTTTTTTTTTTTTTTTTTTTTTAGTTTTTTTTTTTTTAGTTTTTTCGAGACAGGGCTTCTCTGTGTAGTTTTGATGCCTGTCCTGGATCTCACTCTGAAGGCCACGCTAGCTTCGAACTCACAGAGATCCGCCTGACTCTGCCTTCTGAGCACTGGGATTAAAGGCATGCGCCACCACCGCCCAGTGTGTTTTCTTTTCTTACATCTCAACAATTTCTAAATTAATGGATGGCAACAAACCTAGACATCTCCTTATCTGAGACAAGTACTGACAAACATTCTTCACCTCCTCTTCAGCTCTACAGACACTCTATTCCCTTGGCAAGGAAAGGTCGCCAATGTCCAGTGTTTTATTTGGGTCTCTGGTGGCACAGTGCCCTGTTGACATTGTTCAGTAGACTGCAGACTTGCTATGAAATTCTGCCGTATTCCTCACTCCTGGAGTGTATGCTCAAACATGCAGTAGGGCATGAAGCTGCTTGCTGGGTAGAGGTGGAAGGCTCCACTCAGCCCTTCTGTCCTAAACCATGTGGTACTATTTGGTTTTGCCCCCAAAGTATTGCTTTTTAGACTTAGTCACTTTCTCAGTCATGAGAATAATGTATTTTGCTTTGTGTGCTCTCTATTGGAAACTCCATCAGGGAAGAGTGAGAAGTAAGATTTAGACATGGAAAATCTGCCTTAAGCCTTAATATGCAGATAGCTCCAGTACATTCTAATCCTCTACACATGCTGGGAAACACTCCTCCTTTTTAAAAAATGTGTGTGCCTCTGTGTGTGTGTGTGTGTATGGTGATGCATGCAAATGAATGGATGCCCAAGGAAGCCAGAAGAGGGTGTTGGATCCCCTGGAGTTGTACTTACAAGTGATTGTGAGCAACCCCAAGTGGACGCTGAGGTCTGAATGCTTGACCAAGCAGCAAGTACTCTTAACTCCTGAGCCATCTCTCCAGGCCCACATTCTCTTTCCTCTGTTGGATTTTGGAGTTTATAGTACTTTCATTATTCATTTTCAACTGCTTTTGAGTACTATGAGGAATGACCAGAGGCAGCCTGTGAAGGGTTGCAAATGACTTAAGTATCCTCCTGTGGGTCACAACCTCTTTGGAGTGTGTGTGTCACATATCAGATATCCTGCATATCAGATATTTATATTAGGATTCATAACAGCAGCCAAATTACATTTATAAAGTAGCAACAAAATAACTTTATGGTTGGAGGTTACCACAACATGAGCAACTGTATTAAAGGGTCGCAGCCTTAGGAGGGTTGAGAACCACTGCTTTAGACTATGTCTCTGACTTTGTCAGCTACACCTCTACCCAAGTTTCTCAGCCACCATGTAACGCCACTGCCTTTTCAACTGGTTATCAGGTTCTGACTGGTCCATATGCAGCTATCTCTCAGCCTCAACCACAGCCTCAGCTCTCAGCCGACATCCTTTTCTGCCTATGTTCTTTGTTCTTATGGGCTTACAGGGCACTGAGACTGAATGACAATCTTGTTCAGAGTTGTGGAGATAAGGAATTGTATAGCCAATTGGAATCATTTGGAACTGGTAAATAATATTTCTTCCTTCACAGACTTTTTGTTGTTTCTTTATAGGTGCGAGTCATTCTTGACAAACATTAGCATTCTCAACTCTAGCGGTACATTAAAACAGTGACCTTGACACCTCCTTAGACTGTAGTAAAAGAAGCAGACGTTGCTGTTGTTGGATCAAGTTTATTTTGTCAAGATAAATTCACAGAGTGAAATGATTGGGGGACTGGGGAAAAAACATTGTAACTCTCTTCTGAACTCTTTCTGAGCCAAAAGGAAGCCTCTGTCTGAGCAGCTCCTCATTCTCCTCATGGCTGGGATCATCTTCCCTGAGGAGCAATGACATGTCTGTGCCCTGCTCATCTGGAGCTCTTCATTTCCTTCATGGCTGGGAGCATTTTCCCCCACGTGTGGATGAGGTGGCCACGCCCTTCTTATCTGCGGTCTTTTCTGTTCTCAAGTTCTTCCTGTCCTCCACTCTCATGGGGTTCACAGTGACACATCCCTCTTCCCTTTCCTCTGAAGAGAAGAAAAACACAAGGCTCCATTCTTCTTTAAGAGAAAGCCACATCAGCAAGCTGAAACCACACCTGCCCGTCTCCACTGCAGGGCTTCATGGCTGCAGTGGTTCCCATGTGTGACCATGCCAGCTGCCCCTACTTGTGGGAAGCAGTGGAGAGATCCCTGGTCAAAAAGTGTCCTCGGGAGAAGCAGATCAACAGCAAAAGGAAGGTGAGTCACAGTTGATTAGTGTGATGTGAGCTGTCCCTCAGGTCATAATTCTTTGGTCATAAATGGAGGCTGGGACACACTGGTTGGAGTTACCTAATGGTTATCTATTTTAGCTGCTGGACGAGTGACGCATAGGTAGGCTCTGTCGCATTTTGGGATTCATCCAGATACTGGTGTAGGGTACATGTGAGAACTAGCTATGATGGAAACTTTAATAGTGAATGCCTCACTGAGATTTTAATTTGGTCAGCTCTCTATGCTACAAGCTGTAGCTGGTCTGATGCACGGCCTCCGAAGAGCATCTATCGATGTACTGCAGAGGAATTAACTTGGACATAATGGGATTTCTGTTTTCACCGCTGCTCATAAAAACAACCACCTTAAGCAAATGAAAATGTGTGTGGTAATTTGTGTATTTGTAGTAATGACCGTGGATGGACAGAGGCTTCTTAGAGATGGCAAGCATGTCCCTGCAGATCAGGGGTGGCTTCTGAATGATTAATGAAAAAGCTCTGTAACCCAGATACTGGCTCTGGGGCGATAAGGGAGAAGGATGGAGCAGGCTACGTGGAGGCAAAGTGCTTGAGAAGGTTGGCTCTTTCCAGGGCCAGGTGCCAAAGAATCTGACTGGTACCAGGAGCTACAATCATTTCAGGGAAGAGGGAGCAAAAACAGGTGCCCTGAAGTGGGCAAAAGATAGTCAGAATATGAATACTCCCTCCCTACGGATCTTCCTGGAGCCTCTGACCTCTCCTCCTGGGACAGGGAACACTGTCTTCTCAGTGTCTTTTCTCTTCACTGTTCCATCCTTCCCCTGCAGTTCCACCTTGTGTTTTCCCTGCTCTCTACAGACAGGGTCCTTGGGACCATGGCCTGCTTAGCCATTACTTCTTGCCCGTCTCTGGGTAATGAAATCCCACTGCAGGTTACCATGCAAGTGTGGGATTCCATAGACCAGCAGTGCTCCCCGCTACCCTCACCACTGTTGAAGTAAAGCCTCCAGGTGATTTCTGTGCTTGGCCTGACCTAACACTCAGCATCCCAGCACAACGCTGTGCTTGTTCTTTGGATTTTCACTTGTCATTTCTGTCGTGTGCTCAAGAATTTGCATAAGAAATCTGAGTTATTGGAGATATTTTACAAAGCCCAAACTCTATGTCAGGGTCAGGGGAATTCTGAGTCCTTGGGCATGGAACCTGGGTCCCTGTACCCAATGACGGGCTTTGCTTTAGATTCAGTAAAGGGCCAAGGTCCTCAGACAGCCTGCGCCTTGGTTGTACCATGGATGTGGGGAGGAGTCTGGGCTAGACTCACTTCTGTTTTGCATTGGCGACTCTGTAGGAGCACATGTGTGGGAAGTGAAATGTGAGTAGATTGGGTGGTAATGAACCCGGAGTCTGACCGAACAGAACTGAGCCCTAGCTCAAGTACTGCCATTATTTTTGGCTTCTGTGATAAAACACCATGACTGAGGGTGACATAAGGAAGAGAGAATTTATTTTGGCTTGTGGTTCCCAAGGGATAAGAGTCCATCATGATGGGGAACTATGGCACCAAACGACAGGCATGGTGTCAGGAGCAGGATGCTGAGAGCTCACATGTCAACCACAGGCACTAAGCAGAGAGAGAGGACCTGAAAGTGCCACGAAGGCAGTTCTGAACTTTCAAAGCCTGTCTCCAGTGACGTGCTTCTGCCAGCAAGCTGCACCTTCTAAACTTACCCAAACAATATCACCAACGGGGCACTGAATGTTCAGATATTAGAGCTGACAGGAGATGTTCTCATGGAAAACACCACCACCACTTACTTTCTTCCTAATCTTGAAAACTTACTTACCTTCTATACGGAAGGTTAGAGATGGCCACTGTGGTAGTTAGAAAACGGCCCCCAAAGGGAGTGGCACTATTAGGAGATGTGGCCTTGATGGAGGAAGTGTGTTACAGTGGGGGCGGGCTTTGAGGTCTCTTTTGCTCAAACTTCTCTTAGTGTGACAGTTGACTTCCTGTTGCCTGCAAGATGTAGGACTTTGGACTTTCGGCTCCAGCACCATGTCTGCCTGCACGCTGCCATGCTCCCCATCATGATGATAATGGACTGAACCTCTGAAACTGTAAGCAAGCCACCCCAATTAAATGTTTTCTTTTTAAGAGTTGATGTGGTCACGGTGTCTCTTCACAGCAATAAAAACCCTAACTAAGACAGAAGTTGGTTCCAGGGACTGGGGTATTGCTGTGATAGGCCTGACTATGTGTTTGTTTGGAGGAATTTGAACTTTGGTGCTTTGGGTTTGGAAAGCTGTGGAGTGTTTTAAGCACTGCTTAATGGGCCATACTAGGAGGGACATGGAAGACAGTGGTGCTAAGAGTTATTTGAACTCTGGGAGAGCTCACTCAAGAGGTTTCAGAGGAGAAGAATTTTAGTATGTTGCCTAGAGATTGTTCTTGTGATATTTTGGTGAAGAAAGTGGCTGCCTTGTGCCCTTATCCGAAGAGTCTGCCTGAGGCTAAAGTGAAGAGTTTTAGATTTATTCCATCGACAGAAGAAATCTCAAAACAGTCCAGTACAGGCTCTGTGGATATTAAGAAATGGAATAAAGGGAGTGAGGTGGTGACCTCAGGGAAAGATTCCACCCAGCTAAGTGTCCAACTTGTAAAAAGGAACTAAAGAAAGGCTTAGAGCTGGGTGTGGTGGGGCACACTTTTAATTCCAGAACTGGAAAGGTAGAGACTAGTGGATCTCTTAGTTTGAGGTCAGCCTGGTCTACAGAGCAAGTTCAAGGACAGCCAAGCTTAGGCAGTGAAGCAAAGGAAGAAAGTAAAGTATGATCAGTGTTTCCCCTTCTTCCCTCAAGAATAGCTATCTATAGACTAGAAAAAGGGCTCAGCAGTAGAGCACCAGCTGTGCAAGCATGGAGACCTGAGCTCAGATCCCCAAGCATTCACTTGGGAAGCGGGGCATGGAAGCATGCATCTGTAACCCTAGTGCTGAGACAGAGGGATTCCCGAAGCTCACTGCTCAGCCTGTCCAGCTGTGGGTTCAACGAGAGATCCTGTCTCAGAAAATAAGGTAGCGAGTGATTGAGGAACACATCTGACATGGCCTCTGGTCTCCATATGCATGCTCACACATGTGCACATGTTCCTGTATATAGCACACACTGTAGCTATATAGGACAGCAGAGCGTTCAGTTATGTGCCCACATTCACTGCAGAATGTCACAGTTCTCAGTCCAAGCTCTTGCCTTAAGGAGCAGATTAAAGACCTGCTAATGCCGTTCATTTTGTTTCTAAGCAGTAGATGACAGCAGAGCTATCGCCTCTTTCAGGTGATAGGATGACTCTAAAGGCACAGGGACCAAATGGCCGCAGTGACCTTTCTGTCTGTGTTCAATTAAATGGACCAGAGATTGTTTCAGAAGTGTTGAGGTGAAAGAGGTTTTCTTTTTCCCCATGCTAATAGGAAGAACAAATGAAGGACACTGGGAATTCAGAATCCACTGAGAGGCTCATCATTTGATGGCAAGTCTTGCTCAGGGACCTGGTGACACAAGGGCGTGGCTAGCAATACTTGGTGTCTTTGTCATTGTTCTATTGCTGTGAAGGGAAACATGACCATGGCAACTCTTATAAAGGAAAACATTTAATTGGGGTGGCGGCTTACCGTTTAGAGGTTCAGTCCATTATCAACATGGTGGGAGATGGCAGTGTGCAGGCAGACATGGTGCTGGAGAAGGAGCTGAAAGTCCTACATCTTGATCCACAGGTAGCAGAAAGTGAACTGTGTCATTGGGCAGTATCTTGAGCATAGGAGACCTCAAAGCCTACCTCCACAGTGATGCACTTCCTCCAACAAGGCCACACCTACTCCAACAAGCCACACCTCCTAATAGTGCCACCCCCTTTGGGCTTATAGGGGCCAATTTCATTCAAACTACCAAACCTAGGTTTATCACTATGAGAGCATAACATTGTCGTGAAGTTCTCTGTTGAATATCAATTACTGCATGACACTGTGGTGGGTGCTAGAGGGTGTTTGTAAAGAGATGTAAGATGTCCCTGTTTTAAAGACTATAAAATCTTGTGTGGAAGCAAAACATCTCTGCATTGAAAGATGAGTTGTTGAAAGTAAACAGTTGAGTTTTGAGTGGGAGGTGAGGTGAATTGCTACTTACCTCCCCTGCCCTGGATTTTAGGGGCTAGAACCAGCCATGTAATGTGAACCAAGTGGGAAATGAGGTACTGATTTATTACTCTGGGAAAGCAGCCCATAATCCCAATAAGCAATTTGCATCTGCTAAATTGTACTGGGGACCATGACATAGGTCTGAGGTCTCAGAGGGGACTCAGTGTTCCTACCCTATCAAGCTTGGACCAATATAAATATGATTCTCAATATGCTAACTAACAAGCCGAGTGGATGAGGTCCACAAAGAAGGTCAACAATACCCATGGGTTCCATGATTTACAAAGACAGAAGGAAAAGCTGCCAACAAACATAGGGAAATGAATAACAACATAACAGTTGGTCAACTGAACAGTTCTGGTAAAACATGGGTCATTGGATGTCAGTCTTCGGTTTTTCAGAGATAATCTCTGTCTCCAGGACTCTGGTCATTCTAGATAGAGTGTGCAATTCTTTCTTGTGATAACCCCTTTTCACATGGAGAAAGAATTATTAAGTAGAAATCTCTTTGAAATATAATAGGTTGGGAAAATATGTCTCCTTTGCCAACAATGTACACTATTAAGATGGCTTGTAGGAGAGAAGCGATAACTGTTAGTACAGGAGGGGCTGGACTGGGAGACCTCACAGGCTGGTTGGTTTTGAGTTGTCTTAAGAGTGTGGTGTGAGAGGAAGAGAGAAGCCTTCCAGGTGGGTGACCAAACAGGGAAGGTCACAGTCACAGAGAGTCATTGAGGAAGGCACTGTGGATGAGGAGTTCAGAGTAAGAAAGCCATGGGAACCAGCCCCATGCATTTGGATCTGATACTCCACCCTCACCCTCCATCATTTGGAGAGGGTCCTGGGGAAAAGGCTATTTTTTAGGAATGGCTTAAGTGGATGATTACAGAACCTCTGTGGTCCTGTCACCCAGAAGTTGGAAGGGACCTAGAGCACAGACGGCAACCCCATGAGCAAATACCGTTACATTATTGTGCGCCCCCTTTTAGAGTGCCCCCCTTTAGAAGTTTACAATGAGGCAAAGGGGGAAACTTTGGGTAGGGTCAGGGCGACACACCTTTCAGATACAATCCATTTACTGTGGGAACCTTTGCTCATGAGTCACTCACAGAGGCCGGGGGATGTGCCACCTCTGCTTAAACGGTTCTAGAGATCTGATGATGCTGGTAGACACCATTGTTCCAACTCTCCTTTCATACAACACTAATTCTGAAAGTTTCCTGTCTAATTTCTAAACCCTGGTCCTAGGATAATAATCTATTTCCATCTTCCTCTTCCTACTTCCGTCTTCCAGCTCCTCTTCAGATCCTCTACCAGCTCTTTAGACATTTGCATCTTGCATCCCACAAACTCTTTTGTGTATCACAATTCTTCCTAACGTCATCCAGTCTTCCCATCTTTCCCCTTTAGAGTCTTGAATTCCAGCAATCTTTCAATCCCAGAAGGACCCCACAATGAACTGATCCTACTTGGTTTTCATGACCCGCCCCCCGCCCCCCATCATTCTGACACAGGCCCTTGACTCCAGACCATGAGCTTTCTTTATAATTACTCACCTACCCACCTGCTCCGTTCCTCCACCCTCCTCCCACTCCATGCTTCTTTACTGACAGCACCACCCTGGCGACATCTCCACCTGTCTGTGCACACACCTATACACATGAATGCAACTGGGAAAAATCACACCCTTGATGCCTGGTTTGACTTTATATTCGTGACTATGAACTTGAAATGAGAACTTAATGTTGCCCGGGGTCATTATCTTGGTCCATTTCCCTTATTCATTCACTCTCGCACATTCCTTGATGGCCGTTTCACCATTTCAAACTCCACAGCCCTCCCTCATTTCTGCCCTCACCCGCTGACCTTGAATCCTGCTTAACTAAGAAGCAGTCAGAAGAGAATGTTGGCAGGCTTTGCCCTCCGCGTTTGGTGAGCCTGTCAGCGTCTCTTTTGCTGGTCTCACCTAAATAAAGCTCACTAACTCCTCTCTCTATGCAAGTCCGGCACTGTGCTCCCGCAATCCCTTCATTATCTTTCCCTCCTCTGTCAGATCCAAGGACAAAATGATTTCTCCCATTGCAAAGAATTCCGTACAGGCGTAGAGAATAAGCGTCCATGGAATGCTCAGCCACAGATGGAATCTCTGTATCACACCCGTCCCCGCAAGCCTCAGAGACCACTGTGGCAGAGGAAGGGGATGGATTGTAAAGACCACGGCAAAACAATGACTTCTGGACATGAGAGGGCCGCTGCACTCAAGATCTAACAGTAGCTGATTGTCTGTACACCCCGCCCTCGGCAAGATCAAGCCAATCAACATTGAAGCATGGAAAGGGAGGGGCCTATGAGTCCCACCCCCAGCTGACAATTGGTGGCTCCCGGGGAGGGAGAGTCAGTTGTCTCTGACTGGTCTCCCCATTTCTCTGTAGTTCTCTTTGACAACTTGGTAACTGAATGTTTTTTTTTTTTTTTTTTTTTTAAGAGATACAAATCAGGCTGAAGCAGGACTTCAGTCCCAACTGTTAGGGATGATGAGGCCTATCTGGGATGCAGAGTGAGTCAGAGTGAGTTCAAGGCCAGCCCGGATAACTTAGTGAGGCCCCGTTTCAGAGTAAAAAGCCAAAAGGGGGTTAGTGGGAATGCAGCGTGTTGTGAGGTTGCTTTCCATCGCAGTACTGACCCCTGCTGCATACGTTGTCATGGCTTCTCATTTGTTTTCAGAGTTAGTGGTCTACACTGCCAGCATGGGCTAGTCCTTACCCCCACGGGAGACCTTTTGGGTTTCATGGTCTTCTTTCTTCCTTTGTTTCCCCTTCTTCCTATTAGGCCCTCTCCCCTCCCTTAAGTATCTGGGCCTGCATCCTACCGGGGGCCTTTGTACTGCTGGTTGCCTCTGTTTACAGCTCTCTTCCTCCAGGAGGCCTCCTGGCGTATTGGTGCACCATCTTCAAGCCTGCACTCAAGGGCCACCTCTTCAATGATGCCCACACCCGCAGTCCTCTTCAGCGTCACCACCTGTAGTCACCTGTGAGGATTTCTGCTCTTTCTTTTTTCTATTTCCTACTTGATTGTATCTATAGAAGTTTCATTTTTTTAAATCACAGTTCAATTAATTTGTTTATTGTAGTTATTGTCAGTCCTCCCCAATTCTCCAAAGGCTTTAGATGATTAATCTTGCGTATATAGAAATGATTAATCTCTATATATAAGATACATATAAGATTAATCACCTGTATATAGATATAAGATTAATCATATATATATATATATATATATATATATATATATATATATATATATAGTGTGTGTGTGTGTGTGTGTGTGAATGTGTGTGTGTGTGTGTGTGTATGAGTATAAGCATGCATGTGGTGGTTGGTTCTCGTTTTCTACCATGTGACTCTCCCTAGGACTGAATTTAGGCTGCCAGGCTTGGTGGCAAATACCTTTACCTTCTGAGCCAGCTTGCCAGCTCCTGTGTTTGAAATATTGAACAATGAAAACTTAAATAATCAAAATGGACATTGGTTGTATAATTCCCAGAGAGTACCTTGTAACTTCTTCATATATTAATAATACTTGTATTTGATATATGCAAAGTACCATGCATATGGCTCTACCTATTTCAATTGTGTTAAAGCTTGTGAGCCAACCTTGACATCACTCACCTGCAGAACTCTTGTGATAAAAGACAGCTGTCTTGAGGTTCAAGTCCTTGTTAGCTGGACTCTATTTCTTCCAGGCAAGCGCATCTTCATGGGCTGTTTCTCTTTTCCACCTTTCTTAATATGTTACTATTATAGGCCATTTAACCAGAAAGACATTTATAGTTATTTTCCATTTTAGAGAATTCACTTTAAAAATGACATTTCAGTTGAGCCTGGTGATGCACACCTATCATCCCAGCTCTTGGGAGGTAGAGACAGGAGGACCAGGAGCTCAGAATTATCTTTGTATATATATAGAGAGTTTGATGACAACCTGGACTGCATGAGATCTTGTCTTAACAAATAAACCACACTCAAAAGGATATTTTAAGTGATGAAACATATCCATGATTTCTGTTACATTTCTTTTCTAAAGTGCAGATTATGTGATTTTGATAATAAGTAAATTATTTGTGTGTGTGCTTATGCGTATATGTGTAGTATGTGAAGTCTGTGCATGTGTATGAATGTGTACATCTGTGCATGCACAGAGGCCAGAGGAAAACATCAAGTATCTTTCTCTGTGGTGATATGTTGTGCACCCTAATAAACTTGCCTGAGGGTCAGAGGACAGAGTCAGCTGCTAGATTAGACATAGAAGTCAAGCAGTGGTAGCACACACCTTTAATCCTATCACTTGGGAGGCAGAGATCCATCTGGATCGCTGTGAATTCAAGGCCACACTGGGCTACATGAGATTGATCCAGTATAGAAGAGACACAGAGCCAGGCAGTGGTGGCACACACCTTTCATCCCAGCACTTGAGATCCCATGCCTTTGCTTGGGAAGCACACAGGCCTTTAATCCCAGGAAGTAATATAGCAGGGCGGAGAAAGGTATATAAGGTGTGAGGAAACAGGAACTCACTCTCTTTAGGCTGAGGATTTTGTAGAGGTAAGAACTAGTGGCTGGCTGTTCTGCTTCTCTGATCTTTCAGTTTTCACCCTGATATCTGGCTCTGGGTTTTTTACTAAAAGACCATCTAAGATTCGAACAACACTCCTCCATCACTCTTCATCCTAGCCCCTTGAGACAGGTGTCTTACTGAACCTGGAGCTAGGCTGGCAGCCAGTGATCTTGTCTTTGCCTCACAACACTGGGATACAGGGGCACGAGGCCACATGGGATCCCAGCTCAGGTCCTAATGCTTGTTCAGCAAGCTCTCTTAGCTGCAGAGTCATCTCCCCAGCTGCAGTAATCAGTCCCTTTGGAATGTTTTCTCCATGTCACAAACAGCATGACAAACTAAAAACAAAACAATAAAACAAAATGACGGACTGCTGTCCATCAGACGGGGTCAGATGGGGAAACGGTGGCTCGCCCATCTTTATCCATTTTGACAAACTCTGTTTTCGCACGCTACCTGCTGCTCCTGCTTTCTCCACCCGCTTTTTGTTTGGGTTAGAATAAACACCAGTCGCAGTTCCCGTTGTTGCTGCCTCTGCCATCAGAGGGATGAAACGATCAGAAAGATGAACGCAGAACTCATTGTCCTCGCTCCATCAATGTTCCCCAACGGGGCAGATGGGGACACCAGGCTGAACGTGTCCTTGAATGTCAGAATGGTTCCACCCAATTTCCTTCATGTGAGACATTCAGATAAGTGAGGTCTCGGCCAGCCTTGGAATCTATTTGGCTCATTATCACTTCAATTTCCCTTTCCAAGAGAAACCAGATTTTTATTGTTTCGAACAAATCAGACCCACAAAATAACTCCACAAAAGACCCGAACATCTTGACGAGGCACATTACAATGTTCATGTAATTTTCCGGGTGGTAGCTGAGTCTCCCTAAGCTGTGCTGTGGCTATAGAATGAACAGGCACAAACAGATGACTTAGGTTCCCTCTGAGATGCACTGATGGGGAGAAAGAAGTGTGGGCCCTTTATCTTTTAGATCCTGCCAAACCTACATAAACAAGGAACTCTGGACATTTAGCCTGAGCCCTGCCATGTGCAGAAGAGACCCATCCTGGCCTGTGGAGCAGCAGCATGAGCTTGTCCCGCATGCTCTGGTTAGTGGTCCTCCTCCTGGGTACCTGCCAGCCTCCCCTCTGCTCTCATTTATCCACCACATTTCTTCTGGATCCTAGATGAGCCATGTCATAGGATCAATGCTCTCCTCTCGCCCTCCGTCCCTCCCTCTTCCCCATCTCCTTTTTCTCCTCCCTACCTTGCTCCCTTGCTTCTCTGCTTCTGTCTGTCTTCTATCTCTCTGTCTGTCTCTCCCTTCTTGCCTCCATCCCTCTGTACCTCTCTGTCTCCCTGATTCTCCCCCTCCTTTCTGCCTCCCTGCCCCTCCCTGTTTTCATGTTCTCTCTCTTGGTTTTTTCTTTTTCTTTGGAACTCCTTAAGGTATAGATGTAGCGGTCATGTTACATAACCAGGAATGCTACTCACACCATTCCACTTATTAGTCATAAGTTTCTGGAACTAGGGGTGTGTGGAGATGGCCTTTCTTCCATCTTCCTGCCTTTAGATGGTACCTTGGCTAGATCGTCAGAGATGAGGGCCCAATAGCCTTGTCTATAAGCACAGTCAAGGAAGGGCATTATAATATTGATTATTGGAAAACATGTCCTGGCATTTAACTCCAAACTTTTACCATTGTGCTGTGAGCCTATGCTGTGAATGTTGTCTCTACTCTTAGAATTATCCTTTATATATACTTAAAAGACATTCTATAGCTGTAATCTTCAACCAGGGCAAGCTTAGTCTTCTCGAGACATTCAGCCATGACTGTAAAGAACAGGGATGAGGATGCTACTCACATTGAGAAGGGGTGTTCAAGCTTTGGGCCACATCTATAGCTATCCTTGGATGCATACAGCTTGGGCGTGCCTGAGAGAGAGAGAGAGTAGAGGGCAGTAACATAACTAAACACCCCACGATGCTCAAGACCATCCCCTGAGAAGAACGACAGGACTCGAACTGTCAGTGGTGCTGAGGCTGAGAGACTCTGCTCTATAGGAAAGAAAGCTTTAGTTCTTCTAGAGATTAAGAAGAAACAGAAACCATCCTTAAAAGTGAACTCTGATGACTTAACGGCCATGGAGTTGTAAACTTGCTGAGCACAGGTCCTTCTGCAGATGGCACTGTTTCTGCTCCTCTCAGGGTGAGCGCCACCGATGTCACATATACACCTGTCTGTAGTGACAACTGCCTAGTGGATGTTCAGTTAATGACAAATATGGCTACATGAAAAACTGACTTCTTTATTTGTCAAAGAAAATCCATTTTGAGGGTCTTTGGATATTTCAGTAACATGAGCTATGCCTTTTAGTGTTGTTACTTGGGTTGCTTTTCTTGGTCCGAGTTAATAACTGGAGAAATCTAGTCTGATTGTGTGCCACATGGAATGTCCTGATCACCTCAAGTGTGGCTTTTTTCTCACCAGTCTTGACCTTCTGTGGACATCAGCATACTGGATCAGAAGGGAAGAATGCCTCCCTAATGTTTCCTGATTGACAGTTCAGAGGCTGTTATTTTTTTCTTTCTGCAAATGTTTCATAAAAGTAAGGTGCTGGGAAGAAGCAAGTGACCCTGAAAGTCGTCCCCAAGGTGTCAAGTTTCCCACGTTCCATGAGTGCAGTGCACTGTACCTGTCTTAGGCATGGCCGGTGATCTCTCCATCCCTTCCAGGGCTGCTGATGGACCTCAGTGTGTGCTGAAAGAGAGCCCCAGCTCCAGCTTAGCAGAATGGCATCTAGTGTGTTTGTACCAAGGAAGTGGCCTGCTGCTCCCACAGATGTGGCTATGTCTTTGTGGGATATTTGGGAGGAAGTGGTTAGAATTAGTCCTGAGCATCTCACACACTCATCAACAGCACCCGTGTGTGGAATAATAGCCACCCAATTCTGTTGACAAGATTAGGTCTGCTTGGATGTGAATGGATGTGTGCATGCATGCTGGCATGTATGTTACACATATGTCACACACCACAGCATATTTTGCAGATGTCCATTCATTTCGCCTTATGAATTTCTTTTCCCTCCAAGAGCTTATTTTAGCAACATAAAAGCCCCAGGCCACTCCCTAGTCTCACTAAAGTAAGAGACTTTATGTGGCCATTCATGTGAGAGGTGAAGGTATTTACCTGAACATCAGAAGCCTGGAGCAAATTCATTTTCAAACTCCAGTTTTGGTCTCCTTTGTGGACAAAGCCAGAGGTGAGCAGAGAAAAGGGGAGAAGTCATTCCCATCAGTGGCATGGAGAGCCCCCAGGGAAGGGGCTCTACTCATTTACATCAGAGCTGCAAAGTAGCTTGTAGTTCACTCAGTCTTGTTCCACACGGAGCCCCGAGGTCTTCACCGCAATCCCCCGGAGCTGATCAAGGAGCAGACACAATGTGTAGATGGGAAGTAGGTGGTAGACCTGGGAAGTAGGTGGTAGACCTGGGAAGTAGGTGGTAGACCTGGGAAGTAGGTGGTAGACCTGGGAAGTAGGTGGTAGACCTGGGAAGTAGGTGGTAGACCTGGGAAGTAGGTGGTAGACCTGGGAAGTAGGTGGTAGACCTGGGAAGTTGGTGGTAGACCTGGGAAGTAGGTGGTAGACCTGGGAAGTTGATGGTAGACCTGGGAAGTAGGTGGTAGACCTGGGAAGTAGGTGGTAGACCTGGGAAGTTGGTGGTAGACCTGGGAAGTAGGTGGTAGACCTGGGAAGTAGGTGGTAGACCTGGGAAGTAGGTGGTAGACCTGGGTTTTAGGCCTTTATATCACACTACCCACCTGGCTTGTTTATTACTGTGTTCCCCTACATGACGTATCTTCTTTGATTCATTTGCGTGGCCAGTGTCCCTGATACCAGGGCTCTGTCTATTCTCTAGTTGATCCACCCCCCCACCCCCAGTCCAATTTTCTTTGCTTTTATTTGATTGGGAATTTCTTGAATCTTGGGACTCGATTCTCAGTAATTAACTTATTCCTTCATTAAACATTTTGTTCAGGTTTCATGGAGCTGATAAATCACATCTGCCCTTAGGAGTTTGAAGCCCTTTGAGAGGTAGACATGGGAATCAGAGATGGAGATAAAGATTCCTCTTATGACTGAAAAACCTGGTGGGAGAGCGCAGCTTTGGGTCCGTAGCCAAGTGCCTTCTCTCTTACAATTTGTGAACTAAGTCAGTCACATAAAGTACATATGACTCCTCTCCAATGAATGACCCCAAGTAACCAAACAAAAATAATATGTAGAAGTAGAGAGTGGACTGGCGGCTACCCAGACTGTGTGACACTTGGAAAATGCTCAATCAATGTCCACTGTAACTGTCACTAGTGAATTCCAGCACTCTGACCCCCATCTCCAGTTTATTGCCTGGAGGCATTGCTTCAGATCTGAGGTCCATGTCCCTGTCAAGACCCAATCTTCTCAGGGTAAATGTGGTGGAAACAATGTAGCTTGTTGTCTAATGGTGCCACTTTCCTGCCCATAGGGAGGCTGATCAACTCATGTAGCCTTTCAAAACCCAACCTGTGCTGGTGATAGACATGGCAAGAGAAATAAATGATAAAAAAAAATACGTATTGTGGAGGGCTCAGAAGGCCCTGTGCTCCCCAGTGTTCTATAGGCGGTTAATGGTTGCAGGGGTTGGAAGGAGGGAAAGACATTTTCTTCAGTGGTGTAGACACTAGCAAGATGCCCGTGGTCCTACACATCACCCCTCACCCATGTTCCAGTAAGCAACCCTGTAGCTAGAGTTTTCCTGCCTTGCCCACAGTCAGGATAAATCTCTGTCGCCTGCCAGTCCCACAGCTGCTCAGACCCAACCAAGTAAACACAGAGACTTATATTGCTTACAAACTGTATGGCCATAGCAGGCTTCTTGCTAACTGTTCTTATATCTTAAATTAACCCATTTCTACAAATCTATACCTTGCCACGTGGCTCGTGGCTTACCGGCATCTTCACATGCTGCTTGTCATGGCAGTGGCTGGCAATGTCTCCCTCCTCAGCCTTCCACTTCCCAGAGTTCTCCTCTCCTTGTCCTGCCTACTTCCTGCCTGGCCACTGGCCAATCAGTGTTTTATTTATTGACCAATCAGAGCAATTTGACATACAGACCATCCCACAGTACAACCCTAAGGAAACTCACTGGTTCACAATAAAAAAAATATGTGAAATTTGGAAGGGAACTAGTTGAGAAGAAGAGAGGGTCAGCAGGAGTGTGAGGGAACAATAGAGGGTAAATGTAATCAAAATATGTTAAATGCTCATATGAAAACATCATAACGAGACCCATTATTATGTATAATGAATTATGCTAATTAAAGGCTGAAAGAGGGCTGAAGAGATGACTTAGTAGGTAAGAGCACTTGCTGCATGGAACATGAAGGTGTGAGTTCAAATCCCCATCGCTTAAAAATCTGGATGGGTGTGGCTGTACATATATAAGAGGCAGGAGGGATGCTCACTAGAGGTGGCTGGCTGCCAGCTTAGCTCCAGGTCCAGTGAGAGGGGGAATAAGGCAGAGTGCAATCGAGCAAGACACCTGACATCCTCCTTGGGCCTCTGTGTATATGTACTCGGGTTTGTGTGCCCTCAGACACCCACAGACACATGCACACACACCACAGATAAACAGACACACAGAAGAAAAAGATTTAAAAATCAGAAGTGATTTAAAAAAGTCCTGATGAAATTTAGATGCTACACTGATATTTCAAACATGGCTAAATTAAGTAAAGTGAATTGAGAAATGTTGTCTAGGGTGATGGGAAAGAGTAGAGTGAAGCACTGGGACCTTGACAGACAGGTCTAGATGGAAAATAGCAAGAGGCTGTATTTGAAAACTGCCCCACCAGACGTTAGACCCACTGTGCTCAGTGGTTCAGGCCTGGGTTGATGAGGAAAGGGCTTGTGAAAGGCGTGAGGAATGCAGTGTTTTCACATCCATGATGAGGAAGACAGTATTTCCATGTCCATGATGAGGAAGACAATGTTTTCATGTCCATGATGAGGAAGGCAATGTTTTCATGTCCATGATGAGGAAGACAATGTTTTCCTGTCCATGATGAGGAAGGCAATGTTTTCCTGTCCATGATGAGGGATGCAGTGTTTTCATGTCCATGATGAGGAAGGCAATGTTTTCACATCCATGATGAGGAAGACAATGTTTTCATATCCATGATGACACTGGCCTTTCTAATTTCTCAAGCATTATGTGATCATTTAGGAAAAAAAATGGGCTGGGCTGTAGCTCAGTGGTAGGACTCTGTTTAGTGTGTGTGAGAATCTAGGTTTATTCTCTAGTACTTAAAAAAAAGACAATGCAGAAAATAAAGATAAAATAAAAACTGACAATATGACAATATTCCCTTCATGAAAGGATGAGTACAATGAATACTAACCCTTTTGTTAATACTGTCTTTCTTTTCCTTCCTTCCTTCCTTCCTTCCTTCCTTCCTTCCTTCCTTCCTTCCTTCCTTCCTCCCTCCCTCCCTCCCTCCCTCCCTCCCTCCCTCCCCTCCCCCCTCTCTATTTCTTCTCTCCTTTCTTTTTTTTTTTTGAGATAGGGTTTTTCTGTGTATCTTTGGTTGTCCTGGTAGACCAGGCTGGCCTTGAACTCACAGAGATCTGCCTGTCTCTGCCTCCTGAGTGCTGGGATTAAAGAATACTTTTTTTTTTTTTTGAGAACAATTCAATATTCTTTTATGGGCCTGTGACATCCTGGTCACATAGGCAAAGCCCCATACTTTTGGGATAGTAGACATCTCTTTCCTGCTCCTTGGAGTCCATTCTTCCTCTTGCTTCTCTTCTCCAGTTCCGACTTCTGGCTCACCTCACCTCAGCTGTCCCCTCCTCCATCGAGACTTCCTCAGGGGGAGTTCTTGTACTTCAGGAAGGCTTCTCTGGCCTCACCTGTCTCTCGCACTGCTCTTTGTTTCTATTTGTCAGTTTCTTTGGGGCAAAGTGTATTGCTCATTTGTCCTCTTCATGCCGAAGAGTCCCTGGAGCACCCGGGACACGGTAGACAGTAGAGTAGAGGGCTAGAGGAACTCAGGGGAAAAGGTCCGTCTGTCCTGCAGGCTTCGGTTTGGTGTTTAGAAAGCATGGCGTAATAAATTTTATTTCAGTGGAAAACAGAGTTAGACTATGTGGAAAGGGAATGGATTCTTTTGAGTCCCAAGTTCCTGGATGTGCAAGCCTTTGCACATAGCCTGGATGTAGCCATAGTTAAGGATGCTAAAGGGGGTGGTCAGCCACCAGATAATCTATGGGGGTAGCAGGGACTTTCTAGATCCATTCAGTACCGACAGTAAGGGGTTCTGTGTCACAAAGGCCACGGTATTCCTTAATCTGAGATTAGAGGTTCCAAGTCTCGACTAAGGTCTGTCCTCAGGTACTCAGGGAGAAGAGGTCTCGCTCCTGTTTTTAGGTAACTGTTTACAGAGACACACTTATGCTTTGTATCTAAGCAGATCTCAGCAATTACAGAATCTCAGGCTAGCCTCCCCACTGACTGGCTCTGGTAGCAAATGCTAGTGGGCCCAGCCTCCAAGCCTGTCACAAGGATAGAGGGCAACTTCTCCTGAGCTCCGTGCTCTTGCAGCTCCTGTCTGCTTTGTCCTCTTCAGAAGCCTGGCTTCCCTACGGTTTTCAAGAGTCTTCAACTGTCATGAGGCTGGTTGATCACTTTTCAAGTAGAACTTGTCCCCTCTGTCCTTCCAAGCTTGACATAAACGAAAATGAACAGAGGAAAACAATTACGGATGCTGGCATGGAACACCAGATCCTAGCGATGTTCCTCTTCCTGTTGTGTTAATCTCCTTGGCCTTCTCCCAGTGGCTCCTCTCCTGACCTGGCTCTTCTTCCAGCCGCATGTGCAGCTGTAGTGGAGTCGAAGCCCACACAGTAGCTGCGAAGCCCCCTTTCTTGTTCCCAATCAGCTCTTCTTCCCCACTTCCTGTCTTGCCTCCACCCTCTTCTCTCTGGAGCTGCTACCATCAGTGGTGCAGCTGCTTCCCATGAACTCTTTCTCAGTCCAAATGGTAATAGAGTAAGACTCCGAGTCTCAAGTTTTTTGGCATCTCTGAACACAGTCTATACACCATCTTTCCTTTTGCAGATTTCACCAGTGGTCACCGACAGTCACGTGACCAGACAGCACAGGAAACGATAGGTTTGGAGAAGTTACTTGTGTCTAACAAGATCAAGCTGAGCTCACAGTGCTTACTCTTGGACCACCATGTCATTCAAGCAAAGCTGCTGCTCTTTTTCCAGGGTCTTTTGTGACCCTTATCTCACAAGACCCACAGGACATCATCTTCGTCTCATTGGTCTTCAGCTGTTCATTAAGTTTTTCATTGCTGTGGTAAAATACTTGACAAAGGCAACTTAAGGGAGGAAGGGTCACTGTGTCTGAAATCAGGACACAGCATAGAGTCCTGTCCTTTCTATAGGCTCCACAGGAGGAAAGTTCCAGAACTGGTTTAACCAATCCTTTTATTGATTATTTATTAATCTTTGTCCCTTCTAGTTACATAGGAGTTTAGGACCAGTCTGGGATACATGTGACCCTGTTTTAGAGAAAGAAAAAGAAAGAAATAAAGGAGGAGGGGAGGAAGAAAGAAAGCTACCTCAGAACAGCCTGATATAAGTTGGGCATTAGTAAAATCCCCCTTTAACCCCTTTGTCCTCTGTCTTAGTTAGTTTCTATTTCTGTGAAGAATAGCAATGACTTGTAGCCATATCATAATGCAAAAATGTATTCAATCCAACTCCAAAAGTCTTCATAGTCTATCACAGTTTCAACAATGTTTAAAAGTCTCTTCAAAAAATAGATCACATACTTCCAACATATAATCACACAGGATATATATTACCATTCCAAAATATATGGAAGGGAACATAGTGAGGAAATACTGGACTAAAGCAAGACTGAAAACCAGCTGAGCAAACTCCAAACTCTGTATCTCCATGTCTGATGTTGAAATGCTCTTCAGAGCTCCAGTTCTGTTCAGCTTTGTTGACTGCAGCACACTTCTTTCTCTTGGGCTGGTCCACTTTCTGTTAGCAGTTCTCCTCTGCAGGAACCCCAAGGCTCTGGCATCTCTAACATCTTGAGGTCTCCTAGGCAATCCAGGCTTCACCTTCACAGCTTCACACAATGGCCTCCCTAGACCTCTAAGACATCCTCTCTAGGACATCCCTGACACAAGCCTGGCCTCAGCTTTCCTTAGTCATAGGGGCAAATTCCACAACCCCTTTCTTTTATCCTCAACTCTAAAGCTAGAACAGTGTAGCTCAAGCTGCCAAGTTCTGCTGCTTGCTGGGGCTGGAACATGGCTCAATTACTCTTCACCAACTTTCTGGTTTTGATGGTTACTTTCACTGCCTAAGCCTGGCTGTCCTTGAACTTGCTCTGTGGACCAGGCTGGCCTCAAACTCAGAAATCTACTAGCCTCTGCCTTCTCAGTGCTGGGATTAAAGGCATGTGCCAATACCACACTGGGTTCTAAACTATTTTAAAATTGCTTTTCACAAGTTGGAAATCTAGCTGGGTAGGATCTTGCCCTGAGGTCACTACTTCCTTTATTCTATTACTTAATCTGTTTATCTCCTTGAACACAGGATTTAGTTCTATTCCACTTCCTGGTGCTCCTTTTCTCCTAAAATTGTACATTTTGTAATTTATCCGGCTCAGTTTACTCCTTTTCATTATAAATCTCCATTAGAGTTACCACTACCAAATCTACACTTGGTTCTTTTGAGATTTCTTTTATTAACGGAATTAATCCAAAACCTTCACTTTAGCCTCAGACAGGCTCTTTGGACAAGGGCAAAAAGCAGCCACTTTTTCACCAAAATATTACAAGAATGATCTCTAGGCAACATACTGAAAATTTTCTCCTCTGAAAGCTCTTGAGTGAGCCCTCCATAGTTCAAATAACTTTTAGCATCACTGTCTTCCATGCTCCTACTAGTATGGCCCATTAAACAGCACTTAGAATGTTCAACTGCTTTTCCAATCCATAAAACCAAGGTCCATATTCTTTCAAACAAAAGCATAGTCAGGCCTATCACATCAATACCCCAGTCCCTGGTATTGACTTCTGTCTTAGTTAGGGTTTCTACTGCTATGAAGAGACACCATGACTATGGCAACTCTTATGAAGGAAAACATTTACTTGGGGTGGCTTGCTTTCATTTTAAGAGGTTTAGTCCATTATCATCATGACAGGAAGCAAGACAGCATGCGGGTAGACATGGTGCTGGAATTCAGAGTTCTTACATCTTGATCCAAAGGCAACAGGAACTTAATGAGACACTGGGTGTTGCTTGAGCAAATATGAGATCTCAAAGACCGCCTCCACAATGACACACTTCCTCCAATGAGGCCACACCCACTCCAACAAAGCCATACCTCCTAATAGTGCCATTCCCTTTGAGGACCATTTTCTTTCAACTGACCACATCCTTCATGTCTTAGTATTTTTGCCTTATGTAGACCCTCTCTGGGCCTGAGGGTTCCACTTCCCACACAGTTCTTAGAGTGCTTGTCCTCTCCCTCAAGCTCTGGAGGGGTCAAAGAGACTCTCTTTAGTTGTACATCAGTGTATTAAGATGTTTCCTTTGCCTCTTCCCTCAAAAGCTCTCATTGTATGGAATATAACTCAGCAGATGATCTCACTGTTACTCTTCCGATTCAGCTACCACAGGAGCTCCCATGCAGGCTCCTATTCACCAGGGACAATCTGCTCCTACTGCCTTTGTGAGCCTCATCACATCGTCACTAGCAATGCTTTACAATATGGATTGCTAGTACCTTCTGTGACTCCACATTACTCTGGAATCCCTACTCTATCCTTTGACTCTGTAGATCTTCTAAGCCAATGACCCCAGCCACAAGTCATTGTCCATAACCCCTCCAGACGTTATTTCCTTCAAACTCAGCTTAGATCTGAGGGTCCATTCTTGAAAATACTTTCTATTTTCCTCTACCTTTCCATTCATTATATAGTTATTTCACATTTTCTTCTCTCAATAAACCCACCATTCTTCTTTTTATCACTCTCTGCTTTGACTTCATAATTTGTCTCATCGTCATGTCTTCCAACATGCCTGCCTCTCAGCCTCTCGACCATCCATGTCTCCTTTTACATGGATCTCTTCTCATGCAACTTCCTCTATGCTGAACTCCACTTTTCCAGAATTAATAAAAATTTCTTTCCTATAGAATTAATGACGTCTGTATGAAAACACATAACTTCTCTTTTCCAAAAATTTTCTTTTGATTCTATACCACCGTTCTCCAGATATCCTTTTCTATCTCTGTACTCATTTCTAATGGTGATATACATAAATAGACCATTTTTACCAGACGATTTGGTGACACCATTTAAGTACATTGACAATGTTGTGTGACTGTACCACTCTTCATTTTCTCTGGAAGGTAGACATTTCTGCTTTTGAAAAAGGCTTTCTACTTTTCTATTCCCACTTTCTCCTTGCTTTTCTGATCATGATTTTGACCCCACAACTTTTTTTTCATTACCACCAGAGACTCTGACATCAGTGACCACATGACCTTCTTTAGTTACTTGGAGACACACATCACTCTTTGCAATTAAAAACATTTTTCTTGTTCTTTAGTTGTACTTCTTGGTGAATATGAGCTCAAGAGGCCAAGCTCTTTGTTTGTTTTGTTTACTCCAGGATCTGGTATCTATGATAGGAGTCTTTATACATGTGTGTCTTAGTTTCTATCATTGTAAAAAAAAACAAAAACAAAAACAAAAACACCATGAGCAAAAGAAACTTGGAGAGTAAAGGTTTATTTTGCTTATACTTCCATACCACTACCCATTGTCAAAGGAATTCAGGACAGGAACCCAAGTGAGACAGGAACCTGGAAGCAGGAACTGAAGTAGAGGCCACAGAGCAATGCAACTTACTGACTTCCTTTCCATTGTTTGCTCAGCCTAATTTCTTATATACCCTAGGACTACTTTCACAGGGATGGTACCACCCACAATGAGCTGTGCCCTTCCACATCAACCATTTATTAAGAAAATACCCAATGGACTATCCACACACCAATCCTATGGTGGTATTTTCTCAATTGTGGTTGTTATTCTAAGATAATTCTAGCTTGTATCAATTTGACCTAAAACTAACCAGGACACCATGGAATACAAGAATGAATTTGACTTTGGGGTCAATGTAGGGATTTTTGTTTTTGTTTTTTCACTTGTTTTTGAGATGGGGTCATAATATGTGTCTCCAGCTAGCATTGAACTCTCTATGCAGCCCAGCCTGGCCTCAAACTAATGATTCTTTTACTTCAGCCTGCTGGTGTTGAGATTATACTCACATGCCACATGCATAGCTCCTTTCTTCTGTTTACTTCATGTGCGTATTCTCACCCTTTTTTCCCTTCTTTTCAGTGTATGTGTGCAGGTACATGCACATGTGTGTGGGTGCATGTGGAAACCAGAGGTTAATGTTGAGTGCATTCCTTGGTTGCTTTCTACTTTATGTATTAAGGTAGGGTTATCTTGATGAACACTGTCTCTGCTTCTAGCATGCTGGGACAACAAGTGGATGCTCCAAGCACCCGGCTGTCTTTGGGTTCCGGGGAATTTAATTTCTGCCCCCACCCTTACATGGCTAGAGCCTTACCCAGTGGGCCGTCTCCTCAGCCCTTACAATTTCTTTTGTAGTTACCATGGTCAAATTTTTTATTAGATATTTATGATTACACATCTGAGGATCATGAAGGATTGACTACACACATCACAGAAATGGTTATTGGACAGCAGAGCTGGCTTCCATGTCCTCCCTACGGTCACCTAGGAGAGGAGACTTTGGAGAAGTGATGCTCTATATCTGACCAGAGATGCTCAGCCCTGGAGTCCAAGGCTGGCACTTGAGGGGGTCAGCTCATGCTCTGCATCTCTTCTTTTCCTCTTTATACTTTTCTCCAAGAATTACATCAGGTTAAGTCTAGGAAATGTCCCTGTATAATGTTATGGAGCCTTCTGGATAGGAAGGAGTCACGAAAGGGTAACCTGAAGAGCGTGGTAAACAGTGGGACCAGATGGCCGCTGTAGCTGTCACCACAGCAACACTGACAGCATCTGGATCCTGGATCAGATGTATTTTCCCAGCCTGACCCAGATGTCCCGGCAATCCCTCATTCTTTTCCGTGCTCCTGGCTGATTATCTTTCCCCATCAGCTAATGCAGGGAATCCCTCATTCTTTTCCGTGCTCCTGGCTGATTATCTTTTCCCATCAGCTAGTGCAGGGAGTTGGTTCCCCCGGATGCTGCCTCCTTGAGTTAAGTTCAGACAATGCGGCCTTTCAGATGCTAGGGATTTTTTTCTCAGTCAAACCCAAGACTGCAGAATGATTTCCAGCCAGGTTTCAGGCTTCATGGCCGGATTCTATCGTATATGGGAGGTCTGTAGACCTGGAGGGAGCATCAACAAAGCAGGACCCTGGGTAGCATTTAGAACTAAGTAAACAGTGTCAAGTTCAACAAGATGAGATGAGAAACAATTTTTCTATCTATTTCTCCAGGTCTGCTTTGAACTGGAATTTGAAAATTTTGACTTCCTGAGAAAGATATGTGGATATAATTACAGAGACAAGACTGTCTTAACTGCCATTTGTAAACCGCTTAAGCATTTATGCACACTCATATACTTTTTCACAATATAGGCCATGACAACTAGAAAATGTGTAATTTGTAGTTCTTTGTAATATGAAAAAACCAATACATTCTAAATGAAATATTTTAAGGCCCTAGAGTTTGAGAAAGACATGGCAGAGAACAGAGAGGGATGCAGTGCTCCCAGGAGGCCATACTTCCTCTTGACCTCAGATCCACCCTCAAGCTTCACAGTGTCAAGTCCTCTTTCCTTTGTGAGTGGTTCTACCAGAATGTCTGATGGGAGGATGCATAGGTCTCTTCAATTCCAGACAGGCTCAGGGAACCTCTGACCTGCCATTTGCATCCAAAAGCTAATGCTGCAATTCTGAGCTCCTGGAGCTGAAAGAACGCCCTGCCTTTTACTTGAACACAATGAACAAGCTACTTAATGAGCAGGGGATCTCAGGTCATGGTTACAGGTGCACTGAGGTCCAGGACATGACACAGGAGGGGACCTATTTTGCTGTGACTTCTTACCAGGTAGTTAGGCCAAATCAATCAATCCTATTTTCCAAAATTCCCCTTTCTTCTGAATTTTTGCAAAATGGAGAACAATTTTATGTATTGTGTATTGGAAATGCAGCATGGCTCAGTTCACACCTGTGAAGCTTCTCATTTGGATTCCTAAGCAAGCAGGACTTGCTGAATATCGGCAAAAAAAATAAAAAATAAAAATCAGAATTATGGGTCTTTTAGCATCACTGGTACAACCCCATTTTCTAACATTCTCAGATTCTGTGGAGTTGAGACCAGTAGCTCAAATTGCTGCTGATGACTCTAAATCTCTGGCTCTGGTTTCTACTGATGACATTTTAAGTGGCCAGGCATCATCTCCTCTTTTCTAGGCCCCTAGAGTAAGAAGAAGCAATTTGCCCTTGATCCCCATGGCTGGTCCCATGCTGATTTCCTTGCAAAGCTGGCTGATGAGCGATATCCCAGTTAGCTGCCAAATTGCCTTGTGGTTGTGATCATTTCAGTCCTGCAAAGTGCACATGATTCTTCTTCTCTAATCCAGAAGTATGGAGATGGAGGGGCATTCTTCTCTGTTCCAGTGGCTGTCAACAGGCCCCGAATGGAACTGATCCACTGTATGCAGATCCTCCTACCAGTTATTAGAAGGTTCAGATGAAAGAGACGGAGACTGCCTGACGTTCCCATCAGTGTAGAAAATTTCAAAGAATGCCCAGTTTGTCCATTGGGACCAGGATTTGGAAGATAAAGTGAATGTGAGCTCTTTGAAACCACAGGAAAACTGTGGAGCAAATGAAAGCACTATGGGTTCTCTTCCCACATTTAATGTTCTGAAGAGGATTTCTGCCTTTTAATGATGATTTTGTTTCAGAAGCAACACAAGAAAGGACTGAGTTGAAAGAATTTTAAATTTAATCCCAACACTTTCAAAAGTTCAAGGCTATTATCTTAGGCTGTTCCAGCTGCTATAATCCTACCACTAGGGAAAATTCAAGGGTTTTAGAAATGCTGTGCCAGGAACCACAGGCAGAGAACAAATGCATTTAAAAATGATTACACAGGAGGACCGGAGGGATGGCTTAGTCCCTCCCTATACTATTCTTTTGGTGAACCCAAGTTCTGTTCTTAGCACTCACATTGGGATGGGGGCTCACAACTGCCTGAAACTCCAGATCCAGAGGGTTGGAAACTTCTGGACTCTTTAGGTGCATACCCACACATGGCCTCCCATCCCCTTAAAAAGGAGATCTTAAAAAAAATTCCACCTTAAAGAGTTATGGAAGAAGTGTCCCAACCCAGCTCTCAGAGAGTTTCTTACTTGGCCTGGCCCATCATGATGGTTGTAAATCTCTTATTGGAGCTTGATTTATTCATTGGCAAAAGAGACAGTTTGGGTTGGTGAATGTGAAGTGAAGTCTGAAACGGGCTCCCAAGCAAGGCTTTTCTCCACCTAAAATGACTGTCTCTCTTTGCCAGCTGGATGTCCTGCCCGAATACCTGATTTACAGGGCCATATTGTAAGACTATGACAAACTGAGTCACTGAGAGGGACAAAGTATAATGTGAAGGGGCTTGGGTCTGTTCAAGCTTCTTAGGACTGGACCGTCACCGTAAGTTGCCTGAATCCCAAGCTGAGGAATTTAACGTCCTTCTGCAGACAGTGTAGAATCAATAGATATCTGTACTTTGGGAATTATTTGGTAAGATTTATCACTTTTTTAGATTTATTTATTTATTTTAAGTATATGAGTATTTTGCTAGCATGTATATATGTGTTCCACATGCATGCCTGGCACTAACAGAGGTTAGAGGTCAGAAAAAGGTGCCAGATCCCTGGAACTGTAGTTATGGATGCTTTGGAGCTGCCATATAGGTGCTGGGAAGCTAACCCAGGCCCTCTGAAGGAGCGACTACTCCATTCCTGATTTTTGGGGGTGGGGTGGGGGAAGGGTAATTCCACAAACATCATGGGGAAGTTTTGCTGATGCCACATTCGAAGCAGGGATGTCATTGCAGCTACCCAGGTTTTGGATAATGATGCCCCATAGACTGGTACAGAACTGGTCAGGACCAAAGAATCATCAACAGGACATGGTGATGAACGGGTGACAGTGGTAAAGAAACAGCCATAAAGAGATCATTAAGTTTTTAGTTTGGTAGACTGCATTGGTTGGGAGCATCTTTCCTATAAAGAGATAAGATGATATGGAAAGTCCTAACCCTTGGGTATTTTTTTTTTCTTTTTTTTGCGGGGGGGGGGGTATTTTTTTTTTCTGGTGGGAAAATAATGAGCTCAGTTTGAAGCCTGTTGACTCCAGGGACCTGGAGCACATCTAAGTGGTATGTCTAGTGTCATCTGGACAAGTCACCTTGGGGCTAGAGAGAACTCAAGGGGGAATGTTCTTATAGCCTAGCTTAAGGAGCTCTCAGCTGCCAGCAAGCTCTGCTCTCTGGCTGTCACATTGTAGGCTCAGAATTGGGGGGAGCTCCCTTTCACAGCATCATTAAACAGATGTAGACCTAGATTTGTAGGGATGAAACAGGCTCCCGCTTCACACAGCTGCCAGGTGGTGGCTTTCGAGGGGACAACAGAAATCCTCTTCTCGAACTCTCTGCTAAGTGCTTCTGCCAGAGACTCAGCTGCATTTCCTTTGTCACCCACCTCTAGTTTAATCTGTAGTTAGAATGTCCAGCTTCCTCATCTCTCAGAGACGGTTTTATGTCAAGTGGATTTTCTGCTTCCAACCATGTGAGACATTTGAGTTGACTACACTTCTGCTTAGGGAAGATGTGAAGCAGAAGAATAAGTGATACTCTTCTGAAACAGGTAAAACTTAGAAATAGTTAACCTAGGACTCGCCAATCTTCTGTCCTCTTGTGACATGGCCATGGATATTTCTAATGATCTGTTTCTAATGCATATGTACATATGCATGTATGGGTATTGTACATCACATACACACACATTCATATGTATGTAATAGTTTTCATAGATTGTTTACCATAAAGTTTATATTACTTTAAAATGAGTAATAGTGAGTTCATTTAAGTTAAATGTCTTTATTGTTAGCCTTTCCCCCTCCCTCCTCCCATAACTGTACCTCATAGCAACTCACACACAGTTCCTTGAAGGAGTTCATTGGCTTCTTTGACTGGCCAATCTACTCTCCCTAATTTGTTCCCAGTATGGTTATGGCCAGAGCCTGTGTTCTGGCAGCCATAACAAACTGGACTTGGCTACTAGTACTTAATAGGCCAACTAAGTAGACCAGCAATGGTGAAAAGCAGATAGTTATTCAATATGGCTACCTTGGGAGAGGAACAAAGATGTCTAATGAAGAAGGCATGAATAATAAAGTAGTTTTGGCCAAGGTGTGGTTCTGTCTGTCTATGGCCCATCACCATCTCTGTTCTAGTTGCTTCTGCAAGTTGGCCTGACAGTTTGTCAGAACTCTTTGAAGTTACTCCCTGGATGGCACCAAGGTTCCTAATCTTTTCCTTCTTTAAGTATGGACCTCCTAAGGAAATTGCAATTTCTTGGGGTCCACTGTTTCAACAGACTGACAGCTAAAGGGAGGGGCCCAAGTGTCTGCTTAGACATTTCATTCCCGACGGGATGCTTCAATAGGGTGTTATCAGAAGAGAATGTTGGAATTGCTAAACATCTCAGAAAAAGACATCGAGGTGAGGTCGTGCATTCTGGGGTCTGCCAGAGTTGTATTTGTCCCTGACACCTAAAGCTTTGCTAAGTTACTTGACTTCTCAAAGACTTAGCTGCTCTTTGTGTAAAAAGAATGATATCAACCAATGTGAAGAATTATTATGAAAATAAGTGAGTCAATGGACATAATGCCCTGAGCTGTTTACGCTCAGTATAGAGTGAGTATTTGGTAAGTGGGCAGTTTACAAAGAGAGACTCTGTGGAATCACAGCATGTTGGTGTCATTAGAAGAATGCATGGAGAGGTTGGACCGGAGTAGCCCTGAGCTCTCCATTCTGGAGGCTCGTGCTTACGTGTGCTCCCTGCTTAGCTAGAGGAAATGCGATCGTGCTGGAAGAGGAAGTAAGTATTCATTCAAAAGGGCTGGGCATGAACACACTCTGTCAGCCTGCTTCTAGGCCTATGGCAACAACGACAAGGGTTCCTAACTCTGAAGACTCGGGTTCTTCAGTTCTGAAATAAAAAGATTCAACTTTCGTATTAAGTACCTGTTTACCTAATAGCTGATAGGTACCAGGACCTCTGTGAGGCCTCGGGGATGTAATGCTGAGCTGATCAGACACCCTCTCATCCCTCACGGAGGTCAAGCCAGTGGGGGAAATCAGCACAGGGAGTCATAAAAGCAATTGGAAAATTGCTGCTGTTGCTGATGCTTCAAAGGGAAGGAGGGCCTGGGTTTGCAAGTGTGAAAGGAAAACCCAGATGTGACCTAAGAGGCCATCAGAATTTTCCAAAGAAAGGTTTTTTTAACTGACATATCCCATCATCCCATGAATGTGGTCGGAAGGATTTATGGAGTCTGTTCTGGCTGTTCTGTGTCACTGCGATTTGACACACAGGGTCATGGCATCCTCTGTGGTTATGATCAATTCTGCCATTTTCACCAAATCCCACCCTGCAATGCCTATCCTCTCCTTCCCGTTCACACAAAAGAGTCTGTTGTACCCTTACTCTCATGGACCAGTCACCCTCTAATCCACTGAAAAATCTTCTCTTTATGTTCGACTTAAAAGCTATAGCCCATGCAGTTCACAGGCCCCCTTTGGTGAATGGATGGCTTTTTGGTCTTTATGTAACATCTGGGCAGCTTTGGTCACTGGGTCCACCTCCTTGAAGTCTTGCTTCTCTTTCTGGCTGTCCCCAGAGCCTTCCCTCCCATACCTCTGTCTGATCCTGTCTTCCGTGATGTCTAAGGTCTGAGTCTTCGTCCTTGCCTGCACACATGGACTGACTGACCTTATCCGTTACCGGGGTTTAATGACTGATCCTGAAGGAGAGCATCCAAGACTATTCCATTTGTTCCAGCCTTCCTTTCTCTGGGGTATAGGTTGACAGACATCATCTTTGCTCTTTGCCCAAAGACATCCATGCATCTAGTGATGATCTCATATCCCCCCTCCCCAAAGTCCTTCTGTCTGCAGAGTGACCCCTCGCCTGCTGTGTAGCACACCCAGAAAGAGAAGCAACCGGGTCCTTTCCCTGAGTGTCCTGAGATATTCTCATTGGCAACAGTGCATTGGTTGCGGACTTGAGCTGAACTGCCTCTTCTCCTCCCTGCATCCCTGTCTCCCTGCATCCCTGACTCCCTGCATCCCTATCTCCCTGCATCCCTATCTCCCTGCATCCCTATCTCCCTGCATCCCTGTCTCCCAACATCTTTGTCTCCCTGCATCCCTGTCTCCCTGCATCCCTGTCTCCCTGTCTCCCTGCATCCCTGACTCCCTGCATCCCTGTCTCCCAACATCTTTGTCTCCCTGCATCCCTGTCTCCCTGCATCCCTGTCTCCCTATCTCCCTGCATCCCTATCTCCCTGCATCCCTGTCTCCCAACATTTTTGTCTCCCTGCATCCCTGTCTCTCTGCATCCCTGTCTCCCTGCATCCCTGACTCCCTGCATCCCTGTCTCTCTGCATTTGTTCACTGACTATTGTTTTTTTTCTCTTAGGATACCACTGAAAGTTCTATTATGGGATAGGTACCAATAGAGGACAAATTCTAATACAGACTCCAGGGTTCTACTCTCCAGCATAAATACTTCATAAAACCCCCTACCTTTGTGTGTGTGTGTGTGTGTGTGTATGTGTGTGTGTGTGTGTGTGTGTGTGTATGTGTGTGTGTGTGTGTGTGTATGTGTGTGTGTGTGTGTGTGTATGACAAAACAGTCCCTTGATTAAGTTATACGGAAATGAAAGATTTTGCAGATATAATCAAATTGGCTTCTAATGAATCAAAAGGAAGATCATCCTAGAGGGTCTAGTTAGTTTAGGCAAACCTTTGGAAGAAGGTCTACAATTGGCTTTAATAAGTAAGCTACCATGTTGTGAAGTGGTTCCTGACAGGGATGTGTGGCCAGGTTCTGTGGAGGACTGAAGAGCAGAGAACAGCATCAGATGGACAGCCAGAAAGGACCTTTAGTTCTGTAACCACAACTCACATCTGCTTATACCTGTGTGATCTTGGATGGTGACACAGGTTCCAGACAGGTATACATACAACCTGGCCATAATGATCAACTTTGTGTGATGCTCACCAGAGTCCCTTTGTAAGTGGTGTGTGAACTCCTGACCCCTGGAAACTGATATGGTAAGTGCTGGTTGTTGGAAGCCATGAGCTTAGAGTAGATTATATAAGCAACAGAACACTAACCCAGCCCCCGATCCCGACCCCTGCCCTCAGGAGTCCCTCTGGCATGGCTGATTCCCACCATTGTCATGACCCTGCTGACTAGAAAATCTGCTGACTCAGGTTCTCTCCTCCAGATTTTGAGCTCAATAAATACAGGAAAAAATTGATTTTTTTCCTTCACATCCAGAACCTGGCACAATGTCTTTCAGAACATTGGCACCAAGAATTGTGGAATAAATGAATAGTATGACTCAAGAGAAAACAAAAATTTTATATGTTTGGAATTGGTGAATTCTGCCTTTTCTAGGGAAGTCTCAGAAAAAAACCCTGAACCATAAATTTCTCAGCATGTGTGGTTATGTTCATTGTTTTTAAGATCTAGGAAGTGTGTGTGTGTGTGTGTGTGTGTGTGTGTGTGTGTGTGTGTGTGTGCTGTATATATGTGCACATGTATGTGGAAGTTAAAGTGTCTTCCTTCATCGTCCCATCTATCTCTGAGACAGGTTCTCTCACTAAACCAAGAGCTTACCATTTGGCTAGGCTGGCTGACCAGCAAGCCCCAGGGGTTCCTCTGTCCCCCCTTCTCCAGAGCTGGGATTACAGGTGTGAGCTGCTATGTTCGGCTTGTACGGGGGCTCCAAGGACCTGAACTCAGGGCCTCACGTTTGTGTGACAAGGACCTTACTGAGCCCATCTTCTCAGTTCCAAACTAAAAGTCTTGAGATGCAGGAAGGAAGGTTTAAAAGTCCCCTATGAGATTGTTTAGTAGCAGTGAAGTAACCAGCATACACTGCATGAGGAAACAGCATTTGTCCGAAGCTTCTAGACGTCTGCCGGGAACTGCTGGAGGATTCTGGGAGAATCGGGTTCATGGATGGTTTCACGGTTTAGATCTCGCACTGTTTTCTCTCCAGCAAGTTCTGTCAGGGAGCAAGTTGTTTGTGTGTTCATGTTCACAGGTTGCTCTGCTTTAGAATTGTAAGTCCTGAAATACAGGAGCTCAAACTTGTTTGGAGGGATTTCCCTACAGGGGAGGGCCAGAGAAAGGACGGAGCAGAGGTTTTGGGGAACCTGCTGTTGTGTTATAGCTGATAGTTCTAGGACAAATCAAAGCAACATGAGGACCAGGCCAGTGTAAGCCTTTGTGGGAGAAGAGGGTGGAGCTGGGCCCAGAACGTGGGTGGGTCCCATTTTAATGATGTGGACTTTTGCATCTTTTTACCGTTACAAAAATAACATGTGTATAGTTTAAAATATCTCAGTAATATAAAGTGGGAAAAAGAGAAAAAAAAGTCTCTACTTATAAGTACACTAAACAAAGACAACTCGTAAATTTACTTTTTTCACTAATTTTAACAAAAGTTAGTTATAATCATACTTGTTCTGTAATTAATTCTCCACCATTCCTTCTTTGTTCTTTTTTCTTCTTTTTTGAGGTACTCAAGATTGAACCCAGGACCCCAAACATGCTAGGCAAGCACTCTGCCACTGAGCTTTGCCTCAAGCACCTTTCTTTTCTTCCTTAAAAAGATTTTTATTCTAGTTTTAATGGTGTGTGTGTGTTTGTGTACCTGTGCCTGTGCATGCGTGTGCATGCGTGTGTGTGTGTGTGTGTGTGTGTGTGTGTGTGTGTGTGTGTGTGTCTGCAGTACTCACAGAGGACAGGAGAGGGTGCTGGATATCCTGGAGCTGGAGTTAAAGCTAGCTGGGAGTTGGCTTAGAAGGGCACTGGGAACTGAACTCTGGCCCCTGGAAGAGTCCTGCACACTCTGAACTAATGAGCAGCCTCTCTAGCCCCTCCTGTAAATATATTTCTTTATTAATTATTAATATATTAAACAGCATTTATGCTATGTCATCTTCATAGATATTTTATTGGTAGCTTGTTTTAGAGAGATAATTTTAGAAAAGAAAAAATTACTAGACCATCTAAGGTTTTGACTGCATCATTATTTACTATAGAAACATTAGAAAGAAAATTGGTACACAAAAAGATTAGCTTTGCAAAACACAGGGAACCATGGAATTTATCAAAATGGGATAGACCACAGAGTATATTTCATAAAACTATTCCTCTTGGATGAAGTAACAAAAATGAAATTGTTGTATTCCACTAAATTATTTGCTGAGGGTAAATTACCCAAGTGGAATTACTAGGAAATTATTATTTGTAAAATGATTGTTTTATATAATTCTGGATAATAAATTTGTTTTTTTGTTGTTCAGTAAATTTTAAGTTGAAGTATAATATTAATACAGCAAACACAGAAATCATATATTAATCCATTTAATGTGACTGTACCCAGTGTGCCCCTCCTCCTGCCTAGGACATCTGCTCTCCAGAAGCCCCTCCCAGCATGGTCCCACCCCTCCTCCACATATGACGTTCACTATAACATCTAGCACAGTTCTTTTGCCTGGTTTTTAAGATTAGTGTCAGGCAAATGAAATAATAAAATATGTGCCCCAGTCACTTAACATTATGGTTATGTTTGGGAGAGTCATTTATGTTGTTACATGTAGCAATGTGTTCACATACATTACTGTCAGTTATGTGTGTGTGTGTGTGTGTGTGTGTGTGTGTGTGTGTGTGTGTGTGTGTGTGTATACATGAGGTATGTGTGTCTATTTGTATGTGTGCAAATTTCTTAGTGTGAATGCAGTATGTGCATACCACAGCACATGTGTGGAGGTCAGAGGACACTTGTGGTGTTCACCCTTACCTTCCACCTCACTGAAGGGACGTCCTTTCCCTTGCTTTTCTGAATCATACAGCGGACTAACCGGCCCGTGAGTTTCCACTCTCCTGTCTCCAAGTCCCACCTCCCCAGAGGAGAACAGGATTTACTGACACTTGCAAGTTCTGGAGATTTGAACTCCAGCCTGCCTGAAAGCCTGGGCTTTCAGTCACTGAACCCTCTAGTCCCACGCTTTTTACTGATAGGAATATTTCGATATGTTCCTTTTGATCCAAACACATACATCCCATGACATGTCAGCCTAGGAGAGAAAGCCTAGCCTGTAAGGTATGTGTAACTTGTCTTATATTTTCTTTTGCTTGAAGAACTCTCTTTAGAATTTTCCTCAGTGAGATTACCCTGCTGAAAAATTCCTTGGCTTGTCTCAGAATTCCTTAGTCTTTATCATGGAATGACAACGTCTTGTGCAGGATTTTAAGGTCTCGGGTGTTTCCTTTTAGCTCTTTGAAGGTGCTGTGCCTGTCTCCTGGGACTCTGTGGTTCACACGGAAGAGCTGGTTGGTGGCCTTGTCTTGGCTTTGTTGGAGCAGTCTGTCCTTTTGTTTGGTGGCTTTCTCTTTGTACTTAGCATTCTATACTGTGTTTGAGCATGATTTTCTTTTCGGTGATTTTGCTCAGAATTCATGGTGCTTTTTAAAACCTGTGGTTTGAGTCCTTCCACCATTTATCATCCTATTTTTGTCTTTTTAGTGGCACGGAATTGAACACATTTTACTTCAACTTTTGGAAAAACACATTCCATAGGTCTCTTAGTCTTTTTTTACAAGTATCTTTTTCCTCTGCCTTCTCCATGTCTCCCTCTGAGAATTTTTCTCTGACCTGTGTTTTCTCTTCAACTGCATTTACTCTTCCCCACTCATTGACCTCTGAATGTAGAGTAAGGACTTCCTTTTGTCCCCTTTTTTTGTAGTTTTCAGTCCTCTGTCCTATGGTGGTATTTTATTTGTACTGAAATGTGATTTTAATTGTATGTTAATAAATAAAGTTGCTTGGAGGTCAGAGCTAATAGCAAGCTATAGCAGAGCTGGGCGTTCGTGGCGCACGCCTTTAATCCCAGCACTTGGTAGGCAGAACTAGGTAGATCTCTATGTGGTCAAGGATACAGCCAGCATTGGAGATACTCGCCTTTAATCTCAATACAATAGAAGACCTGGAGGGCTGTACAACAGACAGTGATGAGGCAGTCATGTGTTTGGGTTTACAACCAATGAGAAGGCAGAACAGAAAGACTATATAAAGACAAACACACAGGAAGTAGGTCTCTTTCAGAGAGGTAGGACCACCGTAGGAGGAAGGGTAAGGTTTTAGCTCTGAGTTTTGACCTCTTGGCTTTCTTCTTTACATTGGTTCTGTGTTTCTTATTTAATAAGCGGTTGGTTACATCTACACTGTCCTCAAGCTCTCCATCTTGTCACTTGTTTTCTTGGAACTTTTTCATCAAAGTCATGATCTGTGAGTCCCATGCAGGTCTGCCAGTTGTCTATATGAGGGTTCATTCTATTTCATCACCACTGCTACCGTATGACTAGTTCTTACCTTTCTGTAGGCTGAGTGTTGGATAACGTTTTGTAAATGTGTAAAGACAATCTGAGTTTGTGAATGACACATATCTCTAGAATGAGTTGCTTTTGCCTCTGGCGGGAAATCAGAACTTGTTACCTGCTGATCTTACTGCATTCTGTTCCTCATGTGTCTATTTTGATGACATCCCTATTCCTTGGCTGTAGTCATTCTGTGTCACAACCACAGTTTTGAAACACTTCCCAGGAACTCTTCTCCTTTTGAAACCCTAACTGCCAATACTTATCCTCCATCTCTGTAAGAACTACAAAACTGATTTCCCAAGCCCCACACTGTCGCTTTTGCGTTGATGAATACCTTGAGAGGAAACTGTACCACATCTCAGCCTCATTCCTTCTGTCCTTATCAATGAATTGCCACCAGTGAAAACAGCCCTTCTTGTGAGATCCTTGATTTATTTGCTGGTTCTTCATTCTAGACAGAAGGAACCAATAGCTTTCAGTTTGCCATCATTCTAGCTAACTACTACTGTTTCTTCTGTATCCTTTTTATATGGGGCACTCTTTTAGTGCTGGGATTAAAAACAGTTCAATGTCCAGCCCCTGCCATCTATGTACTTTAATATGTAACAATTATAGAAATAGGGTATATGCATCAGCATGTATAAAAAATAAATAGTTAACGTCTAAATATTTGGTGTTGGCTGTGGGTTAAAGATACCTTAAACTAGAGAAATCTGGGAGACAGCCACAGAAGAGGTATGACTGGAATTAATCTTTGATGTGGGCTTTATTAGTTAACAAGAAATGATAAGGAGTGGGAATCTGAGCAGCAGGAAGAGAACAAACAGAGGGCCTAGCGATTGGAATCCACACAGCACAGGATAAACCCTACAAAACCAAGGCACTAAGGGTCTGGGGATGTGGCCCAGTTAATAGAATGCTTGCTGAGTATGCTCAAATCCCTTGATTTGATCCCTTTGTACCTCATGGACTGGCATAGTTGTATACCTATAGTCCCTGTGGAGGCCCACAGAGGTTTCCTAGTGAGATCTGAGCTTGCTTCACCCAGCAGGGCTGCATTAGAGGATTGCTTGACCACGTGTGTGGTTACCAGGTGATTGGAAAGGGTTCTGCATTTGGCTGTGCTAGGGGGAGGTCTTTTGCTCCACCCCTTGGCATTCCTATAAAAGCCCCTTTAGAAGAGACAGAAGGGGCCGGTGGATAATGACCCAGGCCCTCCCGAGGCTATCCTGTGTTTCTATCTGTTTCTCTCCCCTTTATCTATCTAAATGTTTCTCACTCCTCCCTCCTCAAGAGTACCCCGGGGAAAATGTGGGAGTGGACCTCCCACAGAGAAATGGGTAGGCCCTCCAAGTCCCAGTACTTGGAAAGAGAGACAGGAGGCTCAGAAGTTTAAGGTCATTCTTGGATACTGATGGGCCTGAGATACAAAGCCTCTGCCGTAAAACAAAACAACCAGAGTAGTGGAACATAAACCCCAAGAACGGCTTATTTTGTTCATTGCCTTATTTCTAGTTCCTAGGTCAGATAGAGTGCATGTTATACAGATGGATTGACTGAATATGTCTTATCCAAATTTGAGTTTCTATAATAAACTACCAGGGACGTTTAGCTTATAAAGAGGAAGGGTCTATTTGGTTCCTGGTCCTGGAGGTTGCAGTGTTAAGACTGAGCAGCCATATTGCTTTGGGCCTCTGATGAAGGAAATGATTGGCTGTGGTGGAGAATGAGGGGCAGAGCAGACTGTGCATGCATCAGGCAGGCAAAAGAGCAAGAGAGGAGGAGGAATAAATGCACATGGACCTTTGGCAAACGCTCACCCAAACCATAGCAGCATGATTAGTCAGAAACCAAGGTGTTGCTCCTGGCCTTGCCCAGGGTCCTTTGCAGGAAGACAATCTCAGAGAGATTTGCAGGAAGTTGATGTCTCCAGATGATTGGGTCTGAGATCCACATGCAGGGACCCCGAGGAGCTTGTCTTGTGGCTCACGTGCATGGGCTGTGTCTTAGGCAGAGTCATTTGCTTTTTGCAAGTCAGGGAAGTGGAAAATCATTTAGCTAGAACTTTCTATCCCATAGAAACCTTTCTGAAGTTTACCCTCTGAAGGCATAGCCCCCTCTCCACTCATTCTTCCTGAGGTTTTGTCAGTTCTGGCATTGTGTGTTGTATATGAGATTTCATGTAAACTAGTCTAAAAATGAAAGATGGGTCTGTCAAAGACCTCTCTTGAGAAAGGACAAGTTGGAGAAATAGCTAAGTATGATGTCTTTGAATAGAGTGTTTTGAATCCTCAAAAGAACCCTCAGTGACTGTAGAAGCTTACAGCAATTCTCTTGGTTAGATTTCTATTGCTGTGGTGAAACACCATGGCCACCAGCAATGGGGGCAAGAGGAGGTTGATTTCACCTTCAGATAACAGTCCTGCATGAGAGGAAGTCAGAGAAGGAACCTGTGGGCAGGAACAGGAGCAGAGACCACAAAGAAGTGCTGCTTACTGGCTTGCTCAGTTTGCTTTCTTATACACCCCAAGAAAGCTTGTCTTGGGATGGCACCACCCACAGTGGACTGTGTCCTCCCACATCAGCCATTAGTCAAGAAGATGCCCCACAGGTTTGCTCACAGGCCAATCTGAGGAAAGCATTTTCTCAGCTGAGGTTCCATGTTCTGAGATGCCCCTAGCTGTGTCAAGTTGACAAAAAAACTGAGAAGGACACCAATGTATTGAGAAGACGTAACATCAACTTTGCTTGGGATGGGCTCAGTAGACTGGTACACCAGATGGTGGCTATCAGTTCTTGCTTTGCTTTAATTATCTGTCCAGAATCCCATGAACAGAAAGGGAAAGGTATTGAGCATTGGTTCCACTTTAGACTGATCCTGAAGAGTCCTGTGTGAGAGTCACGGTACCCAGAGAAGGGTAACCACGATACCATGAAAGCTCTTCCAGAACTTAAGGTCTAGGCTGCAGTGACAAGGTATATGGACAACTAGAGCCCCCCAAAAGCCAGGCTTCCAAATCTATAAGGCAGCTTACTGTCAGCTAGGCTCCGGACAGTTTTCTTCATTTCTAGGTCAAAGAAGTAGAATAAGAAGGTGACATCAAGCCATTTGTGGTGGACACTGTGCTGTAGAGGGGGAATGTCAGCTTGTGGTCAGGATGGTCACTGCCATGCCTTGGGATTTTTCATGTCCTTCCCTTCTCTTGATGACACTCAGGGATTTTCATAAATTTCAGCAGGCTGAATATGGGAAGATGCCCATAATTTTACAATATTTGTTATTTCTTTTCTTTTCTTTTGTTTTTTTTTTTTTGAGACAGGGTTTCTCTGTGTAGCTTTTTACCTTTCCTGGAACTCACTCTGTAGCCCAGGCTGGCCTTGAACTCACAGAGAGCCTGGCTGTGCCTCTCGAGTGCTGGGATTAAAGGCGTGCGCCACCACCGCCCGGCAATATTTGTTATTTCTTTAGGCTTAGTATATTGGAGCAATATTCGGTAAGCCCCAGGTGTAGTGGGTCCGAGGCTGTGGGCTGCAATGACACTTAGTTTCCCGAATCGTAAATAATCTGTGCCACGTGTCCCTGACACTTGGACTTCACAGATTGGTGCCTGGCTCAGGGGTACTTGGGGGACTCTGGAGAATTCTAACCCAAGTGTTAATTAGTGCGTTTTCCATTACTGTGATGAAATACTCAAGACTGGCTAACTTATAAGGAATGGAAGATTCTCTGCCTTTGGTAGCTGTTTCCTTACACACAAGAATATACACCTGAACACATATGTGCCCCTTCACACCCACGCAGGGACTTCTGGGGGGACAGTGTTCAACTGCTCTGATGTAAAATCTCAGCATTCAGTAAGAGTGCTATAGGCCTCTGTGTGCACTGCCTGAAGCTGGTCCTTATGAAGCCATCATCACCAAGGGCCCCGGTGAGCCAAAGCACAATGTGACCCTGGGTGTTACTCACAGGGGACACTGCCCTCTTTCTCAGTTTCTGCAATACATCCTGCAGCATGGAATTTCAGAGTAAGGAAGATGGATAAATCATGGGTCACTTAGCAACGGCACTTTAATGGATGTCTTTGTCTCTCTGAGACCTGTCTTAAGAAAGGAAAATTTGCAAGCATATATAATTACACAATCCACTTGCTGTGGTCTTTCCTACGTCATTGGAAGACACCCATGAAAGCTAGGACCACAGACATGTGGCCTCTTTAGCTTGGTAACTAAGCTGCCTCTGGACACAGGGTGAGGAAGGAGTGTCTGTTTTCATTTCCTGGGTTTGGGTGGATGTCCCACATCTGCAGCTCCCTCACAGCCATGACCAGAGCCGTTCTAGTCATAGGTGCCTCTGAGTCCTCGAGCCCTACCTTCCTGCCTTCATCTATTCCCACTTCTCTTCCTCCACCTCAATCAGTCATCACCTGAGAATTAGCACCCAGAACAAATGTGCTGCTGTTTTCCCCTCATGATTGGTCCTTGTACCAGTGAAGAGTCTAGCAAGCTGCCAAAGGCTTGGCTGAAGTTTGTGATTGGTATTGATTTTAGCGTGAGTTAATGGAACCCATGTGGAGGGGAGAGGCTAAGGTGGAGGAACCCAGAGGGGGTCTGCTGCCTTGGAAAGGGCCACGTGGAAGGGATGCAGCTCTGAATCTTGACACAGCCACAGTTTGCTGTGCTGTGGGATGCCTTGCCTGTGTATTGTAGGTTGGTTAACAACATCCACAGCCTCTCCTCATACCACGTAGGTGGCACACGCCCACCTACTTGAGATAGTACACTGTGTCCCACCATGATCGCTGCCCTCACCATGAAGGGAGCACGCATCCACCTACCTAGGATAGTCTACTGTGTCCCCCATGGGGCCATTCACCACTCTCATAAAGGGATATAGTCTCTGTCAGGCAGGACAATGGCGAGGGTGGTGAGGGGAAGGAGAAAATAACCAGATGTCCCTCTCAGCCTTCCTGCTCATCCCCTGCCCACTCCTCATCCCTGAGTCCAAACAGAAGCCGGGGGCAGGTTGTAGCTTCCCCCGCCACTCTTTTATTTTAGGACTCAGCCCCATCAGGCAATGAGAGTCATGAATCCCTAGCTGGAACATAGTCACAATGGCAACAAGTCTCTTATTCACTGCCCATGGCCATTGATGGAGATTGCCTCTGGCAGTCCAGAAATCAGTTATTAAAGTCATCGTGGGGTCCAGGCCTCTGCCTGTAGCCTCCACTTTTTCTTGTTCCGCTCTAACCCATTGCTTATTTATTTCCCATTACCTCTGATTTTACATCTTCATTCAGATCCACCTGCCCACTTGTCAGCAGCGGCACCTGGGGAAGACCTACGGGAGCAATCACCCGCCTCATGGATGCGCATCTGGATTTCAAGCACGTCTTTTGAGACCAGTTCCATAGAGGCCAAAGCTGCCCTTCGTTTGTCCCACTGTGTTGTGTCCAGGATCTTCCAGGGTGGTGGTGGTGGTGGTGGGGACTGCTGCAACCCTGTATTCCCTCGAAGCTATTTTCCTTCCCATCCTGTGTAGTGGTTCAGACAGGCACAGCACACAGAATTGGCTGTCAGGCAGTGTTCCGTTGATTGATGGATTGAATAAGCCCTCAGCTGTCCTAGGGGCAAGGTTCTATATTTTGTTGGGAGCGTTTGTTTAGAACAGTGCTCATCAAATTTTAATAAGTATATGAATCACCTAGGAACTTGTTAAAATGCAGTCTGTAGTTGGGTTTAGGGAGGGGCTGAGCCAACATTTCTCGTACGTTCCTAGGAGGCAGCTGCCACTGTTCTACAGATGATACCGTGAGCAGTGAGGCTAGATCACAGCCAGTGTGGGGGTCCTTTTGACACAAGCAGTTCACTCAGATTGCCAAGCTGGGCTAGGTGTGGCAAGGGGCAATGGATGCATCTCATCCCACAGATGGAAATATTGAGTCTTGGTGGCTGCTGTGTTCTTTAAGGGGCATTTCTTTGCCAGATGTGAACAAAACTTTCAACTCCATTAAATCTCAGTAGTTCCTGAATAGCCAATAAGAACTTCCATTATATTTTTGTGTGTGTATGTATATACATACATACACACATACATACATACACACATATTGGTGTATGTATGCATGAATGCATATATATTTGTGTGTATGTATGCATATTTGTATGTATATTTGTGTGTATGTATGTATATATACTCGTGTATGTATTATGTACGTGTGTATGCATGCATATATTTGTATGTGTGTATGTAGATATGTTCTTGTGTGCATGGAGGCCAGAGGTCAGCATCAGGTAACTTCCTCCTCACCCTATTGTTGAGACAGTCTCTTACTGAACCTGAAGCTTGCTGATATGGCTAGACTGACTGGCCAATGATTCCCAGGAATCCTTCTGTCCCCCAGTATTTAGATTAGAAGAATACACTCCCATGCCTGGCTTTTCCATGGGTGCAGAGGATCCACACTCAGGTCCTCATGCCTTTGCTGTGGATACTTAGCATTCTGAGCCACCTCTCCATCCCAGGAGATTGCCTTCTTCAGCTGCTGTCTGCCCATTCTTAGCCACTCTCCTCTGGTGATACTTCTGATCAGGCAAAAGAAGGCTTTTCTAGACCGGAGCCAGATAGGACTTGACTCTTGCCTTTCTGTAGATGAAACATTAGGGTGTCAGGGAAGAAATTGACCATGGCTAATTTACCACCAGAGGCAGGTTGAGATGTCTGTATGTGTGCACACAGGTAGGCTATGAATTCAGTTTTGAAATAAGTTCCCCTCTACAGCTGAGGCTTTTAGGGTCTCCAGAACTCATCAGCAGGGAAACATGATGGAGCTGTTATCACAGGGGCCCACCTGCTTTACCTCAGCTTTCCATCCGTGGCTCATTGCTTTCTCTTCTGGAGGAGTCATTTCTGGTCAGCCCACACTATCTATTGGGTGCTTGTTGAGGGAGTGAGCCCCAGGGAGAGCTGGAATGAGCCCAGGTCTGGATTAAACGGGAGGACCTTTCAGGTAGTTCTCCAGTCAGTAGGGTGCACTGCAAGAATGGTTCAATTGCTTCCAAATGTCTTATTCCTGACTAATCTGAATGGTGGTGGAGAGAGAGAAGGGGTGGTATGAAGACTGTTGGAATTATGTATTATTACTTTTTGAGACAGGGTTTTATGTAACCCAGGATGACCTTGAACTTTTTATGTAACTGAAGGTGACCTTGAACATCTGATGCTTCTGTTGCCGCTTGTAGAGTGCTGGGATTATTTGGCTTTGCCATCATGTCTGGTTTTATCCAGTGCTGGGGATGGAACTCAGGGCTTTGTGCCTGCCAGGCCAACACTCTATCAACTGAGCCACATCCCCAGGCTGTGTGTTAAAACTCTTCCAGACAGGAAATGCTCACCCCAGACCCCTGCCCTTTCCTTCCAGAGCCACACAAGGGGCTTGTGATTGGAGAGGGTACTGTATATTAAAATGATATCAAGAAATGAAAGTTTTGCCATGGGAGGAAAGCAGGGAGCTGTTCTCTATGTTCTGCTGTTTACATGGCCAAATAGACATAGACAGAAAAGCCAGGCTTATCTGTGCCAGAGCCAGGTGGTATTCAAAGTGGTAGGCAGCTTTGAACTCCAGAAAACAGGGTTTGTGGATCTTGATTGTGCATGAGAGAGGCAACGGAATGGAAAGGCGGTGGTGGATGGATTGGTGACTTTTTGCCTTGCTGTGACAGAAATACCTGGCCAAAGCAACTTTAGGAGGGACAGGTTGGTTTTGGCTCATGGTTTGGGGGTCCGGCTATTGTGCTGGGAATGTGCAGCAGGAGCGTGAGGCAGCTGCTGGTGGTGCATCTGCATGTCAGGAAGCAGCAGAGGTGAGCGCTCATGCTCAGCTCAGTTGTCCCTTTTCACTCAGTCCAGGGTCCTGGCCCGTGGAATGGCACTGCCTTTTGTGGTGGGTCTTCCCACCTCAGTCACCCGAATCTAGACAGTCCCTCACAGACGTGCCCAGAGGCTTGTTTCCATGGTGATTCAAAATCTCATCAAGTTGGCAATCCGGATTAATAACCACAAGGGTAAAATTATGAAGTGTGGCTTTTATTTTTAGTCTTCATATAAGACAGGGATGGTAGTGTATACCTGTAAATCCAGGGCTCAAGAAGCTGAGGCAGGAGGACTTTGAGTTTGAAGTCATCCTGGGCTACATAGTGAGAGCTTGTACTAAAACTAAACCCCAAACAAGCAAAGAACCAAGAATAGCCAGGGCTTCATAAGCTGTCACCATTGACACTTGGCCTAGGCAACTCTCTCATGTGGGCTGTTCTGTCCTGGAAGTCTGTTAGAAGTGTCTCTGGCCTGCACTCACTGGTCGCTGGTAGCACATTGTCCCAGCTGTGATAATGTAACGCCTTTAGATGTTGCTAAATTTTTCCTGCAGGTAAAATGGTTCTCTTCAAGATAAGAGTCACTTGTGCATGCCATACCTAGGAGATAACTCTTGACTGTGTGCTACAGATGCTCGCTTGGGGTGTCCACACAGTGCCACTTGCTGAGAATACAGGCCTGTGTCAGGAGCAGTGGCAGTGGTCACATCAGGTTCTGTCACAGGTCTCCCAAGTGGAGGGAGGACAATGTTTTGAAACTGCAGAAGAGAGGAGCCCCCAGTCAGGGTCCTGCTGCACCATGGGCCTGTAGGGCTGAGAAAGCCTGGGCTGCATGCCTTCTCTCCGGGAGATACTTGGGAAGCCAGGCACACCCATGCCTTCTAGGATAGGGTAGAACCTAGCCAGGCCAAGATGAGGGCCCAGCTAGGAGGGGACCTATGGGGACAGAAGACTCCTGTGCTGGCTAGTCTTATGGCAACTTGACCCAAGCTGGAGTCATCTGAAAGGAGGGAACTTCAATTGAGAAAATGCCCCCCTTATATCCAGCTGTACATTGTCTTCATTAGTGATTTATTAGTGATATTGACGGGCAGAACCCAGCCCATTGTGGATGGTGTCATCCCTGGGCTGGTGGTCCTGGGTTCTGTAAGAAAGTAGGCTGAACTAGCCATGAGGAGCAAGCCAGTAAGCAGCGCCCCTCCCTGGCCTCTGCATCAGCTCCTGCCTGCAGGATCCTGTCCTGATATCCTTCCACGATGAACGGTGATGTGGAAGCATACGCCAAACGAACCCTTTCCTCCCCAAGTTGCTTTGGTCATGGTGCTTTATCACAGCCATAGTAACCCTAAAATAGTTCCTGTAGTCACAGACAACTTCAGGCTTAGCAATATATGCCAAGGGTTTGAAGAATCGCACTTCCCCGAAGCTCCACAGTTCCACTTTTAAGAATTTTTCTGAGGGGTTGGGAGACGTCTCCGTCGGTCAAAGTGCTTGTCACATAAGCATGAGGACTCAGGCTCGAATTTCCAGAACCATAGTAAAAGCTGGATGTGTTGTGCAAGTCTGTGATCCCAGCACCCCTGTGGTGGGATGGAGACAGGAAAATCCCTAGACACTGGGGTGCTGCAGGTGGAGGAGGGGCAGGTGGAGGAGGGGCAGGTGGAGGAGGGGCAGATGGAGGAGGGGCAGGTGGAGGAGGGGCAGGTGGAGGAGGGGCAGGTAGAGGAGGGGCAGGTGGAGGAGGGGCAGGTGGAGGAGGGGCAGGTGGAGGAGGGCAGGTAGAGGAGGGCAGGTGGAGGAGGGCAGGTAGAGGAGGGGCAGGTGGAGGAGGGGCAGGTAGAGGAGGGGCAGGTGGAGGAGGGGCAGGTGGAGGAGGGGCAGGTGGAGGAGGGGCAGGTGGAGGAGGGGCAGGTGGAGGGGGGGCAGGTGGAGGAGGGGCAGGTGGAGGAGGGGCAGGTGGAGGGGGGGCAGGTAGCCTGGCTCACATAGTAGTAAAACAACAGACAGAGGCCTCATCTCAAACAAGGCTGAGGTGAGGGCTGATAGCAGAAGTTGTCCTCTGACCTCTCCATGTGAGCCATGGCCTTTATACACACACACACACACACACACACACACACACACACACACACACATGCACGCATGCACGCACACACATACACACATACATGCACATACACACACACACACGCACACATACAGACACATGCACACATACACACACACACACACACACGCACGCACGCATGCACGGATGCACACACACATACACATACACACATACACACACATGCACACACACACACACACGCGCACACACACGCGTACACACAGACACATACACACATACACACACACACACACATACGCACGCACGTGCACATACACACACAGACACATACACACATACACACACATGCACACACACACGCGTACACACACGCGTACACACAGACACATACACACATACATACACACACACACATACGCACGCACGCGCACATACACACACAGACACATACACACATACACACACATGCACACACACACACACACGCGCACACACACGCGTACACACAGACACATACACACATACATACACACACACATACGCATGCACGCGCACATACACACACAGACACATACACACATACACACACATGCACACACACACAGACACATACACACACACACATACGCACGCACGCGCACATACACACACAGACACATACATACATACACACATGCGCACACACACACACACACACACACACACACACACACACACACACACAGATTTTCCTGAGCAAAGATGGTACTCAAGGAAAATGTTTTAAATGTGAAAGAACAAAACTGGTTCACCTGCTATTTGGGGGTGGAGTAAATTATAATAAATATAGGTAATCAAATAAAATGCATATATTGTCTATATATTTATGGTTTAAAACACTTGATACAGATCTATATGTCTGCAGCTATAATGCTGATGAAGTATATTACAAGACAGCAGATTGATCATGTTATTTATTTAAAATGTCTGCATGTGTGCCTGTGTACATTTGTGTGTATGTGTGCATACACATGTGTTTGCATATGTGTGAGCTTATATATGCACAAATGGGTACTCACATATGAATATGTACTCACATACATGTGGATGTATGTGAGTCTATGGGTATTTGCATGTATGTGTGATTGTGTATGTGTGTGCATATATGTGTAGGTGTGTGCTTGCATATGTGAGTGCATGTGCACTTGTATGTATGTACATGTGTGTTTGCATATCTGTCCTTGCATATATGTGCACATATGGGCAAATCTGTACAGCAGAATGTTTGGAAGGCTGTTCCTTCACACTGAGCATGGTTATTGCTAGTGGTAGACACCAGGGTGATTTTATTAGCTTTTTAGAGTTTACTTTATTTAAGGACCCCACAGCACATTATCATTTTAAACTAAGTAATTTTAAAACAAAAACCCAGTAACATTACAATTCCTGACACAGTAAGAGTCTCCTCAAGTGTGGATATCACAGGATTCACTGTTGTTTACATTTACGGTTGGCCTCAGCCTGTTCATGCCTCGGCCCTTGCAGGGACCAGGGCTCCTGCCCACCTGGAAGCTGGGTTCAGCTCCAGGAAGCTTCTGCTCCTCAGCTCCCCAGAAAATCTGCCTCCCTGACCAGCAGCTTTTACCCATCTGGAGCTGCTGCGTGTGCTTAGATATTTATACAGATTCTTCACAATTACAATTTTAGTATTTCTGGTGAAAATGTGTCAAGTGTTCACCTCACTCCATAGCGACCGGGAAGTTTTTCCCATCTGGGGCACCCTTTCCCTTGTCATTGATGACCTTGATATTTCAACAGGGCTCTGTTAATGGTTGGTCGTCATGTGTGAATTCAGTGAAAGAGAACGATCAGAGGGTTGTTGGTTCCTGTCATCGGTTTCTACTTAGGGACAGGGAAGCTGTTTTCATAGTGCCATCCTCAAATATTAAAAGTTGGAACAGTCATTGTCATCTCAGAGTGAAGGAGAGTCAGGGCTAACATATCAGTGCTGTTTGTCAAGGGGCCACCAGCTTTATTCCACACCCTGCCCTGCTCTGGGTAAGAATGTTCTGATGTCAGAAATTTGAGTTCAGTATGTACCATGGGACCCATGAGGGTGAAGCCTGAGTCTGTCAGGGGCTGTGGTCTCATCAGAGCAGCCTTGAGGGATTATCCAGACCAGAACCATACAGTTGAGTCCTTGTGGTCATTAACTTCACTTTGGTCCCACGTTTACAATTGTCCCCATGGAACTGGTTGATGTTTTTCTTCTCTTGTAACATGTGTTCTTTCTTTTTTGTGTGTTTGTGTATATAAATGCATGTATGTATATGATGTGGGTATATACACACACACACAAATATATATATATACATTTGTGTGAATGCAGGTGTATGTGTGTGAGTGTGTGTGAGTGTATGTGTGTGTATGTGTGTGTGTGTATGTGTGTATGTGTGTGTGTGTGTGTGTGTGTGTGTGTGTGTGTGTACCCCAACACATATGGAGGTCAAAGGACAATTCTGGATGCCCACCCTTGTCATCTCCCTTGTTTTTCTGACAATGTTTCTCTTACTGTGCACTTCAGCATGTTCCAGGCTAGCCCATGAGCTTCTGGGAATCTTGCCCCTGCCTGCTGTCTCCCTGTAGGAGGGCGCAAGCTACTGCTCCTGACTTATGTGGGTTCTGGGGAGTTGAACTCACATGGTCAGGACTCACGGAGCTGTCTCCTCAGTACCCTAACATGTTTCATTTCTAATTCTCACCCTAGAGGAACTTTCAAAAAATTCTATGTGAGTATTTCATTTGAATTTCTAAAAACAGAAGTTTTTCTTTATTCTCTATCCTGAGATCAACTTGGAGGACAATAACTAATGAGTTTAATCTGAAGCCTTCTAGTAGTCAACAAAAATGTCTGTAGAGATAAATGACCTTGGATATATCTTGGACTCTGGAAGCAGCAGTGAGCACTCTAAGAGGGGAGAGATTCTCATATTTTTATTGCTGCCTGAATGCCTGTGTTATTCCTGATGGCTTTGGCTGTTTGGGGGAATGTTGCTCTTTACCTTAGGTGTAAGGCAGGCTGAAAGCCAAAGGTTCTCATTGATAGATAAACATACTTCTGAAGAAGTTTGAAATATACGGGGAGCTTCTTGTCGTATAATATTATTTTATCAGAGCAAAGATGTGTTTCATTTGTTTATGCTGCAGAACATTAACTATGCGAGGATGTGTTACATTTGTTTATGCTGCATTTGTTTAATTTATATAAAGATGTGTTGCTGTTTCACCTGGCTTGCCTAAGGTACCTGATTGGTCTAATAAAAAGTTAAAAAACCAATAGCTTCGCAGAAGAGGGATAGGCGGGGCTGGTGGGCAGAGAGAATAAATAGGAGAGAACAAGAGAAAGAGAAGAGAGTGAGGGAAAAAGAGAGGGACATGCCCTGGGCCAGAAGCCAGGCAACTGCCAGCCAGACATGGAGACAGCAGGAAAGTAAGAGATACAGAAAGAAAGAAAGGTAAAAAGCCCTCAGGCAAAATATAGAGAAATAGATTAAAATTAGAGCTAAGCTAAGGCCAAACATTGGAAACTAATAGGAAGTCTCTATGTCATGATTTGAGAACTGGTTGGCAGACCCAAAGGAAAAGCTTCCCATACCCCTCTCTGTCCTACACATCTCACAGTGGAGTCCCCAATACAAAACTGCATCCCTGCTGCAGTGGCCAAGCCCGTGAAGCTCAGAATGCAGCAAGACAGGTGTAGTTTTGATGTTGAATGTCCCCAAGGGTCCTTGCATTTCAGGCTAGCTCCCCAGTGGGGTGTTGTCAGGAGGCGAGGGAGCCTTTGAGAGGAGAGGCATTATGGGAAGTCTTTAGGTCATTTGAAGTATGCCCTCAAAGGGGATTGTGGGACCACCTACCTACTTCCTCACTGTCGTTCACTTCAGGTTATAAGCTGAGGCTTTTTCCTCTCTTGTGCATTCTGCAATGACATTGTGTTGACACGGGCCTCAAGCAACAGGACCAGCGTTGTTTTTCATTCATTTTGAATTTTCATTCAGAAGAAAATGGTCCCTATAGGCTCAGAGTGAGCAGCACTATTAGGAGGTGTGGCCTTATTGGAGGAAGTGTGCCACTAGGGGCGGGCTCTGAGGTAACAGAAGCCCAAGTCAGGCCCAGTGTCTCTCTCTCTTCCTGCTGCCTGCTGATCCAGATGTAGAACTCTCAGCTCCTCTCCAGCACCACATGCTGTGGGATGTTCTGTATGGCAAATGTGTTGCTCTGATTGGTTAGTAAATAAAACACTGATTGGTCAGTAGTCAGGCAGGAGGAAGTACAGGTGGAACAAGGAGGAGAAGAATTCTGGGTAGTGCAAGGGTGAGTCAGAGACACTGCCAGCCGCCACCATGACAAGCCACATGTGAAGATGCCGGTAAGCCACGAACCACGTGGCAACTTATAGACTAATAGAAATGGATTAATTTAAGCTATAAGAACAGTTAGCAAGAAGCCTGCCACGGCCATACAGTTGTAAGCAATATAAGTCTCTGTGTGTACTTGGTTGGGTCTGAGCAGCTGTGGGACTGGCGGGTGACAGGGATTTGTCCTGCCTGTGGGCCAGGCAGGAAAACTCTAGCTACAACCACATCTGCTTGCACACAGCCATGCTTCCTACCATGATGATAATGGACTAAACCTCTGAACTGTAAGCCAGCCCCAATTAAATGGTTTCCTTTATAAGAGTTGCCATGGTCATGATGTCTCTTCATTGTGGTGGTATTGTGTTCCCCAAAATATTGTGCACCCTAATAAACTTATCTGAGGTCAGAGAACAGAACACTAGATACAGAGGCTAGAAAATGGTGGCACTCACACCTTTAATCCTAGCATTCCAGAGGCAGAAATCCGTCTTGATCTCTGTGAGTTCAAGGCCACACTGGAAACAGCCAGGCATGGTGACTCATGCCTTTAATCCCACGAAGTGAGCCTTTAATACCAGGAAGTGAGGGCAGAAAGCAGAAAGGTATATAAGGTGTGAAAACCAGGAATTAGGCTGGTTAAACTTTCAGGCTTTTGAGCAACACTTCAGCTGAGATCCATTGGGATGAGGACTCAGAAGCTTCCAGTCTGAGGAAACAGGATCAGCTGAGGAACTGGCGAGGTGAGGAAGCTGTGGCTTGTTCTGCTTTTCTGATCTTCCAGCATTCACTCCAATACCTGACTTCAGGTTTGTTTTATTAATAAGACCCTTTTAAGATTCGTGCTACACTTCATGGCAATAGGACATTGACTAAGACAACCAGTTAATCATAGACACGGAGAAAACCTTGAGACCAAAGCACTCTTTTCTCTTTATAATGACATTATTTGAGGTGTTTTATTATAGGGGAAGAATGGGTTTGTTTCAGTTTATAGTTCCAGGTAATGGTCTATCACTGAGGAAGTCAGGGCAGGAACTCAAAGCAGAAACCTGGAGCAGAAGAAACCATGGAGGAATGCTGCTTACTGACCTGTTCCCTCGAGCTCACGCTCAACCAGCTTTCTTACACAACCTGGGACCACATGCGTTGGCCAAGGGTAGTACTGTCCACAGTGGGATAACCCTCACACATCAATCAGCAATCAAGGCTATTCCTCACAGAAATAGCCACAGGCCAATCTATCCAGCAGCCCCTCAGCTGAGACCCCCTCTTCCAAGGTGACTCTTGGTTGTGTCAGGTTGACAATAAAAACCAATCAGGACAACGCCCCTTTGTCGGGCAAACCCCTCTGAATCTCTGAAAGATATAGCAGGGATAGTAGGTCCTGGAGTTGAATGTTTGTAACACGCCCTATAATCCTCCTTTGAAGCATTTCAGAGTGGTAATTACATGGTGCAATTATTTGTTTAACACATGCCTCCCTCGCTAGGCTCTGCATTTAAGGACCAAGGCTGTGTAAATTGGAGGGGGAAAGTGATGGTGGATAGTGCAGAAAGGAAGTTGTGTATTTCCCTGGTGATGGGGAAGGTGGGTTACACGCTGTCAGATGCATTCGGAGGATCTTTCAGGTAAGGAGACAGTTGCACACAGCCCCAAACTGAAGCCTGTTGGCTCTGATGGCTTTAGCTAAACCTGCTATGGCCTGGGATGTCTGAAATGACAGTTCTGTCAAAGGGTTGACAGAGGAGGAGAAGGACACCAGTGGTAGCCACGGGTCTCTCTAAGTCAAAGCCCAGAATGAAGGGACTTCCCTGGGCAGAGGTTCTGTCATTTCATCTCAAAATGACTCTTAGAGTGGAATTGTGAAATGGAGAATCCAAAAGCCTCCAGGGGGACCTAGGGTGTTACTCCTGGAAATATTTCCCTCCCCTTTTGTGGTGGCAAAATACATACAACAGAAAGTTTCCAATGTCAATATCTTTAAGTGTTTTTTAGAGGTATTAAATATAATAAAATGTGGTACAACCATTGCAGCTTTGGGGAGTGAGGTTCTCTCCTTCTACAAGGGATTCTGTGGATTGAACTCAGGTCCTCAGGTTGGGCAGCAGGAGCTTTTTCCCACGGAGACATCTCACCAGCCCTTGCCTCCAATATTTCTGATGTGCTGTTTCTCTCTTGTAGATTTCAAGATTCTTTCTTTGCATCATGTATTCTCAATCTGCTTGTATTTATTTCAGCATTAGTTTGGGAGAGACAAATTCTTCTGAAAATTATATAAGCACGACATTGGAGAAGTTATTGATCCCAAGACAGGAGGTGGAGGGGCATCTGAATAATTTGGGAAGAAATAGTGAGGAGTTTTAAGTGTCAATTTCAGGTTCAAGATGCCTGGGTTTAACGTCTTTTTATACCACTTAATGCTGGTTTGGATGAGCACCTTTGACCTTTGACCTATTCCTGCATCTGTAAGATGGTTCTAATAATGGCACCCATAGAAATACATTAAAGGGTTTTGAGGGCTAAGTAAGACAACAGGCATTAATTAATCTGACGGATCACTAGATATCACTAGGTGAATAGTTTAATATAGCTAACAGAAGTTATTATAACGAAAAAATAACAGTCAGGCTTTTTAATCCTCAGTATAGCTGAATATGTATACACAGACACAGACAGACAGACAGACAGACAGAGAGAGACACACACACACACACACACACACACACACACACACACACACACTGGGGTTGCCCTCTGACTTCCACATACATGCAGATGTTTAAAAGAATATATATGTGTTGATATTTGTTTGTGATCTAACAAAGCTTGCCTGAAGATCAGAGTGTGGAGCTAAGCCACTAGTTAGCCATAGAGGCCAGGCAGTGGTGGCACACACCTTTAATCCCAGCCACTAGGGAGGTTGAGATGGAAGTGATATGACTGGGTGGAAAAAAGGATTATAAGGTGGGGAGAGACAAGTGCTCTGTCCTTTCAGCTGAGGAATTGGTGAGGTGAAAGGAGGCTGTGGCTTGCTCCTTTGTCTCTCTGATTTTTCAGCATTTACCCTGATATCTGGCTCCAGGTTTTTAATTAATTAATTAATTTATTTATTTATTCATTCATTCATCTATTTATGTATGTATGTATGTATGTATGTATGTATGTATGTATGTATGTATGTTTTTTTGAGCCAGGGTTTCTCTGTGTACTTTTGGTGCCTGTCCTAGAACTCGCTCTGTATACCAGACTGGCCTCAAACTCACAGAGATCCCCCTGGCTCTGCCTCCCGAGTGCTGTGATTAAAGGCGTGCACCACCACTGCCTGGCTCAGGTTTTTATTAAGACCAATTAGGATTCATACTATTAATATACATATACAGATGTTTAAATGAATATATATATGTATGTATATATATACATATATATGTATGCACATGTGTGTGGAAGTCAGAGGCAACCTCAGTGTCACGTCATCCTTTTTATGCCAGGGTCTCTGTTATTTGCTGTGGTGGGCACCAGATTAGCTGGTCTGTGAGTTTCCAGGAATCTCCTGTGTCCACTTTCCATCTCACATTCAGAGCCCTGGGATTTCAGGGGTTCACTGCCTCGTCTGGTATTAAACCTGTGTGATTGTGCAGAGCACTTGACCCACTGAGCCATCTCCCAGGCTCCACAGCATCCTCTTTACTTCCTTACAAATTCTGGACAGGACCTAGAGCTGGAGTATGAACACCACTTGTAGATGATCCTCTGGTTACGCTGTGGGTCTCTAAGGGGAAATGTTTTATCTTGTAGGATGAGATAAGGATGAAAATACTTTGATTTTTAAGTGTAATGAGGAACTCGAGCATCAGTCCAGAGTCTTGATGATGGAGGCAAGCTGGAAAGAGAAGAATCCAAGAAGTCAGTTAAAGTAAGTACAAAACAAAGCCTCAAAACTGTTAAGGACTGCTAAAAACAGTGCAAGATCATATTAAATTGACTTTAAGACCTATTTTCTACGTGTGCCACCATCAGTTTGTTTGGCCTTTTCCATGAGATGTCCTGGGATTGTCTGTTGAGAAAACACACGTAATCTCAGCATTTTTCCAGCATCTGCAATCCAGCACGAGCTTGTACTTTAGAGATGGCTGAGTTCTTCTGCCGGTATTTGGCAGTCACTGTTGGATGAGGCAATCCTCCCTGGGCCCTGAGTGTGCTTGTACATTCTGGCTGGAATTTTCCAGAATGCAAGGTTTTGGCCATTCTTTCCTGGGTCATTGCTCAAAGTCGTGTTTCCAATGAGCAACCGTGAAAAATGAAGTCATGGCCTTCCTTGGAACCCAGTGTGGATTAGCTGTAGAGAAGGCAGCCCCCACACTCACTGCCTCTTAACCACATTCTGTGTCGGGCAGCACCAACCTGGGTGGCTTCAAGTTGCTCCCATAGGAATTGGGGGGTGGGGCGGGGAGATAAAGGCGACCCACACAAACTTTAGCTCATTCTGTTTGCTGAGCCATGAATAATAACTTTTCTGTGGTCTAGAATCATGTGTCTTTTGTCAGCACCCATGAAACAGTACAAAGTTAACTTGTTAGCTTCTAAGCAGGACAAGGGCTCCAGACACTAGCATCACCGTTGATTGCTATAGGGAACATATCTCTTTAGGATAAAGGAAAAGAAAGCTAATGAAGAACATAGTTGAACATGTTACATCTTTGGGGGCATTGAGAGACAATACCTATGCAGGTATGGGCAACTGAACTCTATGATTCTGGAGGAGGGTATTAGAAATCTGTGGGGAGGCTCCTACCCCTTAGGTGAAATAAAGCATTGATTCATGGAGAAGCTGAAGATAAACTTATATTTGCAAGAAAAAGTTTCTTTTCTGTGAGAATTTCCTATTGAGGGGCAAATGAGATTAGAATCTTGGACTGTTCCTAGAGACCCAGAAGTTTAGGTATGAGGGCCAGATATGGGCATGGTGGAAATCTGGAGTAGTCTATCTTCTGTTTCGATAACAAAACAGCTGAGGCTGGATGGTGTGGAGAGCAAAGGGGTTTGTCTGATTCGCAGTTTTGTCCAGTGTCTGGTGAGGAACCCTCTGGCTTTAGTGTAACACGATGACCACGGCATGGTAAAGACATCACAGTGGGAGCCTGTGTGGAAAGGAAGGAGCCATCAAATGGCAAAGCAGGATATGAGGAATTCGGAGCTAGGCTCGCTCTTTTGACAGCACCTTGCTCTCACAGAAACCAGCTAGGATCCTCAACTGGTTGTGTTATTCTCTTCTGAGGGTGGCATTCCAGTATGGAAGGGGAACCTCTCAACAGTGACATACCACAGTCTCAGCACATGATTGGGAGACAAATTCATCCTAACCACAGTGGACCAATTTTATGACTTAATGAAAGAAAGGTCCCAGTAGGTACAATGGATTCTTCAAGGTAATAATTTTATTAATTCTTTGAGAATTTCATATGTAGTATTTTCTTCTAGTCCAATTTTCTTTGTAATTTATAAAAATAAAATATAATTACATAATTTCCCCCTTTTCTTCAACCCCTCCCATATCCAGTGAATTTTTGTTGTTGTTGTTTTTTGGTTTTTTGAGCTGAGGATCCAATCCAGGGCCTTGGGCTTGCTAGGCAAGCACTCTACCACTGAGCTAAATCCCTAACCCTATCCAGTGAATTTTAAAAGTTGGGATGGAAGTTGTTTGTGAGCTTGACAAACACGGCTAATCTCCATTTTTGCTGACTTGATGGTTTTGAACTAGGAAATACAGCAATTTTTGTTTTGTTTTTTGTTTCATTTTGAGACAAAATATTGCCATGGAACCCCTGATGGCCTTGAACTCTTTACTCTCCTGCCTCTGCCTCTCAAGTGCTGCAATTACAGGTGTGTGCCATTGTGTCTGGCTAGAGCCATTCCTAAAACCAACAATGTCAGATATCTGGAGGCATATGCAAGTTCTATCATTGGCTTTCTTCCTGTTGCTCTTCAGGTCTTGATCATTCTTCTTGACTAACTGCCTGGAGGGGTCTAACTTGACACACTGTGGGTCATGGTGACAACTAAGCTCTGTGTTTGGGGGGAAATGCAAAAATGGAGTATTTATTGGGCCTGTTGCTTTCCTGTTGAGGAAACAATGACCCACAAACTCATTTCATACTTGTGCCATTGAGTCCAAGTGCTGGTGCTGGTGTGGGCTGAAGTGGGTGGTTCTGAGTGGTGGCTTTGGTCAATGGTGTCTTAGGGCTGTGCCCAAGGCATGCAGCGATCCAAAGTGGAGGTGTTTGGCCCCTCACGTAGGCATGGAATTTAATGGAGACTCTGACTTGCCTTTTTGAGCCTCAGCAGGTGGATTCAATGTAGCTTTAAACACATATGAATCGGTCTACTCAGGTCCAAACTCAACATTGGCCTGCTTGTCCATAGGCCCATGTAGCCTGGCTTACTCTTTCTGGGAGATGGGAGTCATAATTTCATATGGAAGATACAATAATCACTTTTGGCTTAGCTAGTTACAGAGATAATGCCTTGTTAATTCATCAGCCATGTTTTTTTTTTTTTAATTTAAGTCATTATGGAAAAAAAATAGATCACACATCACTGGTTTATTCATTTTGAGGATTGGTTTGTAGTGGAATTGATGAAAAAAAATTAAATCAGCAATGCAAATATTTGGCTTGGGCAGAACATGAGGCTATAATTCTTTCTTCTGTAAACATATATATATTCCCTCCAGGCATGGATCCTCAGTTGGTGTCTGATGTAGAGACAAAGGAATGTCTCCCTGTGTTTAGTGATGAGCAGATGAGTGACGGAGAATGGTGTGGGTGATGCCACCCGCTGACTGGTTTGCATCTCAAGTTTGTTGACATTACATCACAGAGGGAAATTGGAAAAAGAGTCTCAAGTGCCTCATGAAAGGACATCTTACAGTTTCCTTTCCCTGCTAGAAGAGTCATTCATAATTCCTTCCATTTCTAACGCAGACATTTGTCATGCTCAGAATTCAGTTTCATTTGGTATAATCTTAATGGGACTTCAGCAATTGCTGCAATAGAGAAGAAGATCTGGTCCAATATAGGAAGCATTATTGCAGGAATTATTCTTAGCTTGAGAGAATTTGATTTATTTAAGAAGTGTTTTTTATATGTGATTCAACCCATAACAGGGATAAAGATAGATAGAAGTTCTTCTGTGAAGTTTTCAAACGTTTTACATAGCATTAAACATCATATTTCAGACCTTAGTAGCTTTATCTGTAGCATAAACACCCTAGAATTATGCTGTGATACTATTTGATGTTGAGTGGAATTCAGTAGAAGGTGGACTATAACAGATTTAATTTAAATAAAAATGGTTACTCAGGTCCAGCTGAATTTTTATCATGTACTAGACTCAACAGAAATGCTGTCTTAGACTTTGGGATCTATGGATTGTGTATTAGAACAATCCTTTTCTAATTATGGCATCTATTCCCGAGTTTGGGATCATCTAAAATAAGAACCAGTGTTCTGGCAGCCTGGGGGGATGGCTCAGTTGGGAAGGTGCTTCTGGGCAAGCATGAGAACTTGAGTTCGGTCCCCAGCTTCCACATGAAAAATCCAAGTGTGGTGTGCATACCCATAATCCCAGCACTGGGGAACCAGGGACAAGAGGATCTTGGGAGCTTTCTGGCCAGCCAGACTAGCTAAACTGATGAGCTCCAGATTCAGTGTGAGACTCTGTTTCCAAATGAAGTGCAGAGGGATTAAGGAAGACACTCAACATTGTCCTTTGGCTTCTACACGTGGGTGCACACATGTATACTCATCTGCACACATGAACAGACACACAGAGAGAGAGAGAGAGAGAGAGAGAGAGAGAGAGAGAGAGAGAGAGAGAGAGAGAGAGAGAGACTCTGTTTCTCCATTTTCATTCCTCAGGTGAGGAATAATTTACTGAGGTCACATTTTTATGAGATGCCAGAAGAAGTCATAGTGAATACAGTACCAGCAAGAAGTGTTGAAAATAGGAGATTTCACAAACTAGGGAACCATGATTTGAGTGTGTTTCTTGCTACTCATACTAAAATCAGAAAGCGTTCACCATCAGGAGCTAACAAGAATTCTCCAAAAGCAAGTTGAGGCTAATGTTATATGTCCAAACCTGTCCCTATACCCAAAGCTGTATGTGTTCCCGGATTTATCCCACATGCATCTACATTCAGAATTGATGAGTGTATAGGAAAAAGGAATCCTGAAGTGAATCAGAATTTTGGTGTGCAATGTAGGAAGATGTTCCTCTGCTATACCCTGAAGAAATGTAAACCTGGGGATTGTGGGCTGGAGTACATAAAATATGATAAATTCATAACTGACCAAATGGTCTTGTCAACTGTCTATCTAACTAAAAGAGCACATAAAAGGGAGATTCTCTAAGCTCCCAGTGCTGACTCACGTTATTTTTGTATGGTTTTACTAAATAACTAAATAAATAATAAAATAAATAAAAAGTGGGAAGAGCATTATAGGCACCTCTGTACCAATGTAGACAGGATGGATTAGAAGAGCTCCACTCCAGCTTGTGCTTAGTAGGATTTAGAGAGTCCTAGAGAGTGTTGCTCTCATCTTGACACGAAAAGACCAGAAGAACTTCAAAACTACCGTTTTTAAAAATCAGGGAAAGAAACCTAAACCCCCTAAAGGGCAGCCGGGATCAGGCTCTTTCCCGGCAGGAAGAGACCTGTGTTTCTCTCACCCCTGGGAGTAGGAGCAATTGATTCACATTTTGGGGACATAACAGCCACGCTTCTCAGAGCAGCACACAGAGACTGATGGGCCAAAACAAAACCTTCCTGGACCAATGTGAATCACCACAGACTCAGTGGCTTAGCAGGGCAGAAATATACCTGTAGTTCTGGAGGCTAGAAGGCTAAAATGAGGGTGTCAGCCTGGCTGCGTCCCCTACCAAGGCTCCAGGGAAATTACTTCTCTTGTAGCTTCCTATCTCTAGCGGCTCCTGCCAATCCTTCATTGGCTCACGGCTGTGTCACTCCACTCAGTCTCCGCCTTCACCTTGTTGCTGGATCTGTTTTATTGTCTGACTCTTCTAATGAGACTTGTCGGTGGCTTTAGGACCCTCCCTCAGTCTAATGGAATCTTGTTTCGATTATTACCTTATTTATATCTGTAAACCCTCTATCTCCAAATAAGTTGCCATTCTGAGGTTCTGGCTGGATATAAATTTGGGGAGAACTCTATTTATTCCACCCGCTGTAGAACCTCAGAGAATGAGTTCACTTTCACCCTGTTCTGATTACTTAGTGTGTGGAAAGCTGGCTCCCAAACTCGTCTGGGAGAGCAGACTGAAAATCCTAGCTGCTCCGGAGGCTGAGGCTGGAGGATCCCATGTTGAAGCTTGCTCGGGTTACAGAGTGAGTTCAAAGCCAGCCTGGGTAATTTAGTGAGACCCTGTGTCCGAATGAAAAGTAAAAGCAGAAATGAGGTCTAGCTCATGGCAGAGTGCTTGCTTAGTATGCACAAGACCTTGGCCTTAGTCCCTAGAACTTCAAATCGAGCAAGCAAGCAAATTAACAAAACAATTTACCCCCCAATGCAATGATACACAGCAGTCACCTTATTATAGCTTACGGCTTTCGTGAGACAGGAATCTAAGCAGAGCTGGGCTACTCAGCACTTCTGCCCTGCATGCCACTGACTTGAGTCACTTGGCATTCAGCTGGTGGCTGGTCCTATTCAGATGGTCCAGGACACCTTCACTTACATGTCCTGTGATGTTTAATTTTGATTGTCAGCTTGACTGGATTGAGAAGTGCCTGGAAGATTGACAAGGCATACCTCTGATGGGTCGGTGATGGCATTTCCTGACCCAGAGACTGTTGGAAAGGTCAGAACTAATGAGACGCAAGTAGGAGGATATAATACATGACTGTAACTCGAATCTTAAAAGGTCTTATAAAAAACAAAAACAAAACCCAAAACAAATCCAGAGCCAGATATTGGGGTAAATTCTGAAAGATCAGAGAAACAGAACGAGCCACAGCCAACCTTGCCTCGCCAACTCCTCAGCTAATCTTGTTTCCTCAGACTGAAAGCCTCTGAGTCCTCACCAGAATGGGTCTCAGCTGAACTTAGTTCCTGTCTCCTCACACCTTATATACCATTCTCCACCCAATCATGTCACTTTCTGGGATTAAAGGCATGTGTGCTTTCCAAGCAAAGACATGAGATCTCAAGTGCTGGGATTAAAGGTGTGTGCCACCACTACCTGACTCTGTTCCCAGTGTGGCCTTGAACTCACCGAAATCTAGATGGATTTCTGCCTCCCAAGTGATAGGATTATGTGTGCTACCACTGTCTGGCCTCTATGTCTAATCTAGTGGCTGGTTCTGTCCTCCGATCCCCAGGCAAGTTTATTAGGGTGCACAATATATTGGGGTACACAATATAACACCACACCTGACCTTGTCTATCTGGTTTCTTTCATCTGCCCCACTGTTTTAAAGACTCATCTGTGTGTGCTGTTTTATTAGTTCTTTCTTCTTTATTCTTACATAATCTACCCTGTGGCTAGGCTGTGTTGTGCATCCTGTCTTCTGCCACAGACAGGATGGTCAATTTGAAGGCAGCCTAGGCCACATAGTGAGAACTTGTCTCAAAAAAAAATATTCAATTGCATGAATATATTTTGTAGTTTGGGCTCCTAAACTTAGATCTATGGTCCATTTGAAAGTGTGTGTGTGTGTGTGTGTGTGTGTGTGTGTGTGTGTGTGTGTGTGTGTGGTATAAGGGAGCCAACTTCATTCTTTTGACTGATAATTTTTTATTGCATTGACTAAACATTCACTGAATGTTTATTGAACATTTAATTGAAAAAAAAAAAGATCATTTCTTTCCCATTGAACTGTCTTGGCATTCTCTTGAAAATCAATTGACCTTAACAAAAGAGCCTGTTTCCAGGCTCACTCTCTTCCCTTGCTCGGTATGTCTATGTGTGTATAGCAATCTTTAGGAATCAAATTTATTGAATACCTTTATGAAGGATTTTTGGAAAGTAACCTAATTTGACTTAATTCACAGCAATAGGCTCTGTGAACAGCACCTTCGCTGTTCCTGTTCAGTGTTTACTGAGTTCAGCATTAGGCTAATTAAGGTTCTCTCCACTTTCGTCTATTTCAACTTCCATTAAAAAAAAAAATCCCTTCAGTTTTATAGCTGATATGACCTCCTTGTTCTTTCTCCGGCCTGAGGTCACCTATTTATTATTTATTTATTTTTAGATCTCCTCCAGAGTTTCCCAATTAGCTTGTGATAATGAAAGCAATTGACTTCCTTACTTCGAAGTGTTGTAGTGACAAAGTTTCCGATGTGCTGATTTAAAAGAATGAAGAGTGTAAATGAATCACCACCTAAGCTGGATCTTTATACTGGTGGAAGAGGCCGATGTTGGAGTTATAGTTAAAGGGGTCGGGTGACATGAAGACCTGCCAAACTCAGAGCTGTGAGCTACGGTGCCAATCCACCAAGACTTAACCTGACACCCAGGTGGCACCCAGGTGACACACAGCTGGTTCTTGGTGCTAATAGGACCTTGAAAGGAGGTACAACCTGGATTCTAGAGTGGGGGATTATTTAACAATGTGAGTGGTCATATAGTCAGCTTGAAATGTTTATATTGGGTCCTGGAGAGATGGCTCAGCCTTTCAGGGCGCTTGCTCTTACAGAGGACCAGGATTCAGTTCTCAGCATTCACTTGGTGGCGAACAACTCTTTATAGCTCCAGTTCCATGGGGTTTCATTGCCTTCTTCTGGCTTCCATGGACACGTCACACGTGTGGTGCACATATATGCATGTAGGAAAAAATTCATACATAAAAATGAAAATTGATGAATCTTTAAAAAGTTTGCATTAACATTAGAACAAATTATACACACATATACTCAAGTACACATGCATGTGTACACACACACACAGACACACACACACACACACACACACACACAGACACACACACACACACTTATTTACTTGTAGATACCTGTGGGACCCCTGAGGTAACAGTCTATACAAGGTAGAAACCTAGGACTGTTCCTACAGAACTCCTTTCCCATGTTTTCTATGTATAATTCACCAAGAAGCACTTTTGATTTTACCCATATATATTTCCCAAGTCTATTTACTTCTCTTTCTCTGCATCAGCTCTACCCTGAATGGAACCACTATCATGTTTTGATTGACATATGCAACTGGTGGACCCCTATTATTGTATGCTGCAGTGCTGAATATCTCCCTATTGTTCATCATTGTAACAACTGAATGTTTTCCACATCATGATTGATGACTTTCTCATGAGTCTGTAAACTTCTCTGAACTGGGGCCGTATTTTGCCGACTTATTGTTTCTTCCTGTAATGGCCATGCACATTAATAAATGTACAGCATTCCAACATAGCCTGAAGGAAGCTATGGCAGAAAGGGTGAATGAAGCATTTTGGTGAAGAAGTCTCTGTGTTCTCTGTGGACCCATGCCTGCCCCATAACATCATTTATCAGAGTCTAACTAAATGTGTCGATAGGATATGGGTTAAATGGGTAGTATCACAGAACAGGGAGAAAATATGATAGGGTCAGTCTCAAAATAATTTTAAGGGTTTGTTACTATGCTCTGAATTCAACAAAATAAAATTTCATAGAGAGATATGCAATTGGACCATGAATAACTACCAAACAGTAGGATACAAACTAGGAAAGTTAAGTCTGAGTAACTTCATTTTTCTCTTTTTTTCTTAAATTTTTTAAAATTCGTTTTACATACCAACCACAGTTCCTCCTCTCATTCCTCCTCCCCCCTCCCTCTGTCCACCCTCCATCCACTCCTTCGAAAGAGTAAGGCCTCCCATGGGGCGTCAACAAGGCCTGGAACATTCAGTTGAGGCGGGACCAAGCCCCTCCCCCCTGCACCAAGGCTGAGCAAAGTGTCCCAGCATAGGGAATGGGCTCCAAAAAGCCAGTTCATGTACCAGGGATAAATCCTGATCCCACTGTCAGGGGCCCCTCAAACAGACCAAGCTGCACAACTGTCTCCCACATGCAGAGGTCTAGTCTGGTCCCATGCAGGCTCCACAGCTGCTGGTCTAGAGTTTGTGAGTTCACATGAGCTTGGTTCAGTTGTCTCTAGATTTCCCCATTATGATTTTGACAATCCACCTCCACCCTGCTCATATAATCTCTCCTCCCTCTCTTTGACTAGACTCCCAGAGCTCAGGCTGGTGCTTGGCTGTAGATCTCTGCATCTGCTTCCATCAGCAGTGACCTCATTTCTAAGAGTTTAAACATTTTGGGCTGATAACAAGTGTAAATGGAGGCAGAGTTTTTTTGTCCCGACCAGTTCCAAATAAACACACAAAGGCTTATATTAATTACAAAATGCTTGGCTATTGGCTCAGGCTTATTATTAATTAGCTCTTACATTTAAATGAATCCATTGATCTATGTATTGTCATGTGGTTCTGTGGCTTAACTGATCCTCTGGCATCTTGCTTCTTGGGTGGCTTTCTCCAGTCTCCCTAGAAACAGCCCCTTTTCATCTAAGTTCTTAGTTTGATTGTCCTGCCTAAGTTTGTCCTGCCTTGCTATAGGCCAAACAGCTTTATCATTAACCAATGAGAGTAATATATATTCACAGTATATAGAAGGATCATTCCACAGCAAGTAAGTCCATATTAGAAGGTATATATTACTTTATCAGTGGGTTTAAAAAGTAAACATTCAGGGCTGGAGAGACAGAGTAGTGGCAAAGAGCATGTACTCATCTTGCAGAGGACCTGAGTTCAGTTCCTAACACTAACAACAGGCTGCTTGCCACTGTTCCAGAGGATCAGACACCCTCTTCTGGCTCCTGTGGGCTCCTGCACACACATATCTCACGTACAAACCTACACATAGGCACACAAGTTTAAATGATCTTTAAAAAAAGTTTAAGAAAGTAAATACTCAGTAAAATATGACAAAATATATACAAATAGTCAAGTTATTAAAAAAAATCAACATTGGCCAGTGAAAACAAGATCAGTGCAGACTGAAATAGTAAGAAATGATTTACCCATTAAATTTATAAATATTAAAAAATAATTCACTATAATTCAAAGTTTTTTTTATTAATACCAGGTTTTTAATTATACTTCTGGCTATAATATAGATTACTGTTTTTGGACATGTAGCTAGCAATTCAAATGAAAACATCTTGAAATATGGATATCTTTGGCTCAGCAATGAGACTTTTAGACATTGATTCTATAGAAAAGTGTGAACAATTTAGTTATTATTATTATTTTTGTATCATTATAACAGAGAAAGAATTGGAGTGCCAGGCATGCTCACCTTCAGCTCCCTGTACTTAGGAAACTGTGGCAGGATTTTGAGGCCAGCCTGGGCTACCCAGTGAGACCTTGTCTTAAACACACACACACACACACACACACACACACACACACACACACACACACTCCAAACAGGTGAGCACAGTGGTACACTTATGAGACCAGCTGACAGGTAGCAGCTAGTTCAGCCCTATTTGGCAGGCTCTAGGCCAATGAGAGGCCCTTTTGAAAAAAGAAAAAAACCCACAAAACTTTAGCCCAAACATGTACCTACACATGTCTATGAAGATGCAGGCACTTACGTGTACACACACACACACACACACACACACACACACACACACACGGCAGGCTTCTGATTAGATGATTGGATATCGCTGTAAACTAATGCTAGCTGCCTGCGCTCCAAGTAAGTTAAGCTAAGCTAAGCTACAGTGTTTAGCAGTTAGGTGAATTCAGGGTCTCCTGTCTTAAGCTATTTTCAACTTTCAATGGGTGTATTTGGTGGGATGCATTTTAAATCAAGGAGTATTTATCGCGTGATTCTCTGAAAGTGCTTAGTAAGCACACAAGAGGACATAATAGTCCAGGTTCTTTGCGCCTCTGTCTTTGATTCTTTTCTCTTGGCGCCTCTTCATTTCAAAGTTGACCTTGATTTTAAAGATTTGCTACATTTCATCAAGTAGTTAACATGATTTTTAGAAAGCCCTTTATTATTATTATTTTTTACATCACTCAGTGCACCGTGTGGGTAGAGTGCCCAGGAGGACTCTGACACTGTGAAAAGGAGAACATTAAGCATGAACCCTTGTGAGTAGAGCATCTAGAGAACAGAGGACCCTGCCAGCTACCAAAATACTAAAGCACAAAAGCCTGACCTTTCTCATAGTGTACGGTGAAGGTCATCTTAAACAAATTAAGGCTATAAAGCATAAGAACACAACCTTTTTTTTTTTCCCTGCTCAGTGCCTCATTACAGCTTAATCACAATTTATAGCATGCCAGACATACCTTCTAATGATTGACTGTGAGACATTGCTGTGCTCAGTCGCTCAGAGCTCGTCTGGGACTGATGTGTGACTTCACCAGTCTAAATTTGAAACTCTTCTTGAAGAACTAGGCTTCCTGTCTCCTTACTGCTCATTGAGGATGAGGATTATGTGTCAGAGTCCAGCGCAGGTGGCAGACCTGCTGAGTGAATGACATTAACACACTGTATGCTCTAAATTAAAAGAACAGAGTTTGTGGAAGGCAGAGGTCTGAGAGAGTAGTGATGTATTTTCTGTTTTCTCATGGTGTGACGCTTTGGGATGGGGTATTGACTAGATCTAATGAGGCTGTGAAACAGTGACCCCAGAAATTCTCCTTTAGATGCTTGTTTGAGCAGGGCAGTGTGGTTCAAGCCTCCACTATGTTACTATTGAACCCAGCCTTTCAGATCGTACCAACCCCGTGCGATTGAGGGCTGATGGTGGCTACAGCCAAGATATCCTGCTATGAGCACTGGTGGAAGGAGCGGGGGTGGGGGTGGGTGGGTGGTGGATGGGGTGGGGGGTGTAGAGCAGTGATTCTCAACTCATGGGTCTTAATCCCTTTGGGGGGGTCGCATATCAGATATCCTGCATTCAGATATTTACATTAAGATTCATAACAGTAGCAAAATTACAGTTATGAAGTAGCAACAAAACTAATTTTATGGTTTGGGGGTCACCATACCGTGAGGAACTGTATTAAGGGTCGCAGCATGAGGAAGGTGGAGAACCACTGGTATAGAGTGAAGGGGCAGGAAGTGTGTGCCCATGGCACAATGCAAATGAGTTACTAATTCTTCATGATGTCCTGTCAGGTTCATATGTGCTGGATTCTATGGGGAGGGTATATTCATATTCTTATGGGTTAATATCCAACACCAGTATTACAGTAGCTTTGGTCAGAGCTCCATGAAGTCCCATTAAGGGAGAGCTACTTCCTTCTGCTCTAGAGAATGGGAATCTACCTCTGGCCTGGGAGGACCTGACACTCCAAACTGACTGACATGGGAGTTAATCTAAATTGGGCCAGTCAGCCACCTGAGTAAAAGATCACCCCTCAGAAAGTGACCCACCCAATGTATGCTATAGAGACGGAAGGAATAATGGTCCCCAGGCTAAGATAATGTCACTAAGGAGACCCAGGAGGCTCTGTTGGGTGTGCATGCCTTTCTGAATTCTGATTTAGAAAGACATAATTTCCCAGTTTTCTTTTCTGTCTCTTTATTTCATGCTGGCCAGGACCTACAGAGCTTTCTTTGGTACTTTGGGTTTTTCACGCTTCCTCTGAAGTGAGCTTTCTTCTGTCACGTGACTACTCACTGAGTCTCCATGCAAAATGGCGTAGTTTTCTCCTCCATCTCTGTCCTCTGGGCACCTGCTGAGATTTCTGACTTACCTTCTCTGTGGATTTTCTCGTAAACTCTTATAAAATTGTTCTTAAATTTTCCTTTGAGTCAGTTCTTAAATTCTTTGATGGATGAGACCAAGAACTCCAAGAGTGTAGCCCAACTTCTCTGGTAGCACCAAGGTTATCTAGGAAGTAGAAACTCCCTATAATCACTGTAAGGGATCAGTAACAGTTTTTGCAGAGGTCATTACTATGTTTTAGGTGAAGAGAATTTAATGTTAAGCAATTGAAGGTTGGATAGAGTGGTACATTTTATTGTATTGTTCTATGAGGCTCTCATTTATGTTTTAAAACCTCAATGCTTCTATTCTTCCCTGAATGGCTTTTCAAACCAAGTACTAGAGAAAAAAGTGGGTGGTCCCATTTTCTTTAAGGCAGAGCTGATCAATTAAATACTGTGATGAGAAATTCAAGTGCCAATATGTATCCTGGGGAAAGAGCTATATTGAGTTTAAGTGGTTTCTCTTTGAAATGGCTCTGAGTGTTATTTAACAAAATCCTGGGAGGGTCTTACTATGGAACTGGGGTCACATGCATGTCTATGTTTTCTTGAAATAGAAAATGACTACTGATAAGGAAAAAGTATGTTATATCTGGTCACATAAAATAACCCAATTTAATGTAGTTATTTCCCCCAAGGAATGGAAATATGCAGAGCTTCCTTCCTTGCTGATAGATACATTGAGAAAAGAAGCCTGATTTCTCCTTAATTCGGGGCCATTAGCTATGATGAGCCCCTCCCTCGTCCATGTTGAACAAGGACTGGCTTGATCTTGTACAAATCTTGTTCAGGTACAAGCTGCTGCGAGTTCATGTATACAGTAGCCCTGTCATGTCTAGACTGTGAGTTCACGTATGCTGTAGTTCATGTATGCATGCCTAGAAGATGTTTCTCAGCACACTTCCCTATCCCCGGGCTCTCGCATTCTGTTCATCAGAATTCATTTTTTAAAAGCCATTTTTAAAAAACTTCTTTAATCTGACATTTCTTCATTTTCATGATCTTTGGAGAATTAGAGTTTTGGGGGAGTCATGTTGCCCATTTTGGAGATGTCTTTTGTGTTTCTGTGCTGAGATTTACCCCTGTATTGAGATGGATATCCTCTCAGCTTATATGTAAGGGCCTTTGTACTGAATAACTTTCTTTTGATAATGTGGTCTGGGATATCAGATTGTGAAGTACTGATTATATTTCCAACAGGATTTTGTGATGTAACTTTCTTGTTGCTTTGGTAGGGTTAAATTTATTTTGACATACTACATGTTGTGTCAGAACTGGGTGATCTTGTTTTCTTCATAAGTCTCATAAAAGTGGGGTTTTGCTGGTAGGTCAGGCTTTGCAAACAGTGGTGCATGGAGGACCCTTTGTGTTCACTTCTCTGGTCTTGTCCACAGTAAAGCTTCTGAAGGCGTATAGGGGAAACCTATGCTGTGGTCTCTCGGAGGTCCATGTCCATGGTCCTTTGGTTGCTTCATTTCTTGTGGCTGTCCAGGCACTGGTCATCAGGCCACTCTAGCTAGGCTTATCTGGAGCTCAGTTATTGGCCTTTTGTGAAAAGCAAAAATAAAACTCATCTCTCCTTTGGGTTACAGTTCCGCTGAGGTTTGAGCAGGGTAGGTGGCATGCAGAGTCAGGTGTCTGCTGCTCAGCTGAGCTGGGAGCATCAGTACAACATATTCAAAATGTCATGCTCTGTCCCCAGCACTGTGCTGAAAAGGGAAACAAATTTCCAGCACACTATCAGCTCCAGATGAGCTGAGTTCAGACTGCCTTCCCTTCCTGTGCAGTATTCCCCCATGACATATGTCCTGGTTTCATTTCTGTTGCTGTGATGAAGTAACCTGTCAAAAAGCAACCTGGGGGCACAGGGGTTTGCATCAGCTCAAGTTCTGGGTTACAGTCCATAATTGTGGACAAGTCAAGGTAGGAACTTCAAGCAGCTCCCTCTGTCACTCCCACAGCCGAGAACAGAAATGCATGCATGCATGCTCGCTTGCTTGTGTTCAGCTGGACTGCTCTACTCTTACATAGTTCTGATCCTCTGCCTAGGGAGTGATGCTGCCCACCGTGAGTCTTCTCATATCAATTGACTTAATTCAGACAACCCCACAGACATGCCTGAAGGCTCGCCCATTGTAGACAACCTGTCACTGAGACTCTCTTCTCAGGTAATTTCTAATTTGCACCAAGTTGATAGCTGAAGCAAGCCAGACCACTGTGGGTTCAACACTTGTGCTTTTTTTTTTTTGTTGTTGTTGTTTTCTGATGCAGTAACCAGAGTACTTGATCGCCCCAAGTCTCTGCCCAGTATTAAATTTCGGTGTGTCTCCTCAGACTACTACCTCGCTGAGAAGCTGTTTTCTGGCTTCTTTGACTTGAGCAGCTGGGAAGCCAGCACACACTGCTGGCTTCTAATCCGCCATCTCGGCTCTGTGTTTATTATCTTGATTATAGGCAGTGTCATGTTGGTTTATCCTTGTTCAAACATCAAATTTTATACTTTAAATGTTTGTAGTTAATTATATCCTAATTTATGTTGAAATCATGCTGCTTAAAGCATTTAGGGCAAGAATAAAATTTTGCTACACAAATAAGGTAGGCGATCAGCAGGCTAAGTTTGTTTGGACCATAGGGGAACAGGAGTAAGCAGTTTGGTAGACAGCTGTTGGTGTCACACAGGATTTACAAAGTTGTTTTACTATGTCATAAAATTACTTAGGGTAGAGATTTACTGTTAGGGGCTGCCATGGAGACCTAAATTTACCAAAGGCTCCCAGAGGAGTAAAGGAATATTGGGAGTCCTGGACTCTTTCACAAAAAAAAAGAAAAGAAAAAAAAAAGGTGTGTGTGTGTGTGTGTGTGTGTGTGTGTGTGTGTGTGCGCGCGCGCGCGCGCGCGCGCGCGCGCACCCCCCCCCCCCCAAGGAGTCCAGATGTCTTTGGATCCCCTGGAGCTGGGGTTAAGGTGGTTGTGACCATTCATTGTGGGTGCTGGGAACCAAACTTGGGCTCCCTGGAAAGGTAGCAAGCACTCTTAACTGCTGAACCATCTCTCCAGCCCTGGGTCCTGGAAACCTGAAGGTGGAAGAACCCTGAGAAGTTACAGAACTGTTGGAGAAATTCCTCTTGAAAGGAACCTTATTTCTGAGTTCAAGAGTGGGTGATGCCAAGGAAGAACCTTTGTTTGACTTCTGTTATGGTTTAATTTTGAATTATACTCATATATTCAAACACTTGGGGTTCCCAGCTGGTGGAAAGTTGAGCCTGTAGCGGTAGGGCCTGACTGGGGTAGGTGGCCTATTTGGGGCATGCCTTTAGAGTCACATACCTGGGGATGGAGAGCTGGCTCAGAGGTTAAAAGCACTGGCTGCTCTTTCAGAGGACCTGGGTTCAATTCCCAGCACCTACATGGCAGCTCAGAACTGTCTGTAACTCCAGTTCCCGGGGATCCGGCACCCTCACACAGACATACATGCCGACAAAATACCAATATACCTAAAAATAAAAATAAATAAATAATTTAGAGTCACATACCTGAAAGACGTGAGGAGTGCCCCCTTGTGCTTCTGCTGCCATGGACAGAGAACCACCGCCACCATCCTGATGGACTGAAAACTCTGAAGCCGGTACTACTACCAGACATCTGTCAGAGTGCTGAGGAGATCCAGCATCATTTGGTGGAAGATTTTGCCATCTTTAATCTGCAGAAATGAGATCTCCCACAGTCTGCATCTCTCCACCCCACCCCGAGAAGGAGTCTGGTGTAGGCTGGGAAGGGCCCATTGGGCTTTGTTATTACTTAATCTGTTTGTCTTTCTTCAGAAAATAGATGGTAAAAATGAGTTAGCGGGGAGGCACACAGGTCTGATTAAGGAAAAGTAATAGGCACTGTGAAAAGAAAACCTGAAAAGTTAGATTTTTTTCACCTCTAGGAGTTCAAGGGCTTCTCATGTTTGCTCGTAAATTGTAGTCCTGGGGAGGAGAGCAGGAGGTGCCTGGTTCCTTGCCACGCTCTCCTCTCACTGGTGACAGCAGGCTGCTCTCTCTTCGCTTCCTCTGTACACAATGGGGGGTTTATTTGCTGAACTGGAATGATGGGGAAGGTGTGCGCAGCTCTTCAAAGGGCATAACCCAGGCAGAGCTGAGGACCCACACTGTGGACTGGTTTCCTGAAAACAACATCGAGGAACCGGCTGTTTGTAAATTTTTCCCCTGTAGTTCCTGGGTGTGTGTGTGTGTGGGGGGGGGGGGGGGCTGTTGAGATGTTCCCTAAGGTCATTATTATTTAAACACTTTTAAAGGTTTATTTGTTTTATGTGTGTGAATTGCCTGCATATATGTGTGTGCAGCACATGTTATGCCCAGGGAAGTCAGAAGGAGGCGCTGGATTCCCTGGAACTAGTTATAGAGGGTTGTGAGTCACAAAGTGGATGCTGCCTGGGAGCAGATGCCAGGTCTTCTGCAAGAACAGTGTCCTTAAACTGCTGATGCTTGTCTTCAACCTCTGAGGCCATTATCTTTGTTTCAGTGTGTGAGCATCTCTCAGAAAGCTCACCCTGCCGAAGGTGGGAGAGGCATCGGATGTCTGGCAACAGCGACGCTAAGTGATCCCAGAGTGGTCTCTGTTTGGATTCAGACTCTTCTATCTCCCGAGACTCTGATCTCTCCTGTGGGAAGAAGGTGCCTGGTAGTTCAACCATTGCCAAAGCACACCCATGCTCTGTTTGGGAAGGGTGTTATGTGGTGGGAGGGGCGGGCCTGAGGATGATGGGGGCAGTGTGTGGTACTGCTGCCCGTTGTCTGGGTAACTCGAATCCATTCTGAAGATTCAGGAGGGCCTGTGGAAAAGGGAGGCTGGAGTCTATCGATGGCTCCAGAGCTTGGTGGTTTTGTTTGTTTGTTGTTTTATTTGTTGTTTTTTGTCTTGCAAACATTTTGTTCAGGGAAGAGAGAGTAACAGCCACCAAAGAAACTTCATCCGCCGATGGAAAAGTCCCGCTTTCCTTTTTCAGAGCTGCTTTTATTTTCCTGGTTAATTATTTATTCATAAATCTTGACTCAGGTTTTATTTTGGCTCTCAGGCGATAAAAACTCAAGGTCACAGGGGAGTGTTCTCAGATGCTAAGGGATCCTCCCCCAACCTCATGCAAAAGTTTTATTTCGGGAGTAGTAATGCTTGCAGGAGGGGTGACGACTTAATTTTAGCTTCTTCATGATGAAATATTGACTGAGGTGCTGATGAGGGGTTGGCAGGCATCGTGGAGCAGCATGGGGGGGGGTGCAGCTGATCTGTCTCCACTCTGACTTGGTGATGATCCCTTCCTTGAAAAATGACCTTTGCAAGTGATGATAATATGTGTGAGGAACGTGGAGAGAGGTGGGGCTGCAGAGATTTCAAGCAAGCAAAGGCACATTGGAAAAAGACCCAATTTTCCTTGTATTTTCTCTATATCTGTTTACCTATCATATGCCTATCTGTCTGTCTGTCATCTATCTATCTATCTATCTATCTATCTATCTATCTATCTATCTATCTATCTATCTATCTATCTATCATTTATCTACCTACCTGTCCTATCATCTATCTCTTATCTATTTATCTATAATCTGTCTAGCTCTCAAAGATGAACTTTGCTTTTGTGTTCATTGGTAAGAACTACTTTAGAGCATACTGCGTTTTCTTTCACCCCACCACTGAAAATGTGATTACTCCCTACACCCCCACTCCATCCTCACCCCACCCCTGTATACAGCTAGAAGATCCTCCTGTGACAAATGTCAAACAGGTGAGATTCTCCCCTCTCTGACAACTCACTGTAGATTGGTTGACATTTCTCCCCTTTCAGTTACCATCTATTAACTGTACAAGACAATGAATGACATCATGACTGCTCATGCGCGGATCCAAAGCTCTTTGAGCATATCCCCTCCGCCTCCTTGATTTTCTAAGGGTCAGCTTTGTTTTGTGAAGAGTTGTGCATGGACACATGTCTGTGGGCACCCAGAGGAAGATATCTTCCTTTAATGCTGCTGCCCTTGAACTCCAGTTCCCATCTCCAGAGGGGTCCACTCAACAACCTCATAGGCTTTTTTCTTGTCATCATCCATACTTGAATGTGCATAAGTGTTTTAAAAATTAATAAGAACATGCCATCAATTTTATCATGGTTTATATTAGTATAAACAACACCTTTAATGTTAGAGTTTCCAGAATTCTGTGGCAGATTTGGATCTAGCACTTTGTATACGTTGCTCCTATAACATCCAAAGTCAAGAAAGACATTCCAAGTCCTTGTTGTATGAATTGGACTATCAGAGCAACAGCAAAGATGTTTCAATGTCCGATGACTCAAATGGTGTAGAACTTTACCACCTATGTGACAGGCCACAGGGAAATGGGCTGCTGGGGGCAGGGCATAGAGCTTCCGCTTTCTGCCCATGGCAAGTGTTCGATTCTTTTCAGTTCCTCAGCGAGAGAAGAGGAAAGGAGAAATGGTCATAGAGGACCACGTACATTTTACTTTACAGGTGTGGCCTCACATCCCTTTGCACACACTCTGTTGGACTGAGTTATCACCAGGATCAGTGAAAATTTGGGGGTTCTGTTATTAAACAAGAGAGACTAGATATGTGGTTAAAGATTTGTTACTTTTAAGTTGTGTGTGTGTGTGTGTGTGTGTGTGTGTGTGTGTGTGTGTGTGTGTAATCAGAAGCATTGTATCCCCAGAATTGGAGTTACTAGCAGTTCTGAGCTCCCAAAATGAGTGTGTGTAACTGAACTCCAATCCTCTGCAAAAGAAGTACACAGGCTTATCCACTGAGACAATCTTCCTGCTTGAGAATGGATATTTTTGGCCATCAGTCTTGGTTATAATTGGGTGGTCCAAGTTAAAGGTTGGCTGTGGGAATCTGTGGTCCACAGGAAGATGTCTCTAGTCTTCCCCTAAAGGGACATAGAGGCTACATCTGGTCCTAGGACAAGATCTAACTCAAGTGAAAAAGAACACAGAAAAAATGAAAAGGGTATATTATTGTTGTTATTATTATTATTATTATTTGAGTTGGTGTACTAAGCAATGAGTTTCATCAGGACAACTTCATACATATACACATGTCATCCTTTGCTATGCCCTCTTTCCCTCTCATGTTCCATTCCCATTTACAGTTGGTTCTTTTTCCTCCCCCAGTTAGTATTCCATTCTCTTTTGTTATATGTTTTCCATCTCCTCTTTGATCTCTTCCTCCCTCTCAAGATCTGCTTTCTAGCTTTGCTTACACACACACACAACACACAAACACACACACATATTTTAAATTTAAGTGCCACGCATAAGAGAAAACATGTGGCATTCGTCTGAAAGGATCTTTTTGACAAGAATTTAACTATTTCAGGCCCAGGTGATATAGTTCAATGTAGACAAAGGGGGAGTCCTGGCTGTCCATCATTTCTTCACAGACGTAATCATAACCTTTTATCAGAAACAGGAACTTACACTCTAGAGGGGAAAGACAGACAATAAATGAAAGGCAACCACAAACCACATAGAACATTCTGTGACTATTGTGGAGATACTCAAGGGGGGAATACCGGATGCTGGTGGTCAGGATGGCTGTAGTTTTGAGAGAGCATCCTGGGAATGCCTTTCTGAGAAAGTGAGGCATTTGTGGAAAGATCTGGAAGATATGAAGGTGTGAATTATGTGGCCATAAGGAGGAAGTTCATTTGGGTAAAAGGCTGAGCAAAGAACTTACAGGTGGGAATGGGCTCAGAGTGTTTGAAGAGGAAGGTCAGCATGGCTGGAGCAGGATGTCTGAGGAAGAAGAGGAGGAGGTGATGAGCACTCATGAAGAGCTGAAGGGAGCATGTCTGGCCTTGTGGGGGCATTGGAAAGACTGGCTTCTATCTAGAGTGAGCTGAGAGGGTTTGCAGAGTGACTGCGTGATCTGAATTGACTTTAAAACATCTCTGTGACTTAATGTGGGTAACAGCCCCTAAGAAGGCAAAGGTTGCTGTAGTTATTTATTTAAAAGATGAGGATGATTTGGCCTAATAAAGACAGACAGTGAGAAGACTGCATTCAGCAGGGTTGGTGACTTGTTCAGGTCGGGGAGAAGGTTGTCTAAGAGATCCGTGATGAAGGAATGGGTATGGAGGCTCTGCGAGAGACCGGGGTAAGCATGAGCCCGGGTTTTGCCCTGAATGATCAGGGGATGAGTTGTCCATCATTGAGGTGCAGGAGCAGCAGATTTTGGAGACTTGTTAGGTGCTCAGGTTTGTGACATGTAAAGCTTGAGCGTGGGACATGGAGGCTGGTAGGTTTCCTTTGTAACCCTGGCTTCGGCTGTGTTTAAGTCAGCATAGTTTTTGAGTTTTCCACTTCCATAAGCCAATAGATTTTTTTCAACTTAATTATTGTTTTAAGAATTTCGTCTATGTATATTTACACCATTTTCACCTCCCCTCCATCTCCCAACTCTCCCCATGCCCTCCCCAACTCCCTCTCAAATCATGAACTTTTCTAGAATTAATATTGTTACATATGTGTATATAAACACGTCACATAACCTACTGAGCCTATTAGTGTTGTTCTTACGTACATGTGTTTAGGGTTCACCACTTGAGATTGGAGAACCTATCAGGGGGCTTGTTCTTGTAGAAGACTGATTCCCATAGCAGCATCGATCACCTGTAAATCTTCATCTAGGAGTGTGGCCTTGTAAAAGTTCCCTTAATCTATGTTGGCATGTAGACTGGTCTTCTCATTATGCATTTATGTGGGTGCGTGCATGTGTGTGTGTGTGTGTGTGTGTGTGTGTGTGTGTGTGTGTGTGTGTGTATGAGAGAGAGCGAGAGCACGTTGAGATTAACTATCATGATAAATTTATTCTTTTTTTTTTTTTTTGGTTTTTCGAGACAGGGTTTCTCTGTGTAGCTTTGCGCCTTTCCTGGAACCCACTTGGTAGCCCAGGCTGGCCTCGAACTCACAGAGATCCGCCTGCCTCTGCCTCCCGAGTGCTGGGATTAAAGGCATGCACCACCACCGCCCGGCGATAAATTTATTCTTGATGACAATGCAATTCCAAAGATGTCTTCTGATTGTTTATATGACAGTGTCTGCCTTCATGATCATATAAGGCAAATATTAATAAAAGTTACAATGCATTATGACAGGAACCACATGTGAATAAAGACCCCAGGGAAAAAAGTTCTTCTGAAGTAGGGAAGTTTCTCTCTCTCTCTCTCTCTCTCTCTCTCTCTCTCTCTCTCTCTCTCTCTCTCTCTTCTCTCTCTCTCTCTGTCTCTGTCTTTCTCTGTGTATGTCTATGTCTCTCTTATTAAAATTTATTATTTATTTTATTTGTATGGGTATTTTACCTTCATGTATATCTATCTATGTACCATATGAGTGCTGTGTACGTGGAAACCAGAAAAGGGCACTGGATTTCTGGAAATGGAGTTACAGACAGTTCTGAGCTGCCATATGGGTGCTGAGAATTAAACCAGGGTCCTCTGGAAGAGCAGGCAGTACTCTTAACTGCCGATCCATCTATCCTCTGTCATTTTTTTTTTTGAGACAGGGTTTCATATAACCCACACCAGCTTTGAACAGCTGTGTAACTGAGGATGACCCTGAACTCCTGATTCTCCCGTCTCTGTATCTCAGTACTAAGATGAAGGGCACATGCCATCTCACCTGACTTTGATCACTTGACACCAGAAGAAGCTATGTGAGAAGGTATTAGACTTGGAATATGGCAACTACCAGGCAGCCCTCCGTCTTAGGAATTATGAGCTGTGCAAACTTGAGCAAGACATTTGACCTCTCTGAGGTGGATGCCGGATGTCTAAGCAGCACAGCTTGGAGCCCTGGCTGCAGGTGTGCCTTGTCAGATGTCGTCATTGGGTTTCCCGGTCCTATGAGTCAGTAGGACATTTATGACCCTTGCTTATTAAATGGACACATAATATCTGCATGACGTATCTCTAGGAATGTTGTCAGAATTAAATATGCTATTGGATGTGTGAGTACTTTATTATCTATGCAAGGCCAAGGAAAGAGGGTTTTTATGGCAACAAGGGGGTTTCTGTGGAACACCCAAATCTCTCTAGTTGTAGGATTTTAAAGACAGCAGAAGAACACTTCTGTGAGAGGTAAGACTCAGTTTTCCCTCTCAAAACCTATTAGAACGGTGAAGACACAGCAGCCCAAATGGCCAGACTGATGACGACAGTTGCGGTTGTCTAGGGAGGGTCCGAGAAATGTGGTCACGGTCACCTTTTCTGCTGGTGTGAGGAAGAGGCTGTGAGTGGCAGGTGGAGGCTGCCCATCTAGATGATGGGAGACAAAGAGAAGAGTGAACAGTGTGAGGAGGAGATGTGTGGCTGGGGAATGCGCAAAGCTTGAGTAGAAACCTCTCGGCTACAGCATCAGTGAGAGGAGACAGCGCCCTTCAGCTGCCTTGTCCTTTTTCTGAAACAGTACTGAGGTCCGTGTTTCCCTTCTCGTGTAGAGAGACGGGCTGTGGTCTGTCAGTCCACGCTCTTCAGAGTGGCTGGTCCAGGATGTCCGGTGAGGTGCCTGAGCATGAGTGTTCTGGAGAGCTTGACAAGGCCTCCCTGTGATGTCTGGGTAGATTTTAGTCTTTTCAGTGTGTAGCAGACTCCAGTTTGGAATTCAAGAGCATAAGAGAATGTTTTAGGGAGGCAAAGACAGTGAAGAGTTGGCAGGGAAAGCGGGTGGTGCCCTAGACCCTATCAGGTACAGATGCTTAAAAAGGCATAGTTTATAATACAAAGATGCATTTAAAGACTGTAACATGGTCACATTTGCTCAGTAAGGTGGGATTTTATTTATTTTTTATTGAGTTGACTTTTGAAGGCAGATTTTCAAGGTATTGAAATGAATGCTTGTCTGACTTGTGACAATGACCCTCATTCACATAGATCCATAAGGATGTGACATTTACTGATGGCTTAACTCAGTCCACAAGGCTTAGGGGCTGATCTGAAGCTAAGATAATAGAGACATTTGGCAAGGACCGAATGTGAGAAAGCATGTAAAAGGCAAGCAGACCATTTATTGGCTTTGGATCTCACTATTACCTTTTGTATCATAACATTTAAAGTGTAATTAAAATGAAGTGGGAATGTTTGTAGTATGCATGTGGATCTTGACCTGGGTACAGCTGGGGGTCCAACTTCTGAACATCACAGATTAATAAAACATGAGGACTGGGAGTGTCCCTCGTCGTCCCCCCACCCCCAAGGGTTACCGTTAAGTATATTTTAGAGCTTGAGTTTTCTGTAGGAATGTGTTTTCATGTCACAAGTGCAATGAAAAGAAAAGGTGCTGCTATTAGGATCAAGGACCTTGAGCCAGAAGGAAAATCAGCAAATCTTTTTCTTTTGAGAAAGTTTTGCCACAAATAAAACTACTAGACAAAACTTCAAATTTTGCAAACATCAATGGAAGTAAATGATAATGAACTACATTCTAGATATTTTTTAAATTGTGTGATAAAAGTGGAAGATGCCATTGTGTATTGCAGCACAGTGATGAGAGAGACAAGGTGAGGAGGCTTGATCTGGTCACTAGCTCTGTGAGATAAGAAAGCTGGCTGTCAGCTTATCTTGGTAAAGGGGTGAAGTGAGCGGCTGGAGGTACTCATCGTCTGCTGTGTTTGGTGTTACAGCGACCCTAATATGTCTGTGAGAAGAGGGTCAGCCTTCCCGTGGCAAACAAGATCAAAGGACGAGACAAGAATAAGAGGCTGAGAAGAGCAGTTTCTGCAGGTTGTTATGACATGGCCTGTGGTTCCAAAATGACTATCAAATAAATCACAATCTTGATATTCCAAAAATGTGAAAGGTTATCAAAGATTATCAAAACCGTATGGATTCTTTTTTGTTATTGTTGTTGGATTTTTCAGACCAGTTTCCATGATTTTCCTGGGCTGGCCCCTAAATTCTGGGGTTACAAGTGTGCATCCCCTTTCCTGTCTTAACCTTCTGGTCTTTGATAGAATACTCTTGTCTTATTGCTCATTAAATGAAGTAAATAGCCTTCATCTTGTATCCATTCCTTTAATTGAGAAATCACTTGATCTCTAACTTCACAGGAGAAAAGTTAGTGGGTGATATGATGAGAGATTGAAAATAAAAATTTGAAAATAAATATTGGAAACAAACCATTACATTGTCTTCTTCATTTTGGATAAATCACTGAAGCTCACTAAAATGTCCTTGAAAGTCATGTGATCCTGTTGTCAAAGTACTTCTATAAAATGATTTCTCTGCTGTTGTTATCAAAATGAAACAAACCGTTTGGGTATCACCTGTGTGAATTATGGAGCGCAAGCCCAATCAGAGGTTGACAAGCAGAGACCATGGCCACATTTCATGTTAAGAACTTTAGTAGTGACAAACATATTTCTTCTTTCTCTTCCTCTTCCTCCTCTTTCTTTTCCTCCTCTTCCTTCTCTTCCTCCTCCTTCATTTTCTTCTTCTTTTATGCTTTTTCAAGACAGGGTTTCTCTGTGTAGCCTTGGCTGTCCTGGAACTCTATGTAAACCAGGCTGGCCTCAAACTCATAGAGATCCACCTGCCTCTGCCTCTTAAATGCTGGGATTAAAGGTGTGTACCATCACCCCCCAGCCAAACATGTTTCTTCTAAGTGTGTGTTTGTACAGTGTGGGGACTTGGTCTCTCATACACAGCTCTTTATTTAGTTGCAATGACAAATGTCACGAGAGTATCAGTAATTTGTTACTTATCCAACTACATGTGTACTTTTAATAAAAAGGTGTATAATGGCTGCTATTCCTTTCTTTTTCTTATATACGTTGAAATATAATTTTGTATATCTGGAAGATCTTATGTTTGGAGTTTTAATTTTGTTCATCTTAGTTTTTTTCTTACAATTTATCTTTTTAATGCTTTACTTTTTAAAGTGAATCTTATCACTTTATAAGAGTTTTAGATTCAAGGGAAAATGTCAGGGTCAGTATAGTTCCCAGACACTCCTTTACAGCATGTCCCTCTTGTGAATGTTTTACATGAATCTTGTACAGTTATTCACATCCCTGCACCAATATCAGTTCATTATTGTTAGCCGAAGTCCACAGTTCTTTCGAGTTTCCTTTGTTTTTTTCTAATGTCCTTTGCCGTCCACCATGTAGGAAACTGTTGCATATTTCCTTGTCTTGTCTCCCCAGGCTCCTCTTTGTGGTGACAGTTGCAGGAACTTGGTTTTTGATGACTTTGACACTTCCAAGGTGTGCTTGTTGAGTATTTGGTTGACTCTTCCTCTACTTGAATTTGTCTGATATTTAATAGACAGGTCCTCTAGGAATTCATTTTTTTTTTAAAAATCACATTTATGAAGGTGTTATAATTTGGATGTAAACTCCTACAGGTTCATATGTCTGAACATTTGATGACTTGGAGGCAGGCTTGAGGATGACCAGCCAGCCTCCTGGTCCATGGAGATGATGCCATATGTTCCTGCCACCACTGGCAGAGCCCAGCTGCCACAAACTGTGCCTTCTCTGCCATGATGGGCCATTTATTCTCTGACCAACTGAGTCTGTATTGGCAAAATTATTAAGGCCACTCCACGTAGTTAAAAGGAAGATTTATTTAGTGGGTAACTTACAAGTGAAGGGATAGGTAGGTTGCGGGGTCTGGGGAAGGTGTATTGCAGTCCAGCAATGTTCTCTGGAGCTCTGCTCAGTCAACTTCCACAGTCCAGGGTCCTGGAATGGAGATCTCAGGTCTCTCGGCGCCTCCCTTGGCCCCGCCTTGTAGGCATGACAGTTGTCGAAGCCTCAATGGGGGTTGGAACTTCCAGATCCAAGTTGGAATGGCTACCCACTACATCTCCCCTTTTTTGTCTAAATAAGAAGGTTCTAACCTAATACAAGACTATATACAAAGGAATGGTTATCAAATATTGTCCAGGAGTAATGAGGGATAATGACCTAGATAAGATGGAATTACAACCAATGTGAACAATATCAAGCAAGAAACATATACTAAAGTCCAGAGAAGTATAGAGCATAGGTAAATGGCATGTTATAAAGATCATTCCCAAAGGTGTCCTATCCTAAAGAACCTGAATCTAATACTTATTATGTTCTATCTAAGATTATATATATATATATATATATATATATATATATATATATATATATAAACTAAATTGTAACTATAACTGCTAGTCTTCAATCCCATCAAAGACCTGAGAAGGAATATAATGGTACCTGAGAAATGGTAGATGGATGCAAGCAACTTTTGGGAATCTTGCAAGAGTAGACCGAGACAGCTGGCAGCCTGGACAGTCACCTAAAGTTTCTCAGCATTGTTGGTGCATTCAAGTTGGCTACAGGCCTAGAGTATCTGACAGAACATTTTCAGAAGCAGGAATTCTGAAAGACCATCTTACCCTGTCTTGGCAGAGTACAGTGGTCGCTTTCCTCGTGTCCTGCTTGTCCAGAAAGGACAGCATTGCATTCATACTGTCAGCAGTCGAGGCAAGGGCAGTTCTTTGCCCAGTAGGCCATTTTGTGCCAAGAAGACAAACTTCCAAATGGAAATGTCTTATAAGCCTAACATTCTCTCAGGATCAAATTGGTGCAGCCAGGAGCAATTGTGTCTCACGTCAACAGAATTCTAAGTTATTTAAATGCCATATTCTCTAGGTCTATGAAGTGTTTGAAGATTACCTGTCCATCTGACCTATGTATCTGTAAATCTGGATAACCTAACTAACGTAACTATAGAGATGACAAGCATAGGTGACTATAAATCTATAAGTCTTATCTACCGAAATAACCTAAGGACTAAGGCTTCATGTAAACAAGGTAAACAGTCTATAAGCAAATGTATGGTAAAGAATGATGACTTCAAAATTGTGGCAATACACAAGATATTTATAACAGAGGTAGGAATATGTAGTACAATATGCAATATGACAATAATCTTAAATATATATCAATATACCGATAAAACACTGATTGGCCAGTGACCAGGCAGGAAGTATAGGCGGGACAAGGAGAGAGGAGAATTGGGGGAACAGGAAGGAGGAGGGGGAGACATTGCCAGCCACTGCCAGGACAAGTAGCATGTAAAGATACCGTAAGCCACGAGCCACGTGGCAAAGTAAAGATTAATAGAAATGGGCTAAATATAAGAGTAAGAGCTAGACAATGATAGGCCTGAGCTAATGGCCAAGCAGTTTAAATAATGTAAGAGTCTGTGTGTTTATTTTATAAGTGGGCTCTGGGACTGGCAGGACTTGATGGTGGGAGCTGGAGAGAAATTCTCCAGCAACAAATGGCGCCCAATGGCTCGTGTTTCCACCTTAAACCTGAGAATATTTAATAACCAATTCTAAACAGAGCCAAAACCAGGTTCCTGCTTCATGTCTCATATGGGTAGCTAGACGCCAAAAAATGTGGGTTTAAAAAATGGCGGGTTCCTGGTGTGCGTGTTTGACCAGCAGTATGGTAGGAATGAGGCGTCTGCCAGTGGCACATTATGCTATGTGGTAGATTTAGTCTTTACTATTAAAAAAAGTAAAAGAGGTTTTTGGGCTACACACTACTTTGATAAAAGCATAGACCTACTATTTCTGAGACTTGATGACTCCCAGAGCTGGCAGAAACCGTACCACCACAATGTTGGGAAGCTGAAGTGGGCGGAGCCAGCAGCCACAGCACCGTTTCAGTCTTAAAATGCTGCAGTTTAAAGCAATAGGTTCACAATAAGACTGATTCAGATGTAATAGTTTACAATGTGTGTAAAATGTACGTAGGCTTAAAAGAGAGAAAAAAAGGAATATATACAGTTATATAAACAAATATATAGCTTTTAAAAATAAAGTCTTTAAAGAAACATTAAAGGTAATAAGCCATGTAAAGATGGCTATCACACAGAAAATCTGGATTATATTGTCTTTGATATTCGTAACTGAAGAAAAACATTTGATTGTAAAAGCTGTTGAGTTATGCCAAAATGTAAATTTTAAAGGTACCTTGACTTCAAAATTTGGATATAAGGATATCTTGCTTTGGAAAAGTCTCTGGTTTTGTTTCCACAGAAAGCCAGAGGCTATGGATTTGTTCCAGATTAAGATACATCAGGTTTGACCAGCCAAGACCCCCCTGAAAGTTCAATGATGACACCATGGCCCAGATGATCCAGCATCCAGAATGGTTTCAGGCAACTAGCTCAGACGATACACCCTCACGGACTACTCCATAATCCTAAAATTTTCTTTGTGTCCCCATAAGATACAGTGCCCCCCTCCAGCAGGAAGTAGTAAGAGATGCTATGCCCAAATTCCTAAATATACCAAGCTGGCTTTAGAGGTGGAATTAGCTCACTCCCCCTCTAAACCCAGACATATTGCTTAAAAAAAAAAGTGGTTAAGAGATTCTTGTGTCCCAAATCAGAATAGCCCTCGGTGTGTCAGAGAAAAATGAATATTTTTATTTAAAACAGGTTGATTATAAATGTGATCTCTTTCTAAAAAAGAAAAGGGTATATGATATAGATATAGAGGATATAGAGATGATAAGATAAAAGGGTCTGTTGGATTTGATGTCCTTCTTCCAACATGGCATTTCCATATTGCTCGTACTGATCTTTGATTCTCAGATAGACTCTGAGATCTCAACTTCTGGAAAGGTGGGTGACACATTTACCCTTGACTCCATGCTTTTTTTCCTACCTACAGTTGGGTTTCTAGTTCCTAGACCCTGGCTTCTCATTCTTTTATGGCATGGTTTTTCCTACTTCCTAAAGTGAGATGAGTTACCATTTTGGCCTTGTCAAATAGGCAGCCTAAAGGAGGCCAGCCTAAGCCCCAAAGGTGAAAAGGAACAGAGCATGTCCAAGGATGAGAGAAGGAAGTGTCCCTTCGATGAGATATGCACTGAGGTCTCCCAAAGCCACCTCTTCAAAGTAAGGGGTTCACGGGCTTTCAGTGGCGAGTCCCACTTGCTTTCTGGCTTCTAACTCAGAACGTAGCTCTTTCCCTTTCCATTTACTTTCAACTTCTGGCAGAGGATCTTTTGTTCTCTCTGGGTAGAAACCGTGGAGGCTCTCACTGAGCAGCAGTAGGCAGCCAGAAGCAGCAGCAAGTGGCGCCCTCTAGTGTTCGGTCCTCATGTGGGCCTCGTGTGTCTGCACCCTCAGCCCCACAAGTTACAGGTTTGCTGTAGGCCTTAAGCATTTGGAACTCTTAGCCCTTGGCAGCCGGCAGTCACCCGATAGAGCTCCGAGCCTGAGGTCTGAGATCCACGACATTCTGGAATTCTGGAAATCATGACCTGCAGTTTCTCTGTTCTGGCTCCTTTACAGCCTTCTATCCCTCTTTACTATCAGACATCTCTGGTCATCTCTCTACTTCTACCCCTTCATCCTGCTCTGGCTGTACTCAGCTGCTCAATCGCCTCTTCTTCAGCTGTCGGTCAGCTACATTTGTCTTGCTGCTTTTGCAGCCAGGCCATGCTGTGACTACTTGTCTATTTCTGATGTCTTCTTCCTGCTGGGATTGCTCCCTGACTGTTCTGCTATCTCCTTCCATAGCCCCGATAGACAGGAGTGACTTGGGTGTCAAACTCCACCAGGACTGATTGGAGCATCTGGCCAGGCTGTCTGGGAGCTACAAACCTGCCATGTCTTCAGCTGGGATGCAGTTAGCTACCCTGATGCTTCCACAGCGTGGCCTACCCTCTCCCCAGCTTCCTCGCCCACTGCTGTTCGGATGTTGCCACGGCACTCTGCTGTCTCTTTCTTCACGTGTCCAGCTCAGCCCATGCCGAGTAAGCAGGAGAAAACCACCCAAGAGAAGCCTCTTATTAGGTCTAAAACTTCAACACAAAGGAGGCAGCAGAAGTATCTCCTAGAGGAATCACCAACTGGGCCTCAGCTATCTGCTTATACAGCCCAGGAAAGGGTGATGGGACCGATAAAAGCCACTGATTTGGACCAGTCACAGCCACTTTTTTTTCTTTAACCAAACATGGATATTTGTTTGGGTTGATCACAGCCTTGCTTCTTCGCATCAGTAACAGTCATGGAGACTTGGGTTTTGGACCCATCACAGCCTTGTTTCTTTTTTTCCCCCCATTTTTCTTTATTAAGAAATTTTCTACTCACTCTACATACCACCCACAGACCCCACTTCCTCCCTCCTCCCACCCCCAGGCCTCTCTCCCAAGCCACACCACATCCCCACACCCCCCAAATCGAAGTCTCCCATGGGGAGTCAGCAGAGCCTGGCACACTGAGCCTAGGCAGGTCCAAGCCCCTCCCCACTGCACCAAGGCTGCACAAGGCACCAGATTCCCAAAAGCCTGCCCATGCACCAGGGATGGATCCCAATTCCCTTGCCTGGGTGCCCCCCAAACAGTTCGAGCCAAACAACCCTCTCCCATATCCAGAGGGCCTAGTCCAGTTCCATGGGGGCTCCACAGCCACTAGTCTACAGTTCATGACAGCCTTGCTCCTTAGCATCCATCAGTCACGGCAGTCCATCTGCTAGGCTGTTGGAGGAGGTATTTCCCTCTTTGGTCAGGGTCCTCTAGAGTTCATTAGTGTCTGTAGTATCAAAAGTCTGGTACAAACTATTTCAAATAGCCCCGGCTGAGGCTGTACCTTCAAGGATTAGGGGAATGAGCTAAGGTCATCATGTGGTTTTCGGTATCTAGAGAGTTTTCAAGATGGCCCGAGCGGGCAAGAAGCTAATCCGGGTGCCTGAGACTGATAATCCTCGCCTCCCTTTAGCTATTTGTAGGGAAATGAACGTGTCATTACCAGTAGTCGTGAGTTCAATCAACTTTAGCTTTCACGGTGGTTCACAGTGGCCCCGCGCCCTGGGAGAGGCAGTTCTGCACCTCTCCTTTCTGGTATAGAGATGGAGCTGACCTGGCGTGGTGCTCAGGGCATCCCCCACTCCAGAGGTGTTCACGGAGGTCCCCTCTGAATTGTTAATGGTCTATGGTGAGACCTGGAACCTGTAAAGGGACTTGGGTCCCACAGTGACTTCACTGCCAGCCACAGCTACCTCACCTGAGAACTGCTAGAAATGCAGGTTACCAAGGCGGAGCTGGGTCTGCGGGTCAGGAACCGAGTGTCCCTGAAACCTGGAGATTGAGGGTTTGTTATTCTGCTACTAATAGACAATAGATTCATTCAAGGCCGGCCTTGGCGGAAATAGACATTATTCTGTCACAGATATCTATGGGAGGCCAGGAAGGGTCAGGGGCACAAGGAGCTTTCCAGGGACATGGAGAAGTTGTGGTGTGACGACGGTGGCTGAGATTCTGGCCCTGAGCTGTGTCCTCTCTGGAGTGCAGCCTTCTCTGCTTCTTTGATCTGACTTGGAACCCTGACCTCTGGGAGCAGCATCTGCATTCTCTTTGCAGACAAATACATTTACTTTTCTGCAAGCTGGTTAGTTTGAAACGAGGGGAGGGCGCTACAGAGGCTTCTTTAGAACGCAGATTGCCACGCGGATTGCCACGTGAGAGGGACTGGCCACTGACGGGCTAGGGAAAGGGTTTTAGAGGGGAGAAAATGTAGCCGTTTCTTCTTGTTCTGTCCCACGTGACCTTGAGTGGACTCAGAGATGTGCTCCCACCTGAGGCTCCCCAGGTAATGGGGTGCAACGCCACGCCACCCCCTCCTGAGAAAGCCTGCTCTTATCTGGGCTCACCTGCTGCTGTGGCTTGTCTCCACTCCTTGCCTGGCCTTCCCCGATTGAGTGCACAGAGGTGAGGTGCCGTCTGCACAGAGTGCTCTCCAGCTCACTTCCGGGTGTTTGTTTGCTCTACCAGGCTCTCTTGGCTGTTAGTCTCCCCTCAGAGACTCTGGGGACTCAGCAGAAGAGCCATCTTAGCCGTCCGCTGCCTCCTGCCCGCTCACGGGTTCCCCAGCACCTCGTGCCTGTCTCAGGATTAGACATAAACGCATCACGTGCATTTTTCTGTTCATGCTTATGTCTCCAACTAGATCGATTTCCTTTTACTAGGGGCTGTGCTTCATTTCTTTATTTTATCTTATCTATAATTCCTATCCCTGTGTTTGAGCCTTGACATGTAGTCAGCTATTTGACAACCACTGACTGATTTATGAATGAACGAAATCATGAAGGAACAGATACATGTCAACATTTCTATCATACCTATGGTTCTGTTCCTGCATTCCCCTGAGCCAAATCGAATTCTCCTTCATTCACTAGACAAGGCAAGCTTGGGAAACATTAACTCTCTCCTCTTTGCTCTTTCAGTTTGTGAGACACGAGGCAAATCCTTCTTGTCTTGTGGCTTTGACTCTACATCTCCCATACGTGATCTGAGGGCCAATCGTGGCTCCCTTTCTGCCCGTGACATTGTCCTCCTGAGGATTTGGTGGTAGCAGAGTCATCTGACTGGTTTCTGTCACCTGCCAGTGGACGCTGATGCTGTTGGGGTGCGGTCAGAAAGCTCAGATTGCATCAGTCCATGGATGGCTTTAGGATTTTTCCTCAGTGCTCCCTCAGGGCTTCTCTCTGCTGCTGGAGAGGAAGCTCCAGTTTAAAAGGAGACAGGAAAGCAAGCACCTTGTTACCGTCTGCCGTTATCCCATTCCGTCACTCACTTAGGAGCCTTGTCGCTTGCTGTATCAAAAGCGTGCATATTTGAATCAGTCGGAAAACAAGGCATAAACTAGCTCTGTATGAGGTATCATGAGCTTACGGTAAACTTGACTGGTCCCCAAAGGCATTTTTCTTCATCTCCACCTTCTTTGTCCATGCATCACCCACCACTCCACACATTGCTAATGGATCAGACCTGGTTACCACCTCCTACTTTCCTATCAGCTGCCAAATATGCACACAGGCTCCGTGGGAGCAAGCTGTTGGCCCACGCCACTCAGTCACACAGCTCTGCCCCTTCCCTTGGCTGTAGCCAGGTACAGACAGAAGTGTGTCTCCAGCCCTTGTGTCTGGATAGAACATTGATGAAATTCGTTAGGGACCCTGATGATAATTTCTTCTTTTAGGTGTTTTCTATTCGTTATCACATAATATTTTTATTCTTACAGGTGAGGTATATCTGTGACATGTGTCAGCTTTCCATGTGTGTTTGGAAGGCAGCTGTCGGAGCAGATATTCAATTCCCCCAGGTAACAAGGCAAGTGACCTGTGGTGAGGGACTGAAGAGACAGAAATTGATGGAAGCAAACAGGTTTATTCAAAGCTGACCCTGAACAATCAGACAGGGGAGACTTTCCTCAATTTTTCTGTCTTCAGTGGGCTTCAGGACACAAAGAACTTACAGGTAAGAAAGGGGGAAATGAGGGGAGACAGTGGGCGTGTGTGTGTGTGTGTGTGTGTGTGTGTGTGTGTGTGTGTACACACGCGCGTGCGCGCACTTCACAGCCAAACTCTAACAGGTGCTTTTCTCAGGGGAGTGTGTAGAATGTTTCCGGTGCTGCGTGCGTGTAGGTGTGTGCACCCACATGGACCTTAGAACTGAAGTTCATAGTGGGACTCTGGGGTCAGGGCTTCCGTGCACCGTGTCTCCTTTCCTTGGCTCTGGGGACCCTCCCAATGGGCTTTGCTCCCTTGTCTCTAGTAAACTAAACACCAAAGAAGGGTTTCCCTTCAGCACGAAGGACAGGAGGCAAGCAGGAGGGGAAAGGCTGGATCCTCCTGATTTTCATAGTTACCGGGTAAGATGGAGTCCCGGTGGGTGTGGCCTCCCGGTGGGTGTGGCCTCCCGGTGGGTGTGGCCTCCCGGTGGGTGTGGCCTCCCGGTGGGTGTGGCCTCCTGGCGCCACGCTCATTACTTTCCTCATTGCTGAGACGAAGCACTGGATAAGAAGCGGGTTAAGCGGGTATTTATTTGGGCTTTCGGTTTGAGGTTTCAGACCACCACTGTGGGGAAGGCTTTGTGGAGGGAGTGTGCGCCTGCTGGTTTGCATCACTGTGGATCAAGGTCAGAGAGATTGAGAAGTATGGCTGCCCTCCACAGCACTTTCTCTCCTCTTTGATCTGGTTCAAGAGACACTTGATTTCATTTGTATTATTTATTTGTTTGGGGTGTGTGTGTGCGGTGTATATGAACATGTATGTGGCTGCATGTGTCTGTGCGTGCATGCCGAGGTCAGAGGAGGAGGTCTGGTGTTCTGGTCTATGACGTTCTACTTTATTTTCTTGAGACAGCGTCTCTCATTGAACCTTGAGCGAGGCTGGCAGCCAGCAAGCTGACCTTCCCGTCTCTGCCTCTGATAGTGCTGGGGTTATGTGTGGCCATCCCTGTCTTATCACATAGGCACTGGAGATTTGAACTCAGGGCCTCATGTTTGCGGAGCACGTGTCCCTACCCACGATGCCGTCTTCTCATCCTTGGACTTCGTTTTTTAATGACACACTTCAGTGGTCCAAAATATGCTTGCTGATGCTCTTTAATAATTACTGAAGATGTGTTTGGCTGGCCTCCCTAATCATGTTGCAGACTCCAGAGGCACACTTTACGTTGTGTGCATCTTACGACGAGGCATTGCCAAGCTTTTAATTAACATTTGCTTTTTGGACACAATGGGTTATGTTACGCTATTGTGCTCCTATTTCAGACTCTTGTTTGTTTTAAAAGACAAACTGCCCCACATTCGAGGTTTTTTTTAAAAATATGTTTTTATGTAAAGTACATTATTTACCTTGTAGGATAATGGATGACAATAGTGTCTCTTATACCCTGTTTATGGGTAGTAAATACAAACATCTGGGCATTTTAACTATGTAATTCTTAAGTTTCTTTGGTTCACATTTAGAACCTAGGTCCTTTGGCTGTGATGTGTAATACACACACACACACACACACACACACACACACACACACACACACACACACACCTGCAGAAGGGGATTCCAGGTCAAGAGCTACCCAAATATATCTGGCCCTATCACATAAGCTCTCTTAGCCCTCTGAATGAGGGGCAAGCCAGCCTGCAGGGATGGGGACAATACTTTTTTCCTTCCTGGCCCCATATATAGAGAAGTTAATATTTTAGTAACATAGCAAGGGATAATATTTTACTGACTTAAAAAGATAAAATCAAGGAGAAGAAAGCACACAATTTCATAATAATTTCAAAATGCTTGTTAGGATACTTCACAATTAATGCTTGTTAAATGCCAAATTGGCCTTGCAGATACTGCGCTGAAATAAACAGGCATTGATCTCAGTTTTCTACACCCAGCAAAGATGGACACCTGTAGCAGGAATCTTAACAGGTCTTATTAATAAAATCAAACCTGAAGCCAGGTATTGGGGTGAATGCTGAAAGATCAGAAAAGCAGAACAAGCCACAACTTTCTCACCTTGCCAATTCCTCAGCTGATCCTATTTCCTTGGACTGGATTCCTTTGAGTCCTCATCCAAATGGATCTCAGCTGAAACTGCTGCTAGAAGCCTAAAAGTTTAACCAGCTAAAAGCTTAACTAGCTCTGGTTCCTGGTTTACACGCCTTATGTAACTTTCTGCTTTCTGCCTCACTCCCTGGGATTAAAGGCTCACTTTCTGGGGTTAAAGGCGTGAGTCACCATGCTTGGCTGTATCCTTGAACACACAGAGATCCAGGTAGATATCTGCCTCTGGAATGCTGGGATTAAAGGCATGTGCTACCACTGCCTATCCTCTATGTTTAATATTGTGGCGGTTCTGTTCTCTGACCCCAGATAAGTTTATTAGTGTGCACAATATCTTGGGGAACACAATACCACCACAGACACCAGTTGTTCTTCCTACTTCGACATCAGGAATATTCTAGAACGACAGCTCTCCTGGGAGACAGGTCCTCACTGCCATGGTCCAGCGTGTTGACTGAGTTGCAAAGCCCAGATCTCCACCCAGGCTCCTCTGTTTCCTTCGCCTGCAGAATCAGAGGATTGGCAGCAGCATGGGACAGGATGCTGCACTTCAGAAGGGAGCTTATGTAGAGTTGTTCTCAGACTATTAGGCAAAACAGAGAAAACCATAGGGGATAATTCAGAGCACTGGGAAAACAATAGTGGATAGAGGGACTTGTTGGGGTTGGGGACGGGAGGGGAGGGTATGTGTGGGAGGGACAGAAGTAGGTGTGGAGAGATGCCTGAGGCTGCAGGGAGGGTGGGGAGGGGTATTGACCCTGTCTTCCTAACCTCCTTCCTATTTCACGTTACCGTTTCCCTCAGCTAGACTTGAGCAGAAGCCAGGAAACCCATCACTGCTGACAATCCAATACAGAAAACAACCGGCACTGTTAAATATTCAGCTTTCAGGCTGGGGTAGAGGATGCATAGTGAGGGGAATGTGCTGGTGAGGGTGACTGGAAGCCAGCCAGCCTCCATTAGCAAGCCTTGGTCAGAGACCCGTGCTTTATTCTGAGGCACAAGGCTCCAAAAGGTCAGCAATTTCACGTTCCATTTGGACGCCTTTCCTGGGTAGGCCGTGGGCTTCTCTGCTTGCCTGTTTGTTCTGGGAGAACGGCTGTCCTGCAGCTGGATGAGGAACAGAGTGGGCTAAATACTGAAACCTCTGTCCTGGAGGTGTCTGTGGTTCCTAAGAAGCCTGGGGGGATGGATAATCATGGACCTAGGAGAAAGCAGTATCTCTCTTGTGGTTAGATGAGGGGTTCAAATGCACCCCCACCTGGAAGTACATCCTTTTTCTTAAGCATCCATAGCACCTGGGTGCTGTTTTTCTGAACACCCCTCCCCCATCTTTTCTGTTTCTATTTTACTTTATTATTTTTTATCATATTTAACCGGGTTATATAAGGCCTTTTTCATGCGAGTATAATAGGTACTTTGAGCACAATCCTTCTCATTCTCCAACTACCTCCCTTCTTCCCCACCTTTCCGTTAGTCCTCTCTTTTCTTCTAGAATTCTTCCATCTGCGTCCATGTCATCGGTGCATGATGTTATATATCCATATAAAATCCTGGGTACCAAGGGCATCAGTCAGATCCGTTTATGCTTACCACATAGACACACAGCTGCTGCCTCAGATAGAAATAGCAGGTTCTCAGTTCCCGTGGAGAGCCTTGAGGAGAGTTCTTAGTTTTGGCTAACTGTGGGGTCAACACATAGACCAACCAATGTGTGCTCCCATAATGTCTTTGGACATCGGTATAAAATTTTCTTTCTCATTTTGATATCTGTCTTAGTTAGGGTTTCTATGGCTGTAAAGAGACACCATGACCACCGCAGCTTTTATAAAGGAAAGCATGTAACTGGCTGGCTTACAATTTCAAAAGTTTAGTCCATTATCATCATGGTGGGAAGCATGGTGGTGTGCAGGAGACGTAGTGCTGGAGAGGTAGCTGAGGGTTCTGTATCTGGACCAGCAGGCGACAGGAAGAGAGTCAGACACACTAGGCCTGGCTTGAGCGTTTGAAACCTCAAAGCCCGACTCCCGTGATACACTTCCTCTAACAAGGCCACACATCCTTATCCTTTCAAATAATGCCACTCCCTATGAGCCTTTGGGGGCCGTTTTCATTCACACCACCACATTATCTCTTTCAAAATGTTCTGAAGCAATGTTGAAGCCTTCCAGGCCTTGAAATTTTTAAATTAGAATCATTAAAAATTCTGGTATATGACCCAAATTTTTGTGTTTATTTTATAAGTGAAGTTATTGAAGAATTTATCTGTTTCATCTAAATTCTCATTGTTTTAGACATAAAGTTGCTTATAAATAACATTTTTGTTCTTACATTTACTTTCTTTTTATCTGTGCCTTTTATAGCTGTAATTTATTTCCATATTTTTTTAAAAATTGAAACAGATGTTTAGCATTACCAATTTCCTCCAGTCACTTCTTCAGTGCACCCATGAGTTGGTAGGGAGTGTTTTCACTGTAATTGTTTTACAAAATTCTTAAATTTCTCTTTGTTTGTATCATTTGCCCAATATCTAGGAGGTCTTCTGATTTCCATATGGGTTTTTTAATGCCTTCAATGTTATTTTCTTCTCTCTTTTTGCAGTTTGATTAAACAGGACTGCAGGTTATATTTCCATTGTATGGAGCATTCGATGAACTAACGTGTGCAGCCAGTTCTGGTTTTCTGTCTGTTCCAGAGAAAGGTATATTCTGTGACTGGAGTGTGGTATCCAATCTGTGCATGAAAGGGCTACTTTGAGGTAAATATTTTGTATCTTGCTTCTTTGATCTGTTGGACCTCTACTGTTCTTAGACAGATGTGTTAAGGGTCCTTTCAATAATTTCTTTCTTCTTTTACTTAATTCTTGCATCACCCATAACTTATATTTTATATAGCTGATTACTAGGTTATTTCTTGCCTAGACTGCCAAATCTTCATGTAAAAAATAACTTTTAAAATTAAACCATGTTCTTTGCCTTACTGAGTGGTCTGAAGTCTATTTCGGTATCAGGACTACGGCCTATGCTCCTTCCTTTCTCTTCCCTTCCCTTCCCTCCCTCCCTCCCTCCCTCCCTCCCTCCTTCCTCCCTCTCTCCCTCATTTCCTCTCTTCCATTTGTGGAAATATTTACTGGACTATCTTCAAAAATGCTTGTTTTTTCCCTTTGATTTTGGATCAACAGGTGTTAACAATCAATTTTCATAGGCTTCGTTGTAGTATCTCTACACACCCACACAGTGTGTGGTCATCAGTTCCAGTCTCTTTCTACTCACCCTTCCACACTCTCCCCAACCTCTAGTAATCATAATTCTACTTTAGAGTTGAATTTGTAGCTTCCATGAAAACATGTAGCACCCATCTTTCTGTGTCTGGCTTAGTTCATTTAATGCAATGTCCTCTAGTTATGTCCATTTTGCTGTAAATGAGGACTTCTTTCTTTTTGGCTAATACTCCATTGTATATACAATGTATCCTCAAATTTGCTTATAGACATGGAGGCTGATGCTATACCTTTGCTGTTATAAATAATTAACTAGACTATATAAGTGGCTCAGAAAACAACAGTAACAAAAACCCTAGTAATCCAATTAACAACAGGAATAGAGACTTTTCAAAAGACATCCAAGTGTCCAGTAAGTATACTAAAAGTTCTTGATATCATTGACCACTAAGGAGCCAGAGCCAGAGATACAAGAGGGTATCTCACGGCAAGCAGATTGCTGCCTCTGGAGTGTTCCCTTTGCAGGGAACTGGGAAAATGAATGTCACCTCCTTTGCCTCTCTTCCTTTCCAGCGGTTTCCTCACCAGCCCTTGTATTGCCCAGCTGTCTCAATTGTATCCATTTGCTTTCTTTGCAGTAAGTATTTCTTTAAGACTCTCTTGAGTACCTTCTTAGTTTCGTTTTGTTTTCTGATACTGTTTTGTTTTCTATTCCTCTCTGTTTCTTTCCTGTGCTCATGGTCCACACAATGGCTTGGATACAGAAACCCAAGGATGCTATGAATTCTTTCTTTTAACACTTTCCTAGTCTCTTTATGAGGTAGTAAAGCCACTATCATAATGTTTTAACTTGCTGTGAATGAACACATTTCTTCCAATAACAGTATATACTTATTAGGGTTGTGAAAAAGATGAAATGAAAAAGTAGTAACTATAAAGTACTTGAGACAGAAGTTACCAACCTCCTGTAAAGAGCCTGGGGGCCAGTGTCTTCAGCTCTGTTAATTATGTGTTCCTCATCATAACCATTTTAGTATGCAAGTAGTCATAGCAATTCATATATAAATGAACATGACTGTGTATTTTAATAAAACTTTATTAACAGAACCAGGCATGGACTATAATTTAAATAAAATGTGGCACATGGTAAGTAATACATAAATATTGATAAATAAGAATACAGTACAGATGAAATGCTATTTTAAAGATGATTATTTAACACACTTATGCTGTGGATATTGCTCTGTATAAATAAAATGCTGATTGACCAGTAGCAGGAAGTATAGGCAGGACAAGCAGAGAAGAGATTTCTGGAAACAGGAAGGCTGAGCCAGGAGATGCTGCCAGCTGCCAACATGAGAAGATGTTAAGGTACTGGTAAGCCATGAGCCATGTGGCAACTTATAGATTAATAGGAATGGGTTAATTTAAAATATAAGAACTAGATAACAAGAAGTCTGCTACAGCCATACAGTTTGTAAACAATATAAGTCTCTGTGTGTTTACTTGGTTGGGTCTAAGCGGCTGTGGGACTGGCGGGTGAGAGAGATTTGTCCTGACTGTGGGCCAGGCAGGACTGGGGAAAAACTCTAGCTACACACTTATGCCGTGCCTTTGTATGTGAGGAAAGAGGGTGCAAGGCCATACCTTCTCCAACAAAGCCACATCTCCTAATAATGCCCACTCCTTATGAGCTTATTACAGAACGTTTCTAAGGCAGTCATCAATGGTGTCTTGATTGGCTTCATCTTTGAATTAACCACTTCATTACTGTTTCATAAATGAGAGCAAAACTTACATATTGGTAATTTTTATGAACATGTAATTGCCAAGTGTCTCAAGGTATTTTATAATCACTCTGATACTTTGTGTCAGATG